>NW_009952058.1:537697-584119 GCF_000747805.2 Chaetura pelagica
CTGAAGCCAGGCAGTGGGGCCTCTCATGACAGTGAATTTCCGCAGCCTTCTGTTGTCTCTTGAGAATTCAAGGGAAAGAACCCGTAGGAATTTGTCACATTTGTGACAGAGGCTCATGCTGGAAGATTCTTTTAAGCTGCAGAAAAGCAAGCTGTGTGGTAGCACCTAGGGGTCATGTTTGGAGATGGCTGAGTGAGAAACGGGCCTTGGTCCACCATGCTCACCATTACAGAATAAAGAAGATGTGGGGCTGGTCAAGGAGACAAATGCTCTTGGGCCTGTGGTTATTTACTTAATTGTTACACCTCCAGGAGGGTGCTGTTTAAGACCATGAGCCCTCAGCACTCCAGGTGTTGAGGGTACTCTCAGTATAGCAGTGCTCTGGTGAGGTGTCAAGAAGATGGTTTGGTATCACCAGGAAGCTGTGGAACAAGGTTTTCTGGTGGGGCTGTGAAAGATGGTGCTAAATTGAAGGATGTCTGGTTTTCAGGAATGGCCCTCTGGCTACAGCTCACTTTTACTGATTCAGACTTATGCCAAAAAGCTTGTTTGCCTATTCAAGTTATGTCTCTTCATTTTGTAATGCTGTGTATTTCAGCACTAAAGATGCTGGGGTTTTATGTTCTTTCTTCAGGCCAGGAATGCTCTTTTTGCACTCTTGTCTTTTCAGCAGACATGGGAATAGGGGACTTCTTCTGGTCTGTGGGTGCAAGAGCAAACTTAGAATATATTCTTCTGCAGTATTCAGAATATGTTCTCTGCAGTGCATCTAGCCAAGGATGTAAATGGTGGGTATTCAAGTAGAGGAACAGATGATTGAACAAATACTTAGATGTTTGAACCAATTTTTTTGCTTCCTCCTCAACCTGCTGATCCTAATGGGTTTCCCACTGTTTGCCTGAGAGAGTGCTGAGAGAGGTTGGGAATGGAACTTATGTGAGCATGGCAGATCAACAGTAGTCTTTGCTAATTGACATTTTTCCCTTTTCAACATAATTTTGGGGCAGCTTGCAGGAACATATTGTAGAAAGGGAGGTTAGGAGGGTTGCAGGGGAGGCAATAACCCATAGGTAAAGCCCTGAGTTTGCACGGATGAATCCATGCCTCCATGACAATGATGATTTGCAAACAGCCAAGGATAAACCCACAGCTTTTGTTACCAGTCATGTCCCCTTTGTGCCTCTATGTCCTTCCCTTGCTCCCATCCTCCATCATTCTCATCCTTCCCTCAATAGGTGAATCTTTTCTATAGAATTATTAAATTTTGGTTTTAAAACAGAACCACCCCGTTTTCCCCACCCCCTTTTTTCCCTCTCTTTCATCTTTTCTTTCCATAGAAGTGTTTGAAGTAGCACAAGTTCCTGAGAAAGGCATTTTTTTTTCTCCCTTTGTGCTTTGGGTCTGTGTCCCTTCTTCATTATATCTTCCCTTTGTTATTTGTTCTGCCTGCCTCTCTCCATCTCTCAACTCTTCTTCTAGGCTCTTTCTTCATTAATATGTTAATTTCTAGCCCAGGAATGCTTCTTGCAGCTCACTGTTCACCAGGGAGAGCCAGAGGAGAGAGCCAGGAGAGAGGGAGGAAGGGAGAGAGGGAATAAGAAAAAGGAGGAGGACAGGAGTTTACAACAGGATGGGACAAGGGATGTCAGTGAAGGAGGAATCTTGCTCTGACTAGTTTAGTGATGCCAGGGAGAAGAGAATTATTCACATTTTGACCTGGGTTGGTCTTTTCCTATTGTTTTTATATTTTCAACTTTTGAAACATATTCTTAGTAGAAAATAAAAGTTCAAAATTAAAAAACCCTAAACTCCTATTTCTTTATTTATTTATTTAAAAAAACCCCCAAACATATACAATTTTAAATAGTTCCTTTTTTGGCAGTTTCAGAAATATTTTTCCCTCTGCATAGAATTTTTTTAAAGAGCAGCTCTTATTCCCACCCTAATGCCTTAGTTGCATTTGATGCAAATGTGTTCCCTGCACAGTCTTTACATAAGGTTTTGGGCACATGTTGCAGGATGAACAAAACCATACCAGCAGTTCTCTGTAGGGATTTTTAACCCATCAGAAGTTTCCAGAGTTACTGTCTTTTTCAGGTGAGAAGCAGGGGATGGTTCAGCTTCTGTTTAGGTAGAGAGATGTTGATAAAGACTGTTAAGACCACATAAGCTATATAGCAGTGAAAATGTTAGGGAATCTGGGGCTAGAAGGAGCATGAGAACTGCAATTAGAGACAAGTGTGATGAGCCAAGGATTTTCTTTTTGCCTCCCACCGGTACAGTGACTGGATGGAAAGTTGCAAAGGCGCAAGTAGTGGGGGCAAGCCCCTCTGCAGCATGGACTAGATCTGGGAAAGATGCAGAAACCCACCATAATTGCAATTCTGCCCTGAAATTAGGAAGCATCTAACTATTGTCTTTGCTGATTTATATCTAACGTAGAGAGACCTCTGTCTGTGCTTGGAGTCCTGTGGTCATGATTGTCCAAGCAAATAATTAACAATGCATCAATGCAAATCAATTCAGGGGGCCTGAGTGGGTGGGTGAGTGGCTAGAGATGAGAAGGCAGGTCTGAGGAAGGGCATGTGATGAAGGAAGGGAGCCAGGAAAAGACAGACTCTAATACAGTGCTGCAAAACCAGTGTGAGCTGGAAGCAGAATAACCAGGGAGGAAAACTCAAGGGGACTGGTGCAAAGTTCTGTGAAGTCCAAGGCCCACGAGCCAAGAGCCTTTCGTATATTACAAATACACAACTGTGTTAGATGAATATTATTTAGGTTGCAAAGGCAAGCACTTCAAAATGAAGAAATTGCCAGAATTAAGGCTGCAATATTAATTTGGCACTCTCGTGTCTATGCATTATAGAGCAGTAGTTTCAAGGCTGCCTACTGTCTTTCAAGAGAGGACCCCTGCCTGCTTCCGTATGCAGGATAGGTGATGTTCCCTGACTGAGCTGTGATTCAGTATTTTGTTTTCTTTGCCTTGTTCAATTTGTAGCCTTAAGCTTTGTTTTGTGCCTGCTTTCACAGGCTGCTGCAAAGAGAGGATTCTGTAAAGAATCTGCAAAGAGATGTTTTCTGTAGCACGTTAGAGTGGTATCTCAGTACGTCGTGAAGTGTATGGATTTTTACCATACTCCTGTGAGATGAAAGGACATAAGCTGCTTTATGTATATCCATTGTATAGGCAAGGAACTGAGATGCAGCAAGATGAAGGTCAAAAGTGTCTCTTAATTTTTCATAGCCCATCTGAGACACCTGGAATCTCGTTATTCAAAGTACTAATAATTACAGAATGCTTTCTGTGTTCAAAGCAAATTCCTCTTTGATTTCAACTCAGCAAGTCCTTGAATTGCCCATTGCCAAATCTTAACTAAGACTGAGCACCATTTCTCATTGTTTTTTTATTAATGCAGAAGTAGAAATTTGGTGACATGCAGGTTATATGGGCTGTTTGTACCTGCTTTAATTGTTTGTTTTGCAGAAATCATCTTGAACCCAGAAGAGAACAGTCTCCAGACTGTTTCTCTTTTTTTTAAAATTTCAATTTGAATAATTTCTTTCAATATGTTTTAGATGAAACATTTAATTACTTATTCAAATTGATTTATAATTTCAATATGTAGCTCCCTTTAATTTGAAAAAAGATGTTTGAAAATGTTCAGATTCAAAAGAGGGCCAACTGAACTATATGCTTTTTTCAACATAGTAAAACCTTTATACTTAACTGATTTACTGAAAATGGACTCTCAATACAGTTCTTATTTTTGTTTGGAATTGCCACAAGTCCAAAAAAGGAGCCAGATGATTTGTTCAGCTTTTACCAAGCATCTGGAAACTGAGGTACACAGATTTAGTGACTGCTTACAAAGAATCTAGTTTGAGAGATTTTACTGATCTCTTCTTCCTGGTATCCAGCAATAGGATGTGTAGGAAAGGTTCAAAGCTGCACCAAGGGTGATTTAGTCTCAACATTAGTAAGCATTTCTGTACTGAAATGGTGGTCAAACACTGGAACAGCCTTCCTAGAGAGGTGCTTGGTGCCTCAAGCCTGTCTGTGTTTAAGAGCCATTTGAACAGCACCCTTAATAAATTGCTTTAGCTTTTGGTCCACCCTGAAGTGGTCAGGCAGTTGGACTAGATAATTATTGTAGGTCTCTTCCAACTGAAAAAAATCTATCCTATCCTGTCCTATCCCGTTCCGTTCTCCTAGCATCACCATGACTCTTGTGCAGAGGTAGGGACAAATCCAGCCTTGCAGAACAGCTTTCAGTTGGCTCTAGTCATATGAATGTCTTGCTTATCTCAGCCATTCTCTGCCTTTCCCTTGTTTACTGCCCACTTTCCAAACAGCTAAGTATGATTCCTAGTTCAAGCTATTTGGTGCATTGAATGAGACAGGGGTGTCTCAAGAAAAGTGTCATTGATTATGTAATTCAGGACTTATTCGTAGTGGTTATGCAAAATGGGCTGCATTCAGGTTGCTTGTACACCTGTAATGGTGACATTTCACCTTCTTGCAGTGCTTGACTTTGTGTAATGAACAAACCCAGATTTTGCTGAAGTGCATGGACTTTTCAGCTTTTCTTTCCCACCACAGACCTCTTTTGTCTCCTCCAGCTTGCTTTGCCTCTTCTGCCCTTTTGGCTCCTTGTCCCAGTCCAGTTCTTGCCTAGCAAATCTAGGGTCTGCCTCACAGATGTCTCATCTAAGCTCTAGAAAAATCCAGCTTCCACTTCTGAAACCTGTGCCACTTGTTTTCATCCATTTCCACTTATTTCATATTCTGTCTCATTGACCAATGTCTTACCCTTTCCTCAGCCCCTGCAGATCCCAGTCTCTTTGCCCAAATGGTCCAAGTGTTTTTTGTTCTTTTATGTAGTGTTGCAGCCCCATACTTCTCCCATAGTCCCATCTCAGTGTATCTTGATCACCTTCCTGACTCTTTCCTCCTGCTTTGGAATTAGGCAGCCTCCTTTTCCAGCATTTCCAGTGTGCAGGGAGCAGGCAGAACCAGGAGAGGTGCAAGCCCAAGAGTTGCAGTCCTCCTTCTCTTGCTTCCCCATTTCAGACATAGACCTTCCTTGAACTCATGTGTAGAGAAAGTTTCTTAGACTACCAAAGACCCAGTCAGGAGAGTATTTTAGAAAACTGTTTTTAATAGATCTATATTTATTTAAAAAAACCCAACCAACCAAACAACTTTATTAAGTCTCTGTTGAACAAGTGTAAATTGCAACTTTTTCAAAGGCCAGTCTAGGTTTTCACAAGTATGGCAAAAATCAGCACATAACGTGAAAGGAACAATTTTCTTTTCCCTGTCATCAAAATTCAAGTCCTTGAAAGCAGAGAACTTGCTGGAATTTTTTTTAAAAGGTCACTATTTTTTTTCTTAACTGGTAAACCAGCTTCTTTCTTCTGGCCTGTTTTTGGAAACGAACGGACCCCTTTTGTTGCTGTTTTCCTCAGATATCAAACCTGGTGTAAGGATTTGATATCGAAAATGTCAATCTGAAAGATAAAATCTGGCACAGCTAGTGGAATCTGTAAGGGAGGCTTTATGACAGGAAGCAGAGGGCAGCCTGAAGAGACAGTGGTACCAGCCCCAGCAATGCAGTTCTCACGTCTGTGGGCTTCCTAGAGGTCAAGTAGGTCTGCTCTCTGATTGAACCTGTCCTTATAGGGGCTTAAACTTGGGGCTCAGCCAGCAAGCTGATAAATCATTTGCTTTATTTCAGTTTAAATTAAAACAAAGATTTATTTAAAAAAAGAGAAGTGTCTAGCCCAGGCTTCCAGCACCTTTAATACTCATTTATAAATGCCTGTCACACAATGAAAGAAAGTAAGTGCCAGTTCCCAGTGTGGAGCTAAAACCAGCCAGCCAAGCAGTTAGAAAAAACAAGTGAGAGTGGAAGAAAATCCAGTCCTCCATAGGCTTTCTCCTCTGCTTCTTCCTCCATTCTTGCTTCAGTTGCTTCAGCCATTGCTCAGCTACAGGACTGTATTTTGCAGACCTGCCTTCGCCAAAGCATATTCGCCCATGGAGCTCATGAATTGTACCCAGACATGGGAAGACTTTATAAGAAGAAAACAACACCAGAATTAGTGTTTTTCCTTAGTTTTTGTGCAAAGTACCCCAGTGGCATGGTGAGGTTGTAGGTTCCAGTTGAGAGCTTTGACTATGTGCTACAGAGCTTGGCAGACTGGAAGAGGGGACAAGCTTGGGGTCAGGATGCTGAGAGAGATTTGGCAGTTTGTTTCAACAGCCATCTTCTGACACTTGATGCATCCTCTCTGTGGAGAGTGAAAGACATCACTTCTGTGAACTCCAGGGCAGGCTAATCTCTGATCTGGGAGGGTATTTCAGAATGGGTAGTGCAGTCTTGAACCTCACCACTGGCGTTGACTAAGTATTTATTCCTGCTAATGGCAACGTTGTGGGACTTGTGAGTTGAGCAAGGTATCTCAGTCTGGTTCAGAGCTGATACTGTCTCTCTCCGGAGCCAGTCCTCTTTTTCAGATAGTTCCTATGAGTCATTCACAGTAGAGAGGGCAGGGGCTTGAGTGGGGCTGAATCTGGGAACTACCTTCTCTTGACAGGTAGGCAAACCTTCCTGGCTGCCATTCAGGAGGCAGTGGAGGGAAATTCCCTGGCTGCTGCCCACTTTATACCTTTGTCGAGGATAAATAAAAAGCTCCAGGGCTATTATGGTGAGTCCTCACATGAGCCTGAAATGTACTTGGTATAGATTGAAGAAAAAGAGGAAACAGGAAAAAACATCAGCATCTGGAATGCTGTGCAAGAGGGGGCTGGTGCCTGTGGCACTGCATGTATTCAATTTCAGCGTGCTGTATTTACTTCAGTTTCCCCTCTCTGAAAGGCAACCTTCAGGCACTTCGCTAAATGGATTGAAAGGTTTGTCTGGTTTTAATGATGCTTCTGAAAGAGCCTGTGTGTCATTCCTCCACTCAAATACTTCTGAGAGATTTTGCAATGCCTCTTGGTAAATCAGAACCTTATGAATACTGCGGCATTCAGGGGGTAGGCAATGTTCTGTTCTGGGACTACTTTAGGAGGAGTGATGGGGTTAATAAGCTAATGTTTTCTAGGAGAGGGTATCCTAATCTGGGAGAGCATGGGAACAATCAGTGGATTAATTAAGATGTGTGTAATGGAGTGGTATGAACATTTAACTATAACAATCAGATGAATTGGAAGCACAGTTTCTGTCTCAGGTGGGATCCTTTAGGGACACAGAATCTTATTTTCCCCATGAAGTACAATTCCCTGGGCACTTTTACAGCAAACCTATCTTAGTGAAGACAGACTCAGGCTCTACACCTAATTATCATGGTATAAATCTGTAGTATCAAAGTGTCCAAAATGAGGAAGACTGAGTGAGGAAGAACTGGGCAGCAGCGGATTAGTAAGTGGAGTTGTGGTGGTTTACCTGCCTAGCTGAGATAAAACCTGACTATGGCTTTAGCAGTGGAGAGGGGAGCTCTGTGAGCTGGTAGAAGTGAAAAGATATCTTCAGCCTGATAGTCATGAACCAGCACCCAGGGACAAAAAGTTGGAACAGTTTGGGTTTTTTTGCTCACATTCCTGGGTAGCCTGGGCTATGTACCAGAGGAGAAGAATGGAAAAGCTTGGAGAACAAAAGATTTATTTGGTCCCACTGGCTGGTATTATTTATGCACACAATTATTTATGGCACTTCTGTGATCTCAAGGAGCAACTACCATAGGGGTGGCACATGTATTTCATTATCAGTACAGGTACATCTGCCCTTAGCCATGCTGGGTCTGGCATTATACCCCACTGTGAGGGTACTCTGCTTGGACACCATATACTCAGGCTTCAAAAACCTAAATATTTTCTGTGATATAAAATTACTTCAGAAGAATGGGTTTAGAGTTATTCTTCTACATCAGTATATATGACAACTTCAAATTTAGGTGGCCTTCTCAGGGAGACCTTGTTGACATCCTTATCTGAACAGTCAGGCATTTGGGACTTGAGGTCTCTATGCTTTAACTACTGGGTTTAGCTAGTGGGGTCTTTGGAGGGGACAGGAAGATCTTGGTGACTGACTTGAGTAAGGCAGTGGAGAGAGCACAGGACAGAAAGGGGCAACTATCTACCACCAACTGTCCACTACAACCAACTATCAGGCAGAGGGCCAAGAGGTGGGGGCAGTGGAGGGGAAAGCAGGACACCTGAGCACTGCCTGGCAGGAGGGCTTTCTGTTTTGTCATACGTGCCTTGCCATTTTTAAATACAAAAATTAATTTTTTGGCCAGCATAAGGAAGGCCAGCTAATGAGCAGGAGGGATGGAAGGCAGGTGGGAGAACCACAGGAGGGTTTTGCCTCCCTGCCCCACTATAGGGAGGAAGGCTGCAGCACCCTGCACCATCTGTGGATCTGTGTAGAGTTGTCCTGGCAGAGTCAGTGGTGTAGAAGAGTCTGGTGGACAGTTGTCGGCAGACAGTTGTCCTAGAGGCAAGGACATGTGCATCCCAAGGCCTGTGAATCATGTTGTGGAAGAATGGGTATGAATTATAGAAGGCTCTGTCTGCACAAGAGTATCACCTTCTCATGAGCTCTGAAGAGCCTCTGAAGCCACTTCCCATCTCACACCTTATAAAATGTAAGCCCAGTGTGCGAGCACTAACTTTTAGTAATGATGGGTCAACAGTGGAGCCCAAATTCCTGGTGTGCCATATAGCACCGTGTGGGCATAGAAATATAGCCAGTCCTGATTGGGGCCATTGCCTGATCTTCACATGTGGGCATAGAAATATAGCCAGGACTTGAGTCCTGATTGGGGCCATTGCCTGATCTTCACTCAAGCAAAAGATAGTGATGCAGATAAGCAGCAGCTATTCTATTTCTAAGAGTTACCATGTTAAAGAGCTTGTTAATGTCCTCCTGCCTCCTTCCTATCCTTTAGGCAACCAGCATGGGCAGCAAGTGTAAATAAGTGAGGATATGCAAAGGGTGAAATTTCATTCCAGCTCAGAGCATGCTCTATGATGCAACAAATGAGCAGTTAGAGGGAAGGCTGGGATTCAAATCTTCAGTGCTCCTTCCCAGAGCTGGAGATAATTGTTAAAGGCAGACAGAGCTGGGGTGTGGATGGAGCTGAGTGGGACTGCATGAGTGGGAGAAGAAACATGCCTGGTGGACTCTTACAATTGGGGGGTGCCTATTCTGACAGCAGGTGGGTGAGCATGTGGGCTGCAGTGAGATTGTGGTGAACATGCATGAATAAATTATTAGTTTGTTGTGCACGTGGCTGAGTCAGGTGTGGGGAGGAAGGTGGTCAGTGGAGCAGATTTCTTCTGTCCTTCTGGTCATGGTGTGAGGAAAATACAGAGACCAGTGTTTTGATTGGGCTGTGAATTTAGAAGGACTCCCAGTGAGCAAGAGCTCAATGTTGAGATGCACCTTTTCAACTCTCTGGGATACTACAGAGTCCTAATTTCCTCCAGGGCTTTATCGACCAGTTTTCAGCTATTGTAAATTGCTGCAGGGCAACAAATCCACTTGCATCTGGGTAACAGAAAATATAAATTTTGCACCATCTTCCTTGTCTGTACATCTGTCTTACTTTGCCACCCTTGTTGCTTTGTCTTTGTTAGCTATCCCTGGCTGTCATTTGAAGCTAAAATGGACTTTCCTGCTTTCCCCATTGATTCTCCTTTTCAAATGTGGTTAGTAGTGATTCTGGGTTCTGGGCCATGTACCACAGTGCAAAGAGGCTGCACTGTGCCTTAGGGACAGAGGTAGGCAGAGTAGGACCAATTTATCATGAGAAGCATATGGAAACAGGGGTATAAACTGGGCAGAAAGCAGTTCAGATAGCTCTGAAGTTGCATGCTGAAGCCAAAGGATTAATGGTGACCAGACATAGAGCTACACAGGGTGGAGACTGGGGATTAGGAGCTGACCTGACCTGGAGAGTGTTCTCCTTCAGGCCTTTGCCATTGGAAGGGTTGCTATGCTGGACCATGGGAGCTGGAGGCTGTACTGTGAATCACACAGGTTGTTGTAGTGGGGGAGGTTCTAGCATTAAGAGAGAGCAGGAAAGCTGGAAGTGTAGAGGGGAACAAAGAGAGATAGATATGGGGGGGAGGAAGATGACAGTGTTGCCACACTGCATGTGCTTCCCACAGGGACTGTGGCTCCTGTCCAGTTTGCAGTGAATGCCTGCATGCTTGCTTAGGGGCTGGGGGTGGCTGGCATCAGGAAGGCTTCCCCTAGCCCCAGAGCTGGAGGGGGTCCTGCTTTGAGTTAAGCACTTCTCCCTGCAGACCTCTTCTCTTCAGTCCATGGTTTGGATATCTGCTCCTCTTTCCAACTGTGGGAGGCTGAGACTGATGGGGCATGTGGTGTGTGTTTCTGATGTGTGTGTGTGAAGAAAACACCCGAGAAAACTGGGCTTCCCAAGCACCAAGATGCTCTAGGGCAGGAAAACCAGCTGATATTATCCTTGCATGTTCTTTAGCTGTTGGTTTTCTTTTACTGAATGAATATCACATGTCCTCCCTTTGCACATCATCCCCCCCGCCCCTCTGCTCTGGGCTTTACATCAGCCTCCTTAATAAGAAGTGCTCTTTTTTCACTCCCTAGTGAGTGCCGAGCCCTTTGCTGCAGGGTTTTCTGTTGCCTGAAGCTCTCATCTGAAATAGCAAGCTGGCTCCTCAGACATACTGCACACCCCTGAAGAGCCAGTCAGAGCTGGGGTACCCTGCTGTGTGCATGGGGGCTCATAGCCCTCGCCCAGACCACCCCAGCATCTTTTATTCAACATATTCAGGAGGGAATATGTCTCCCTGTCAAGTGGCACTGACTAGAGCATGCACTGAGAGATGCATCTTTTCTCTCAGCTATTTCCTCCTCACCTCATGGTGATACCTTTTGCAGGGTGCTCTTAAGGCACTTTAACATGTGTTTCACAGTTCTTTTGATGATTCCACCTTTATCTTTGAAAGAATTTGCTTATATTTCTTTCATCTCAGTACTAATTTCTTCAGACTTCCTTGCTTGACCCTCCCATACCTTTTTCAGTATTCCAAGAGCAAACAGTATCTCCCAGGGTTGAGATACAGCAAATGTAAAATGTGTAAAAGGCAAAAGGCTAAAAAGACAGGACTTAAAAGTACAGTGTCTAATTGAAGTATGGAAATAGCTGCTTTAATGGAATATTATGGCAAATAGCTTAGAAAGATACCAGAGTGGATTAACCAGCTTTCTGAATAGGACCAGCCTCAGCTATTACACAGAGCTTGATAGGAGCAATAAAAGCTCATGCATCAATTCTGCAGAGACAGGAAGAAGTTCATTTGGGCAGTGATGGGAGGGGGTTGCAGATGCTCTCATAGCTCTGTTCCAGGGTGGGAATCCTTTGTCACCATTGTCATGGATAATGATGAAACTGATATATGGGGCAGGGCTGTGAGGTGGAGAACACGCTCATCTTTAAGTGACTCAGCCTGGCCATATGATTACTGCTCATTCTGGGACTTTCATCCATGTTTATTTTCTACTGTGTGTCCTGCAGCAAGGAAGACAACTGGAGCTCCCTCTTCAGTGTCATCATCAGCTTTCTTTCATAGAATCGCAGAATCATTTTGGCTGGAAAAGACCTTTAAGGTCATTAACCCAGCACTGCCAAGTCCTGAGCCATTTCTGTCATTTCTGTCCTCTTCCTACACCTTCCCTGACTGAAGTGGCGGGAGAGCAGATACTGTGCTCAGGGACCCCAGTGAGCAGCTGGCACCCACTGAGGGTCTATGGGTAGGAGACTAAAAGCAAGGAGGCTCCCTTCGGTATCTAAAACGTGGCTACTTTGCTCAACTGTCCATATGCATTGGCTCCCAAGTGCTGGGTTAGGAAGCTCAGAAAACCTAAATCTTGCTTGTGAGGTTTTTAATGTTTCTCACTACTGCTAAAACAAACCCAAACGTTCCCTTTGCCAAGACACTCCTCATTTCCATCCACCTCTTTCTACAGTCACTCTTTTTGCTGTTCACTCTTCCCTTTCTTGGTCCAGCCTCCTTTCTACTCTTTACCCATCATACCTGTTTTTGGGGTGATTTAGCGTTTTTTGTTTAGTTTAGTTGTTTATTATGCTATTTGTTAGAGTAACTGGGAAAACCTATTGTTTCTATTCAGAATTGTTTGAAGGTGGGGCTAAAAACCTCTGTGCATGTGTGTGCTGTGCAGGTGTGTAAGAAAGGGTGACTGTGGCATAAAACAATACGTGACATTAATGATCATAGTTCTATGTTTGGCTATTTCTTTGGAAAATGGATGTGAAAAAAAATAACTAACCTAGCCCTCCTTTGACTAGAGGGCTGTACCAAGTCACCTCCAGTGGTCCTTTCTCATCTGAATTTCTTTATAACTCTAAAAATATTTTTTTGCTGTAGTGATATTTGCATCCTGAGGTGTTTACTTGCTTGTCTCACAGCGCATGGTGTGGTGGGACAAGACAGTATCTGGAATCTTGTTGTCTAGGCACAAATACCAAATCAAATGAAAAGGAAAATCTACAGATCATGGAAGGAGGGGCTGGTCACGTGGGAGGAATATAGGACTGTTGTCAGAGGATGTAGGGAGGCAATTAGGAAAGCTAAGGCCTCCTTGGAACTTAACCTTGCAAGTCAGGTTAAGGATAATAGAAAGGGCTTTTTCAAATACATAGCTAGCAAAACTAGCACTAGAGGCAATATTGGCCCATTGAGGAATGAGGTGGGAGCCCTGGTGACAGAGGATATAAAGAAGGCAGAGGTGCTGAATGCCTTCTTTGCCTCTGTCTTCACTCCTGCAGGGTCTCCCTATGAACCCCAGATTCAGATAGCCCCAGAAGAAGTCAAGATAGAGGAAGAGTTTGACATGGTAGACGAGGATTGGGTTAGGGATCAGTTGAGTAATCTGGACATCCATAAATCAATGGGTCCAGATGGAATGCACCCAAGGGTGCTGAGGGAGCTGGCAGAGGTCATTGCTAGGCCACTCTCCATCATCTTCAGTAAATCATGGGCAACAGGTGAGGTGCCTGAGGACTGGAGGATAGCAAATGTCACTCCAGTCTACAAGAAGGGCAAGAAGGAGGACCCGGGTAACTATAGACCGGTCAGCCTCACCTCCATCCCTGGAAAGGTGATGGAACAACTTGTTCTTGTGACTATCTCCAGGCACATCAAGGACATGGGGGTCATCAAGAGCAGTCAACATGGTTTTATCAAGGGTAAATCATGTTTGACTAACCTCATAGCCTTCTATGAGGAAATTACTAGGTGGATAGATGATGGTAGAGCGGTAGATGTGGTTTATCTTGATTTCAGTAAAGCATTTGACACCGTCTCCCACAGCATCCTTGTAGAAAAGTTGATCAGGTATGGGTTTGGTGATCAGGAAGTGAGGTGGATTAGGAACTGGTTGAAAGGAAGGAGTCAGAGAGTTGTAGTCAATGGGGCAGAATCTGGTTGGAGGTGTGTGACTAGTGGAGTCCCACAGGGGTCGGTACTGGGACCGGTGTTGTTCAACATCTTCATCAACGACCTGGATGAGGGTATAGAATGTACCCTCAGCAAGTTTGCTGATGACACTAAGCTGGGAGGAGTGGCTGACACACCAGAAGGCTGTGCTGCCATTCAGAGAGACTTAGATAGGTTGGAGAGTTGGGCGGGGAGAAACATGATGAAATTCAACAAGGGGAAGTGCAGAGTTTTACATTTGGGGAAGAACAACACCATGTCCCAGTACAGGTTGGGGGCTGAACTGCTGGAGAGTAGTGTAGGTGAAAGAGACCTGGGGGTCCTGGTAGACAGGAGGATGACCATGAGCCAGCAATGTGCCCTTGTGGCCAAGAAGGCCAATGGCATCCTGGGGTGCATTAGAAAGGGTGTGGTTAGTAGGTCAAGAGAGGTTCTCCTCCCCCTCTATTCTGCATTGGTGAGGCCACATCTGGAGTATTGTGTCCAGTTCTGGGCCCCTCAGTTCAAAAAGGACAGGGAACTGCTCGAAAGAGTCCAGCGCAGAGCTACGAAGATGATTAGGGGAGTGGAACATCTCCCTTATGAGGAAAGGCTGAGGGAGCTGGGTCTCTTTAGCTTGGAGAAAAGGAGACTGAGGGGTGACCTCATCAATGTTTACAAATATGTAAGGGGTGAGTGTCAGGGGGACGGAGTTAGGCTTTTCTCAGTGATGACCAGTGATAGGACAAGGGGTAATGGGTGTAAATTGGAGCATAGGAAGTTCAAGGTGAATATCCGAAAAAATTTTTTTACTGTAAGAGTGACAGAGCACTGGAACAGACTGCCCAGGGAGGTTGTGGAGTCTCCCTCACTGGAGACATTCAAAACCCACCTGGATGAGTTCCTGTGTGATGTACTCTAGGTGACCCTGCTCTGGCAGGGGGGTTGGACTAGATGATCTCTCGAGGTCCCTTCCAGCCCCTAAGATTCTATGATTCTATGATTCTATGATTCTATAAGTTATACATTTGGTCTAATGTTGGAAACAAAGACCAAGGCATGTTGCTATCAGTGGACTGATAGATTTGGAAGAGAAACAGAGAAGGTAATCTGGGGGAACACTGGAGGTGAAATATCCGAAAAATTTTTTTTACTGTGAGAGTGACAGAGCACTGGAACAGGCTGCCCAGGGAGGTTGTGGAGTCTCCCTCACTGGAGACATTCAAAACCCACCTGGATGAGTTCCTGTGTGATGTACTCTAGGTGACCCTGCTCTGGCAGGGGGGTTGGACTAGATGATCTCTCGAGGTCCCTTCCAGCCCCTAAGATTCTATGATTCTATGATTCTATGAAATGGTACCTAAACAAATCTTACTTTGCAGGAGAGCACAAAATTACAGTTTGAAGAGCTCATCTGTAGAAGTGTTTCGCCAATCAAGGGCTGCAATGCCAAATGAGGTCAAAGTCTTTCAGTTTTTGGAGCAAATATTTGCTAAATGAGGGTTTGCAGCTGGAAGTGGAACTGCAAGGCTGAAACTGGACCCATATATGAATTTTTCAGCATGTTTCCATCTTTCCCTGTCAAAATGATTCCCTTTGAAAATCTCTGTGGGCTGCAGCCAGTCTTCTTAGTCTCTGAATTGCCCATCATAGCACCTCGGCTCCTTCCTAGAAACCCAGCTATTCTAGCATTATTTTTCCCGTGTCAGAATAAAAAGAACCAGAGAGAAGAGGGTTGTGATGGCAATTTTCCTAATAACTTAATATTTTACTTCTAAGACACTGCGATAGCCACAGTAGCCTTGATTCTGCCTATCTGTAAAGAATCTGAGAAGGATTTTCAAGGATATCAAACAGTGTAAATTTTTTAGACATTAAGAAAGCAGGCTCAAGAAAATCCATTTGGAATGACTGTCTATTTTATGTACCATGGCAATTGACCCTCTGGAGGCACTGCAGGCCTACCTAGACTCTGATGTCCTTTCTCAGCTACCCCTGTCAGAACTGCTCCAGAAGGACTGAGCCTCAGATTGACAGATGACATTTGCAGCTTGAGAGACCAGGGATACTCAGAACATTATTCCACAGCCCATGCCACCAAGCTTCGTCCCTGCACAACCTCCATCACACATACTTCCTTTTCTTCAGTCACTAGCTACTGATCTTGAGGACCATGTCTGTGTGTAGGATCCAAGAGCCATGGAGTGCCCATCCCAGCTCTCAGCCTTCCCTCTGCCCTGCCCAACAGACCCTAAAGAAACCTGTGGCATTGCCACCCTGGCTCAAGCTGTTTTCTAACAGCACTATCATCCATGGCCATTTTGTAGCCAGCTAAGGCAGAATATTTTGGAGTGGATCAGCCTCCCCTCTTCCACAGGAACTATTGGAGGATCTGACTGCAAACAGATTTTTGCTGCCCTGATGTGGTCTGATGTCAAACAGTGCCCAATGAGAGCTGACAAGCTGACAGACCCGATCCGTCAATGGAGGATGAGGAGTGGGTAAAAGAGAACTTCTCTTGTGCATGCCTTCGAGAGACAGAGAGTAATTTCACAGATGGCCAGCAGAGCTCTTGTAAGTGATATGAGTCCATATTTAATAGCCTGTCCATTTCTGTGAAGGCAGACACAAATGCAGGGGATACGGGGATAAGGAAAATTCAGTGCCAGGCATAAAGTAGCATATAGGAGGTCAGCTTCCAGGGGCAAGCTCCTGTTTGGTACTCTCTCTGACCAGTAAAGAACTGGGGGTGGCTGAGCCCTTACTAAACTCAGAAGTAGGTCTCTGGAGCCAGACTTTTAGCCACAATAAATTGTTTTCTCCCCTTTTGACTTGTGCATCCTGTGTTGCAGAATATTTCTGAAGAGTAATTGTGATGGTGAGGTCAGGAAGAAAATAATGGGGATTGGCTCCTTTTATTGGAGCATGGTTAGTTGTTGTATGCACAGCGAAGACCTCTTGGCTGGGAGCTGTCCTCTCAGGTGAGCAGTGTCCTTTGGGTGCTGCCCTCACCTTGGAAGAAGTAGAAGATTCAGCTTTGCTGGAAAGGGAACTTGTGTCCTTTGGGTATGGATCACAGTGTTGTTGACCCAGCTAGTGGGTCAGAATTAGGGCAGAGGGGGAGCCCTCACAGCTTTCTCCTGTTCACGGGGCATGGTACCTTGTCCAGGCTCCAAATCAGACCACATCTTACACCTATCTACGACCCAAACTTGAACTCATCTAGACTCCTACCTTGTACTAGTGTCATCTCTCATATGGCCAAACAGAATGACATGCATATCCATCACCTATCTTCAAGCTGTTACATGGGCCCAGCCCGAATAAAAACATCCTTTGTGAGCTCACCTGTTTGAAGCCAGTTCCAACTGAATAGGCTTACCAGAATCTTCTCAATATAGATCTGGAAATCAGTGCTGAATTGGAGTTGATATATTGGTTGCTGCCCAAGTAGAGTCTATGTGAAAAAATTAATCTTAGGCTGACTCTTTTCCACACTGACCAGTTTACTACTGAAGTCCATAACAGGTCATTCCTATAATTTCCTTTTTCTTCCTCCTAAATACAGACTGGTTTCATGTCACACCAACAGTCCACATAGGTGCCTCGGGTAATGCTGACAATTTTCACCCTGATGCTGAGCTCATGAAGGCCTCATTGTGGTAGCCTTGTATCAGACACTAGGAAATTATGGAGCTCAGAAGAGTCAGTCAGCTGCTCTTCCCTCATCAGGAAAGCTGGGAAAAATTCTGCCACCATCCATGCTCATTCTCTTTATCCCAGGTAACATGACTAGTGGTAAGAATATCTTAGAAGTGGTCTGGTGGCCTGGGCATGGGCTCCAATCTCAGTAATAAGGAGAGGACTGCAGATGAATCAGTCAGTCATCCAGCAGAGTTGTGGCTGGGCTCCGTGCATAGAGCACAGGGGTAAGGATTTTCCTTCTCCTGTAGTGTTGTCAGTGTAGGCTGGCTGCTTTATTTCATTGGTGCAGATGATGTAGAGAGATGAATGGTTAGAATGTAGAGCACTTTGAGATCCCCTGTTCTGAAAGAAATGTGAGAAAACCAAGCTATTGTTGCATTAAAAGTTAAGCTACTTAATTGGTGCTATGCTATTCGTAGTAATCCAAACACATAGCTAAAAAGAGTACAAACCAGGCCCTTTCTGTTTGGTCCATGTCCTTTCCTGTGACAAAGTGGAAACTGGCATCTTCTTGCTTTATAATTGTCTGATTTTCAATCTTCCTCTCCCTCTTTCCCCACCTTCACAGCAGCCTGTCCTCATACTACTGATTCATTGTGCAATCAGATGGGTGATAACAGATGCTTCAGGAGAAGGGAATCTTCCTCCACAATTTGCTTAGCCAGTTGTGTGGTTGGAGTAGGAGTCAATTCCTTCCTGCCGTCTGCAGCCGTCTGCAGCCTGAAACGACTCATCCATCCCTTACCATCCTAGGGGTACAACTATAAATACTAGCAAGGGTTCACCAAAGTTGCCAGCCCTTTTAAAATTCTTTCTCCAAAATCTGTCTTTGACGGCTTCTTATGGCAGCAAAAGGCTTCTGATGAAATGCAGCATGCAAAGTGGTGTGTATGGCTGATCATTCATTTCACAGAGCTGTTTGCCCTCCAAGTGTTGCAGAAGAGGCTTACTAGTCAGTATTAACCCATTTTCACAGTGAGCTTCATTTCCAGTAGCAGAATCTCCTCTAATTTTTCACTTGGCTGCAATGTGGTAGCATCTGTTGTGTCTTAGAGATAGGTTGGGACATTTGCTGTACTGAGTGGGACAGACACAGTTGAAAGGGATGTGGCCCCATGCAAAGGTAGACCTGGCAACTAGTCAGACACAGCCCTTCTTCTTGCCTCAGTAGCTACGTTTGCAGTACAGTAACGTTCCCATCTCAATTTTAGTGATTAGGAGTGACATCTTTCTACAGCCATCTGGGGTGTGAAAACAAATACATCTACGTGGTCCAAATTGATCCACAAAGGTGGAAAGCAAACCAATGGCTACCAGAAAAAATTACCCCTCTCTGCGTCATTCTTTGCTGCCCACCTCAGTTGTTTCATTTGCTGATCCTTATTTCCTCCTGCTCTTCTGCTGGGCCAAACTTGGATGTGTCTGGCAGAGGCAAGGGCTCCAGAATTGTCATGGCTTGGGGGAAAGGGGAGAGGAGTGGGGCTCAAGTTTGTAGGGATGGGCTACCCTTGGGGCTGGCCAGGTGATGGCTCACACACTCCTAGCCCTCTCCTAGGCCCCCCTCCAAGCCCATTTCTGGGATCCTGACTGACTTTGGCAGTTGACTGCTGATGCAAGAGGGTTTCCATGGCAATGTACCAGTGCCGCTTGCTCCTTCCTCGGCGCTCTGCCTTCATTTCCCTCCCTCTACCTCTCCTCACCCCCCCACCCCAGCCCTCCTGTTTCTCAAGCCTGTTGCCATGGAAAAGTCATAATCCACAAAGAATTTCATATCCCTCCCCACCAAATGTGTTTTTTTTTTTTCTTTGGTGTTAAAAATTTGCTTTTCAGTTTAATGTGTGGGTAGAAGAAGCTCCATCTGCCTCTTTGAAACCTTGCCTCTGACTTGGACTAAGAGGTCCTTCAGGAGGGGGGGTGGTGGGAAGCTGAAAAGGGGAGCTCCAGCTGATGGACACCCCAGCAGAGTTTTGGCTTTGAGGAGTGCTTATATGAGACTGGAGGTTATGATCCTTTTTTTAGAGGGACCGTGTCATTTGGATATTGGAGTCTGGAGTCTGAATCAATGATGTTTCAGTACCCAAGACACACTGGAGAAAAAAAGAAGTGAAAGATTTCTGAAAGGTGCCTCCTCTGGAGGCTGCTTTTTCTGAAGTAAGCATAGTGACTGCTGCCAAAAGAAAAGGGTGCAGACAACTCATACGTTGCCACAATATGGGCACAGCAAGAGCTGCAGAAATGATGCAGCCAAAGGTACTGAACAAGACGAGAACTAGAGTCCACATTATTCCACCTGGTGCTCATGCTAATTCCCAAGCTTTCAGGGTATTTCCACAGTCTATCAGGACTTGTGTGTGAAGTTTGTGGGTTATGTTTTTGTTTGTTAGCTTAAGCCCTAATTAAAGGTGAAATTAGTTAAGTTTCTGCTCAAATTAAATAAACTTGCCTCAGTATCTCTGAAAAGCACTGGAATACTTTTAGCTTGACTGCACTGGGTAGCTGGTTGAACTGGAGGAAGATTTGGTATGGTAATAAATGTGGGAATTGACCCTCTGCTGCACTCTCCATGGCAATGTTCTGGTCTCACTCCCACCATGTTAGCTGTTTGCATCTGTGCTGTGTTCAGGCTTCCCACAGTGGGCACTGTGTCCTGGAATCCTCAGATGCATGTTGGAAAACCTTATTCTCAATATTTCTAGGTCCAAAGCATCCTGGAAGTCTCCTGAGCAAAGAAATATTATTGGGAGATTACCCACTCTGACTGTTCAGGAGGGAGAAGGGAAAGGATAATATATCCCAAATTTGGACCTTGTACTTATTTCAGACCTCCCCAGAGTCTTTTAGTGGATGCAATCTTAGCTTCACTCCTGAGGCTTCTTTAAACTGACCTTTTCCTGAAGAAGCAGAGGAGTAATTCAAGATTAAATGCAGCTTCAGAGTAAAATGTCACATTTACTTCACTGGAGATGCAGCAACATGGGTTGAAGTTGACTTTCTTTATTCAGGAAACACTGAGGATGCAGGTTTGGTTTTTTTTGTGGTTTTTTTTTGGGTTGTTTTTTTTTTTTTCTGTATAGACAACTACATTCAGGTGACCTGCTGCAGAAACCTAACCTGTGCATTGCGGTTACTTCTCCCCATTGTCTGGGTGTACCAAGCATCTCAGTCACTTGCTGCTTGCCTGGTCTCAGATGCCCTAATATTCTCAGAATCTAAATTGGACATGTGGAATAGGTGATGGAGTGCAACCTGGAGAATTTTCAGGCTGTTGGAAAAATTGTCGACTTGCCAAATCATAATGTCACAGTTCTGGGTCATTGTAGTGCCTCTTATTTTGTATTAATTCCTGGAAGATGATGGATTTTCAGTTGCCACGGGCTGTGATCATCCCGCAGAAAGCAAAAAGCCTTTCAGCAGTGCTCTACCTCTTTCCTTGCCTGTATACCTTTACTCTGTTCTAGACAAACATAATTTCTTCTGTCCCACGCCCTACGTTGTTTGCCTCCTGCTGTATTCAACCTCTTTTCTGACACTGCTGAAGAAGAAGCCTGAGTAGTCGCAGTGCTGTGTTGGGCAGCTGCAAAGTAGACCCTGCCTGGCTGTTTCACAAAAGGTCTTGAATATCCACCTGCAGAGAAAAAATCTTCAGTTACTACTAGTCCAGTCTAGGAGTTGAACCATTGACCAGAAGGCAAATATTTCCTTTCTTTTTGTACTTTTCAGGCATCAGAGTTTTCCAAAGCATTATATGAGTGCACTGACTGTATCGACAGACACAGTTGCCCTCCTTGTGCTTAGCAAAAGTAGCTTCAGGCATCATTCTCTTTATTGCCAAAAGAAAGGGAGAGGGCGTGTAACTTTATTTAACAGAGCCTGGACTACAAACTACATCACAAAACACTCTACAAAGTTAATGATACAAGGCAGAAGTCGGATGTGATATAAATGATGTAAATGTGTGAACTCTGAGTAGGACTTTGGCAGTGTTCCCAGCCATGTTCAAAATGTACCCATGGTATTTCTATCTCCCATACTGGGAACCCACTAGAGACAGGCAGAGAAGACTTAGGTTGAGTTTATTATCCATATTTATAATACATTTTAGAATAGCATCTTCCTCCCACACTGCTCTATCCTCACAGCATTACATATGCATCCAACTCAAAACAGGAGGCTTCACACTCTGGCTTTTGGGGCAAGAGTTGAGAATGGGTGAGATATACTTGAAGCATTCAGTGTTTGTTGGGAAACCCAAAATAGGTGGTGCAAAGGAATATGAACCTCTGCAGGTAGCTCTGCAGGTAGAGGTAATGGAAGGGGTTTGCTAGGTGTCAAATCATGGGACTTTGGGGACAAAAAGATGCATGCCTGAGTGTAGGAACCCAGGTGAAATACTGGAAGAAGATTCTTGGTATTTACTTCCCTTTTATATTTTGCTAGTGTTTGAAAAAGGAATGATGTCAGTGGAAGAAAAGCACCGAGTGGTAATGGCTGTGACTGGGGTGGGGATAAGTGGAGGCTGTGGGTTGAGAATTTGCAGACTAATTTTTTATCTGGGACCTGGTGTCCAGGGAGCACCTGGATGGGGACATCTTAGCATTCAAAGACTTGTTGGTTCACAGTGGGTGCACAGAAAGCATCGGTGGTTGTGCGGGTGAGCTGACTGCAGTGAAGGCAGCAGTGCCCCAGCAACGGCTGTGTTGGAAGTGCTGATGAAGGTGATGGCTGGCAATGGAGAGCTGATGGGAAGGACAGCAGAGATGGCAGTTTGGGTGGGGAAGCAGTGACACAGGGAAGGGTGCTGGTGGTGAGGAGGGTACTGATTGCAGCACTACAGCAGCATTTGGAGTGCTAACTGCAAATGAAGACAAGAGTGGCTAATTGCAGACATGACTGTGAAGAGGAAGAGGAGGCTTGAGGAGGAGTGGTGAGGTCTGTGATTATAGCACTTTGCAATGAAGAAGCTGCTGCTCAGTGTGGGGCTACAAGGAGTTCAGCTCCGGTATTAAGTGAAGCTGCATTCTCCACATGTGCCACCTCATGGTTTGCTTCTTCTATCTCAGTCCTCACTTTCTTTGCTACTGCAGCATTTTTTCTGTTTGTATGTAACATGGGGAGAAATGCATTGATGGTTTTGTTTAGGGGGAAAAAAAAAGACAAAAGAAATTAGACTCTACACCATTGGTGATACGTCCTGTGCACTTTGCCAGGAGAATGCTAGCTGGGAGGGCTTCTCGGGAAGAATGAGGTCTTCTTAATGCTGCAAGGAAAAAAAAAATCACAGGGGAATTTAAAAGGGAGGGAGAACAAAAAAAAACCCCACAAACAACAAACCCCTAATTGTTCTGAGACCTTCCTCATCCCAAGGAAGGGTTAATGCTTTAAATGCAGTGTAATTTCAGCGGCACTAAAGAACACGTTTCCATGGAAACATCAACCCACGGAGGGAGAAGGGAGAGGGAGCAGCAGCGAGGGAGAGAGAGCAGCTCCTCTGGCAAAGGAGGAGCAGCCTCCAGACCCCCGCACAGTTAGTGGCAGGAGTGATTATTTATTTGCTTGTTTAAATCGATATCCCCCTCCCCCCCACCTCCTTGAAGATGTGATAGGAAAGGAAGTGAGAGAGTGCCATCTTGGCCAAACTGCTACAGACCCAGGAAAATCTAGTCACACTTTTTTTGCACCAAGACTCCTTGCAGGCAAGGACTTTGCTCCTAGGAGCACGGAATTCACTGCCCTTGCAAATGTGTGGATGTTTCAACACTTGATAAACGTTGAATAACCCCCAAATCGCTTGTGGTTTCTTGGTGGGTTGGAGAAGTTAACTTAGTCTGCTGTTTCAGAGAATTTAATAAAAGGATTTATTTCAATGTCTCCAGCTAATTTATCCTCTTCTGGCTTCTGGCAGCAGTGAGAGGGACCTTTCTGGCAGATTTGAGTGGTTTTCTGCCAGCAAGAAAGTTTTGAAAGTTCTAGAGGAAAATTGATGTGCTCACCTGCTTGCTGGACTTGATTCCCAGGACAGAAACTGGAATGAGCTGTGGGTAAATACTGAGATGCCCTGATGGTTGACTCCCAGCCCACCAGCCATCTTCAGAAGACCAGAGAGACTGTTGACATGCTCATCTAACTCACCCAGTTGTTTTAAGCTGGAGTCCACAGCCATGTGGGTCTATGGGGGATTTCAAAGGGATGTGCAAAAATTATCAAGAAAAGGAAGCCTGTTGCCAGTGGGGATAAATTCACTGTATGACAGTTGTTCAACTGCCATATTTCTTTACAACTCTGCAAATTGAAAGAGCTTGAAAAACATCATCCTTGGTGAAAAATCACTGTGAAGAGCCTCATTTGACTTCTGTTCTGTGACTGATTGTCCTATCAGTGATTGTATGACTGTGCCCTAAGACAGATAAACAGATCTGAAGGACATTGCTTAACCTTTCAGTATTTGCCTGTTCCTAGTGGTATCCATCAGTGACCTGTTAGGTGGATGCCAAGTCATAATAATGACTGATTGTTGGCTGTTCTGACAAATGCAATTTTCTGTGCTTTTAGTGCCCCATGTAAGCAGATTTTTAGTCCTTTCAAATGGGAAATACCTTGAAGACTAGTTTTATTTTGGAGAAAGTGATATGTTAGCTGTTCCTAACGAATAAGGAAGGATGGAAAGATGTAATAATAAAAAATAATACTTAAAACCAGTAATTGGCAGGAAATTATTAACTCAGTATAGCTTTACAGCTTGATCTAATTTTGGACTGAACATTTAGGTTTTATTTTATCCAGTCACTGCAACAATTTTGACCTTAAAGCTATTTTTCTATTAGCTCTTCTCTATTACTTAAAGGTTTGGTGAGTCAATTCAGAAGTATATTTGTTTCTATCAAAGCTTTTTGGATAAAAAAACCTTTCTGAGAATAGACTGATTTCCTATGAGATTTATAGATATTTTCAGCTTTAACCAGAGTATGTGCTTAAAACAGTTTTCCTTCTTTCTGTTTTATTTCCAGTGAGGGTAGAAAGAATAGGGGAAAATTCTCAAGCTTCTCAGGACTGTGTAGTTTTCCCAGCAAAAAAAAAGATAATTTTGGAGGAAAAGTTGAAAATCAAATATTTTGGGTTTAAATTGGAATATTTTACATGGAAATCCTATTTGCTGTCTCTTTTGATTAGAAATGTGGGAATTTTATATTCCTGTTTCTCCTTCATGAAACTTAGACAGACTAAATCTCTGGTGACATCCCTTTCCCAGTTGAGGTGCTGCTCTTGCTTGTAGGACTCTTTTAGGGTGGCACATTACACATGTATTTTAACTAGAGCTCTTGTCCATAAAAGAAAGGGCAGAAGGTACCACAAAACAGACCAGACTGTGTGGGAACATGACCATGCCAGAAGCTTCATTTTCTTTCCAATGTCATTATGGTTTTCAGATCTTACAGTTCTCTTTATTTCTGACAAAATGTTGACCTCCTCATAAGAAAATGTTGTTGCCAAGTTCTTATCCCCAATTCCCATTTAAAAAGTGCTTTTGATTTTTCCTGGCTCTGGTATTTGTGAAAATAGGTCAGTCAGGATGTGTGTGAGAAAAATTTGGCTTTGGTTGGTTTTTCAGGATATTCTTGTGACCAGCATAGCAGATGGGGCCAAATGAAGATTTATCCAGCCCTTTTTTTTTCCATAAACAGGTCACCTCATCATAATGTAGACCTATGTTTCCTACAAGTGACCTAGTTTTCACAGTCTGGCCTTGGTACCATCAGCACAAACCTGGCAAAAGGAGCAAAAAATGCCACTAGACCTGAATGGCAACACCTCTTTTCCCTTTCCTATCAAAGGCAATGGCTGCATAGGATGAAAAGCAAATGGGAGATCAGGTCCTAAATGGTATTAGGTACATGGGAAAAAAAGGCATTGTAGAAACTCTGCAGCTCACTGAAGTGGCTGGACAAACAACCCTTCAACTAGGTGTCATTACTGTAATTTCAGCCCCATGTTGGAGCTGACCCCATGTTTCCCTTTGGGGGGGCGGGGCTGTAATTTGGTGACCCTGCACAATGAGTCTCCCTTCTGTCTGCTTGCTGATAGCCATCAGTTTGTGCTGCAAAACCCTGCGCTGTGGTGCTTGAGTTTCTGCTTACATTTTCAGGACGAAAGCTGGGGACAGCACAGACTGGGGAATGTGAGCTTTGCTTCTCGTTCTCAGAAGTGGTCCCTTCTCATTAGGATCATTCAATGCATGTAGGAAAGCAACCCTGCAATTGTTCTGGCTCCATACGTACTCTAAGGATAGATATATCCTCAGTCCCCAGGAACTGTCATCTCAGTCTTTCTGAAATGACAAATTCATAGTAGATAAATAGACGAAATGGGAAATAAAGTGGAAGTGCCATTTATTTATTTATTTGTGTATTATGACTAAGAGAGGGAGTGATGGAAAAGATTCATCCTTCCACGGTATATAGGAGCTGTCACTTGGAAGTCTCAGCACATGTGTACATTGTTTTCAAAACAACTTTGCTGAATACGATGGAGAAACAGCAAGGACAGATTAGTAGAAATTTGTCTTCCACCAAAAATGGATATTTCACAGTTCAGGACCAATCACCAAGAAAATTCATCTTCATAGATGTGAGGAGCTGTAATCTCAGCAGATCCAACAGAATCACTCCATAGATGCCAGCTGAATATCAGTGATTTATTCCAGTCCAGTATCTGCCTTGTCATTTTAGAAGTTGTGGACAGCAGAGAGAAACCAAATTAATCTTTTATATCTCTGTTATCTTGTAGCCTGAGGGATGTTTCCTAATCTAGATGCTCTCCTAACCTCTTTGCTTATTGAAAATAGTCTTGAACTCTGGGCATTTTGCTAAGCCTGCTGGTCAGGTTGGTTCCCAGTAGTATAAAATGGCTCTAGCTTGGACAAATTTTTGGTGGACAATCCCTGCAGAATTTGGAATTTGTTGGTCTCTTTTCTACACTTTCTTTCTTTCTTGCATTGCATCTCTCAAGATTCAGTGGTAACACTGACACTGTGAGAAAAAGGAGAGTGTTACACTCTTCCTTTAGGATTTAATTTTCCTAGTCAACGGTTGCTTCTACTTTTTTTCCCATCTTGCTTGGGTTTTGTCCTTCATGATAGTGGAAAGAACAGAGTTGATGCCCCTTGTTACATAAAACCAGCTGCAGTCTTTCCCTTGGTGTGGAATCCTTTTGCTGTAAATCGTACCTGACACTGGACAGATGTTACAGAGACACAGACAGATGTGCCCGCCTTTCGTGACTCCACAAGCCACCAGCACTGCATCGGTGGGAGGAAGGCAGTGTGGGGCAGTGAGCAATGGGAGAGCCTCTGAAAGGCTCAGCCAGGGTCAGTACCAGCCACAGGGAAGTTTGATCGAAGGCCCAGGCTCAGGCATAGCCTGTTGTCACCTTTTTGGGGATGAGCAATTTGGTTTGATATCCTGTGGAGACTGCCTTATTTCAAGAGACCTCATGCACTCACAGCTGGGTCTCGATGACTGTTGTGCATGTATTAGCCACATCCTCTGTGGCAGAGGCAGCCACTGAAATGTCAAGCAATGTTATGGAGAAAAAAAGTCTGTATTATTTTAAGCTTTCCATGGATTTGGAGAATGGAGGTTTAAATCAGAAGTTGAAGGGATCAGTTGCAGTTTTTTCATTAAAAAAGTAAAAAAATCTACCCTATTTCAGTCTCTCAGACAAGAGCAGAAGCTATTAACAGCATAGTTAGTGCTGGCTAAACCTTTATTTGTCAATCACTTGCCACTTGAAGGTTAGAATTCCCGTTTGTAGCTAAATACACTGTTCTTAAACTCCCTTTTCCTGTCCTTTGAGTCCACCCATCTTTCTGTCTGTCCATCCTTGTCCAGGACCAGGCATGTAGGGCAGGCAGGATGGCATGTGCTCTACCAAGCTGTCTGCATCAGTCCAGGCTGGGTAGGTCTTGCTGATGTTGAACAAGGGAACAAGCTTTGGAGCTGTGGGCACTTAATGCTGAAATGCAGTAACATACTTGTCTTTGCTCTTTCCTGGGCATGAAGTGGGTCTGGGCAGGCAGGTGTGCCTCCTTCTGCTACCTCTGTCTAGTGGGTTTTTAATGCTGTCGCTAGGAGAAGGAAAAGGCTGTTTCACCATGCAGATTCTGTGGGAAATAGACCTTTCACTGCCTTCACCTTACTGCTCTTACCTTCAGCCTCAGTGCTTCATGTTACAGTGAGATTCCAAAGAGGCTGATGGTGGTCTGCATACCCATCTTCTTATCCCACATCACCCTTCACCTGCCTTTTCCCATGCAAATCCTCCCTGGCAGAGGTATTCCTCAGCCTTTCTTCCCTCACCCTCCACCTACACCCTGTTTTTCCCTCATGTGCTGGATTGCTGACTCCCCTATGTCAATGGTGGAGAGACTGTTTTATTTATATGGCCTGTCTGATTCAGGAAAGCAGTTGATGTTAGGATGATTATGCCATTTCAGACAGACTACTTATCTTGTTGGACCATAACAAGCACTGACAGGGCACAGGGGTGTGTGTGCATGCACACGTGTGAGGCAGGGAGGGTGATGAAATGAACCAAGGCAATGTCTAAATTTGCCCACTCAGTCAGCAGGTTCAGGAGGAGCTGATTCCCAGCAAGGCACTAGAGGCAGAAGTAGGAGTGGTTAGTGATGATTTCAAATGCATCTCATTCAGAACTGTCTCTGGGGTAAAGAAAAATTCAGCTAAGACCCTTCCTGTCCTCCCTTAAGCCCCCTCTGCCTACCACATTTGCCTCTCCAGGCTTGCTCCATTGCTAGCTGAAACCGTTTAAAATGTCATCATCTCTCTGCTGGTCCTAAATTGGCCATCTGATGTGGTTTTAATGCTCAATTTCCTATGCCAACCAGCCTTTGAAACACTCCCCATTAGCTTGCAGGGCTGACAGCCTCACATCTAGGGCAGGTGATGTTACCTAATGATCAGAGAGCCCAGGACTGGGAGTTGGGTCCTCCTGAGTCTGATCTGCTTTGTGCCCAGGCACGTCTCTTCCTTCTTTGTTCCTGACTGCTCATCCATACCATGGGGCTCACAACGTCAGCCTCTTTCCACAGTGTCATGTGTGTTTTGCACCCACCCGGCTGAGTCTGGGCATTGTGGCTGCTGCATCTCCACCAAGCTGGGGAAGGCTTTGGCCTTTCTGTACTTGCATTGAGTAGCTCCAGAAATGCCCACATAAGCAAAATGCTTTGCCGAAAGGTGTTTCTAGCAAATTAAATTAAATTACCTGTATCTGTCCCACCACACCCCTGTTCTCTTTCCATCTCCATCCAAGACATCCAGGAACTAATGGATTAAGCCTTTTACAGGCACAGCTTCATCTTGGGTTACCTCACGTGCGCACAGAGCCTGCTGCCCTCATGCTGTGCTCCTGTGCCAGGGAGTCTCTCTGTCCCCTGGTTGCCTCCTTGGGGACCTGAGTGTGTGTAGATTGTAGGGAGGGAAAAAAAATTTTCCCTTGGTCAGAGCAGACAACAGTCATGCTTGTGTAGCAGGGCAGCTGCTGCCAAAGCGGACAGCTCTCAAGAGGTAGCGATGGAGGGCAGAGCCACTTGAATGTTGCTACCTTGCAGCACACTGCTGACTTGGCCTGGTGGGGAGTCTTTCAAGCCCACCTAACACTTTGTCATGCAGGTGTGCCTTGCCCAGCACACCTGAGCAAGACCCGCAGGTCCCCTCGGGTGCTGCTTTTGCCCTGTGTCCCCTTGTAGGCCAGAGGATCCTGCAAGCCAGAGGCGTTCAGGGAAAACTTGGTGGGCAGGTGGGGAAGTGCTGCTTCTGCACTCTTGCTACAAACTTTGGTAAACATATTGCTAATGGATTTGAGAGAAAACCCTCTGAAGAGTTATTGTGCCAAATTTGGAGGCTAATTTCAGTCATTAAGGTGCGAAGCGAGGGATTTTAGTGCCGCTTTAAGTGTAAATCTCAAGGCAGCTCCAAGGATTGGAATTACTGATGATCCTTTCTTGATTATTATTAGTGGTTCTAATCTTTCCATTAGGAAATGAAAAGAAATTACACCCTCTTGTGTCATATCTGTTGCTGATTTCTGTGAACTCTTCTTGTCAGGCTGTGCAAGGGAGATTCCCACAGTGGCATCATTCTTGGTGGGAGGGGAAAGAGGGCTGAAAATTGTTTAATACTGATGTTTGTTTAATTAAATATTGGCACTGACATATACAGCTGTAACTCCAGTCAGGCTAAGAGCATCCTCATCTTCTCCTAGCCTTACTTTGTCTTTACTCTTGTGGCTGGTGCAGAGACATAATGAAATAGGTGTACTTGTAATCTTGGTCCACTGAAAGGTCTTTCACACAGCGCAAGCCTTAAATTGTTCTGATAGGATGCACATACCATGTGATGGTCTGTGCCTGGCATTCCTCAGTACTAGACCGATGCAAATGGCTGTGAAGAAAAGGCCAGAAAAAGAGTATGTGTGATCCTGACATGGAATATTTTACACCATTACAAAGAACCACCTGGCTAAGATTTTCTGTGTGGCTGATGTTTTGGGGTTCTTTCAGTGTTTGGGTGCAAAATGGGCCTGGCTTCTGGAAAATAATCAAGAGTCTGCCTTTGAAAATTGTCCTGTTGCAAATGTTTCATGCTGGGCTCCCTTATGGCTGCGTGTCCTACACTGTACACATCCCTTTAAGGTCAGAGCATGGAGAAAGTATGGAATTTCCTTTAGAAATAAATATAATTGATGATTGCACTTGGTAATGGGGAATTAGTGGATGAGTTTAATTGATTAATGGTGTTAGGACAAAAACATTTGGGAAGACACTAAAATCATGACCTAATTTTTAATTTTTTTAAAAAAAAGTTTCACTGCTATCAGTGCTTTCATTAAATTAGCAAGGGACTTTGTGTGCAGATAGTGGGAAAGTCTGAATCCACTGCAATAACATATTTCTTCTTTTTCTTTTTTTTCTTGAAATTCATTCAAACTGAGTTTAGAAGGGACAAACTTAAGCTGTATATGAGGAAATGTTTCCCAGTGTTGTGGTATAATAAAGCAGAAAAATCTCTCGTGTCTCTAGTGGAAATATTGCTTGTGTAATTTATAGGAGAACTGAGCAAAGCATGAGAGGGCAGAGTCCTGGGGTTAGCCCTGCTGGCAGCTTGGTCACCTTGGTCACCTCTACCTCTCACAGTAATGTGATGCTACTGGTGCCAGAGCAGGTGTAGAAAGGCAAGATCTTCTTCATGCAACAGGCTTGTGAATTGAAGTGAAATATATGAACAGGGGAAACTGTCAGAGTGCCATGGAGTTGTCATATAAGCCACTGAACTGTGAAATGTGTATTTGCCTCCTCTTCCTTTTAAGCTGAAAGAAGAGAGATTTAGGTTAGAGATCAGGCGTAAATTCTCCAGTGTAAGGGTGGTGAGACACTGGAACAGGCTGCCCAGAGATGTTGTGGGGGCTCCATCCCTGGTGTTCAGGGGCAGATTGGATGGGGCTCTGAGCAGCCTTTTCTAATGGAAGGTGTCCCTGCCCATGCAGGGGAGTTGGAACTTGATAATCTTTAAGGTCCCTTCCAATTCAAAAATTTCTGTGATTCTGTTATTCTTCCCTACAGTGTCATTCTGGACAGTCTAACAGTTAAGAAAACAATAGACTTGATTCCCATTTACAGCAAAACCATTTTAACATGTTCTCATGATGCAGCAAGGCCTTGAAATGAGTGTAGCTGTAATCTTGGTCCACTTAAAAGTCTTCTCCATTGCCAGAGCTGAGAGAAGAGGCTTTAGGATAAACAAAATTGATGCCTAAACTGTTAAATAGTCCATTTGTACAGCTGACAGGAGATGCCCCAAAGGGAGGTGTCTTGCACAGAAGTGACAGCGCCTTTCCAGACAAAGAGAATCACTTATGTTGGCTGCAGGGATCTGCAGGATTGGTCACCCTGTAGTTTGATCTGGTTGGGTATAAGGCATGACTCTATCCCTAGGGAAAAGGGCTTTTACTAGACTATCTCAACATCCGCTGTCCCTGTTCCTAAGCTGTTTCAGGGGATTGCTTTGGGCCTTTTGAGGCATGCTGGCTCTGATAGGGATGGAGCTCCTCAGAGATGTACTACTCCTTCCTCTGCTCTCTGCAGTGCCCTTGATGTTTGGGCTGGAGGGAGGCTGTCTCCACTGCTTCACCTGTAGGCCAGCACTGTCCTCAAATTACATGTAAAATGCCCTTTGGAAAGTGAGCAAAGAGTAGGCTGTGGAGGATGTTTACATGTTTCCTACAGATCCCTCTTCCCTTTGGGGTAAGGATCAAGGACCATGGGCACATGTGTGTGCATGTGACTCCCAGTCATACTTCCAGAAATTTATTGAGAGAAAACATGGGACATCTCTTCCCTGTCCCAGTTGCAAAATGGGGGCAATTGCCTTGCCTGATTATTCCAGTTCCTGGAGTAACTGTCCTGCTTCTCCCACCCTCTTTGTCTTAGATTTTCCTTTGCTGTCCCCAGCTTTATAGCAATGTTTGCACTGTGGTTCTACCATCCCGGTGTAATCTACAGGGCTGGGGTGGGCTCTCATTTCAGGTTTGGTTCCCAGGTGTTAACACTCTCCTTGCTCTTTTCTCTCTCTTGCAGGTACCTGATCAATGTCACCTTTGAAGGCAGGAATTTGTCATTCAGTGAGGACGGATACCAGATGCATCCCAAGCTGGTGATCATCCTTCTGACCAAAGAGAGGAAGTGGGAGAGGGTAGGACATGTTTGGTCATTCTCAAACTGTGTCAGGGACTAAGATGGAGTTAGGCTCCAGGAGAATAACCCCCCCACAACTTTCTGAACTTCTTATCAAGGGCTGGCAATCTCCTCCTTGCATCCTGGACTACTGGTATCTCCAATACCTAGGCTGCTATCTTCTCCATGCAGTATGCCATTACATTCTTCTATTAGTGTACATAAAAAATTAATCAGCTTCCCTTCTGTAACATCTGAACATAAGTTTTCCTGCCATTCAGAGAATAGGCCTCCTCTGTGCTATGAGTTTCAATGGCAGAGACAGGAAAAAGTTCTCTGCATGACTTGCAGGCAATGAAGTTGGGTGTGCTAAATGAATGTGACGGAGCTACAGCCACACTTAGTAATATATGCCAGTGCTAACTGTTCTTGATGTGTCTGTCATTTGCAATGGGATGGTTGCATTAAGTAGGATGTGTATGTGAGATCGTATTGAGTTGTTCAAAGGTCCAAACTTGCATATTTGTGAAGGTTTTGCATGTAAACCAATGCACCATTTTAGAAATGGTGTGGATTTCTGTGTTAGTGCAAATCTTTGGTTCATTTCACCTCCCACATAAATGTCAGTGGTCCAGGCTCAGAACAAGTGCTCCTGGGTTTGAACTGAAGTGGAGGGGTATTTTCAGAGCTAAGGAAATAAGATCTAAAAAAACTGAAGAGGGTAAGAAGTCAGAGCAAAAGCAAGGAGGATTCATTAGAGCACTCAATAGCAGAGCATGGTTTGGACATGGTCATGTGTATGGCTTAGAAAAATGCCCCCTTGCCCCATGTGGCACAGAAAACATTCTCCCTTTGGCTCCTTGTTCTCTGCATGAACTTGTAAGTGGCCTGTATGGCTAAAGCCAGAAGAAATTCATGGGGAAATGAGAATGAAATGGGGAGCTGTCAGGAGGAGTACGTTCAGAAGAGGGCTGAAGGAACAACTTTTGAAGGGGACAAAGAGTCATTGCATTAGTGTCTGAAAGGCACTGGGATCTTCCATCAGTTGGAGGAGTTGCAGGAGTTTGGGAAGAGGGTGAAATGCCCTAGCTTGTGCCTGGTTTCCAAAAAAACCTATCTACCTTATAATCTTTGCTCTGTGCAGATGGTATGAGAGTGTCTGGTCTGGGAGAGTCTCAGGGGGATAGGAGTGGGAGGAAATGTATGGTGTAGCATCAGTATGTGTTGACAACTCTTGGACATGTCTGGAGGCAGGCTGGCTGGATATTGCATGGGGGGTGGGCAGGCAAGGCTTGGGCTGCAGAGACTTCTTGTCAGGCTCTCTCCATCACACAACTTCACTAAAACCTGATGAAGTCCAAGATGATTTGTTCCTAGCTAAGACCAAATTTGTTAACTAGTAAAACTCCATCATCAGAGCAAGAAAACAAGGTATCAGCAGCATGAATCCTGCTATGGATTATTAGGAGGGATGGCTGTGAGAAATCTCTTGCTGGAACTCTTTGCATGCTTTGGGGAGGCATGACTAACTGCAGTCCTGTTTGATCCTGCTTGTCACATACATTACCCTGTTGAACACTCAGTGAGGGCTCAAGGGCTTTCATGAGTGGTAAGAGGGGTTGTTTGGTGTCTGAAGGTGTATCCATGGTCTCTCAGATAAACCAGACAATTAGTGGAAGGAATGCTGGTGAGCTGGAGTGTTGGGTTTAGACCTGGGACCTGCCTGAGCCTGGTTGTCTGTGAAGACTACTTGCCATCTATTAAACCAGAACAGTTCTTCATTTCACAGGAGCTGGGGTTGGATTGAAATGACGCTATGATGAACTATGGTATTAGTAGTATGGAAAGCTCTTAGTGCTTCCTAAACACAAATGTTTTATCTTGAAGTGGGTATCTCGCTCAGTGGGAAGATCAGATTATTATAATCAAACTCTGAGCTGTTCAAAATTTCCACTGGCAGTTTCTTCCTCGAAAACACAGACATCATATCCAGCATGTTCTGATCACAAATACCTTTCATATCTAGAAACTCATACTCTTTTTAAAAAAAATTTCTCCATTCAGTGGAAGTGCAAACATTGAAATATAAAGGTGAAACAGCTCTTTGTGGTGAAGATAATAATTTTGTTCCATGTTTGCAGAGTCAGGCAAAGGAGAGTGCTGCCCCTTAAACAGCAGTTCCCAGGCAGAGCCACAATGCAAGCCATAAATTATTAATATATTATTAGCACACAATCCCAATACCTTTGTAAGTGCATTGCTTTGCAGTGTAAGATCATCCAGACTCTCACTATTTTTTGCTAAATTAGCAGGGTGATTTGTCCTGGCAACTTCAAGGCAATATATAGAAGAAACTGTGCAAAGCACTGAAGAGTTTCCAAGTCAAACACTCAGGTGGTAGGAGATGACTGATGAAAGGCTGCATGGGAGACGCTGATTCAGTTCACTTGTGTGCCTTCACTCTAGCTCAGTCTTTAATTACATCTCTGCTCACTTTTATCCATAACCAGACACTGTGCCTGGAAGGAACATCAAGAGATCATTTAGTCCCTCCCTGTGCCCAAGGGAGGGATCAACTAGACTGAAAATATTCCTGACAGATGTTTGTCTCACCTGTTCTGAGAGTCATTCAGTGCTAGAAAGTCCATGAAATCATGAGGCAATCTCTTCTATGGCTTCTTTCTCCTTACGCTGGAAAGTTTTTCTAATGTCTAGCTTAGATTTCCCTGACTGCAGTTTAAGCCTATTACTACTTGTCATCTCCTTAGTGGACATAGAGAATTTTTCATTCTCTTCCTCTTTGTATCTTACCTGTGTATATTTGAAGGCTTCTACCGTGTTGTCTCCGAGTCCTTTCTGCTGTAGATTAAAAAAGAATTTGTTCAGTCTCTCCTGGTAGGTCATGTTTTCTAGTCTTCTGATTGTTTTTATTAGTCTCCTTTGGATTTAGTGACACAGTCAGCTTCTGTGTACAGCTTGGTACAGTTGATTTCTTGAAAGATGGCAAATAGATTGCGAGAAGTACGTCTTATGGAGTATATGTATAGCTATATGTATATGTAAACAAATTTTTAAAACTGGGGTGAAGCATTCCATTTTCTGAGCAGCAAAGATGCAGACAGTGACCAAACTGTCTCAAGGAGTTTCAGTCTGAGAAATCTTTTGAGATGTTTGTTTTTCATTCTGATTTGGGAAGAAATATCTTCAAAACCTCACTAGTTGTTTTAGAACAGGAATTCATTTTCCAGAAGATCTACAGCTGTTTCCAGACTCTGATGATGATAAATCTCCTCCTGTGCTGTCATTCAGACAGATTGAAACCTTGTGGGGCTGACAATCATGAAAGAACACATAGAGCAACCACTTTCTGGAAAGGGGCAGTAACCCAAGTTCTTCTGCTCTTGTAGCCACAAGTAACGATTCTTCTTGTGGTAAGCAAATGTGCTGCATTTCATTCACTTCTCTGTTCTCTCTGCAGAAGGCTGCATGCCTCCCCTCACTACCTTCTAATTAGCTTGTTTTTAGAGCTCTTTGCTTCACTCACCAGACAGCCCAGGTGTGTTTTAGATACCTAGATACCCCTGTTGTATTTGTCACAGAGGGGCAGGTATGCAGGTGGTGAAGGACATCCACCCTTATGCCCCAGGAAGGGCCCTACCTTAATGCAGTGATGAGCTGGAGCCAGAGGTCTCACAAGGTGAGCCAGAGACTTGGTACTGCACTAGGTTTTGTGTCTGTGGGTTGTGATGTTGTGTGGGGGAAGTTTTTACTTTAGTGGTTGCCTTTCTCCTCTGCTCTCTTATAATCCCACATATGGTGAGGATTTATTTCTCAGTTTGTGATCCCTTCATGAGAGCTGGTAAGGGCTGCTGTCCAGCTCTTGCTCGCATCCACTTTCTCTACTAAGTCAGGACACAGCAGTCCTGTCCCATTAGCTCCTAGTTCCTCCTGTCTGCTGCCTCACTTTCCCCTAGTAAACCTTGGGATGACACAAATGTCAGCATCTCTGAGGTCCTCTTTGGGATTATTTCTCTAATTCAATCTCTAGTGAGTTTTGCGTCACTTCTGTCACTGTTCCCAACCACTTAATTTTGCTGGTGCTTCTCTGCCCCTTCCATTAGGTATGAGACTGGGGATTCAGAGCACATTCCTACATAGCTCATGACAGCAACCTTTTGTGCCACCCTCCAGAGCCTTTGATTCACAGGATCCCTGGGGCGGCTCTTTACCACCCACACTCCAGTAGCTCCTGCTCTTGGCTGGACGAGCAAAGCCCCAGGTGATGAGTTTGGTGAGGGTGTCACTACAAGCTGTCTTAGAGGAGAACAGATGGGAAACTTATGCTGAAAGATTTGTTCTCCCTGGTGCATGTGCTAATCCTCTGCCCCTATCAACCCTCACCTCCTCAGCAGATAAAATGTTTGCCTGCTGCTGCTCCTATAATTATCAGTGTTTGACTTTTGAACTCTTGAAAAATCAATTAGCAGCATCTGTTCTGCTTCCTGTAGCCATCCGTGCGGCCATGATTGCAAATCTGTGGACAGGCTGCTCTTAGCCTGTTCCTCTATACTATTGCACACATTAGGACTCCCTGGGAATGGGGCCATTTGCTGTGACATGCTGTTAGCTGCCTCAGTGACTATAGACTTCTAGTATTTCCTACTGCTGCAACAGGGTGAAAAAGGGTCCCACTACTCTCTGCCACGTGGGCTTTCCAGAGATGTTTTCAGACTGGATCATGGTTCACTTTAGGTGAGTTCACAAACTTGTGTGACCCTGCCCCCCACTTGGGGCGGAAGAGTATGATGCCCATCTGTGCTTGGGAAGGGTTCCCTCAGGATGTGGGAAGGAGCTACAGAAAGGAAATAAGGATTTAGAAAGAAAATTGAAAAATAACATTTTTTTAAATCTAAAAAAAGAGGAAATCGAACAAGGTAAGTCTTTGGACATCGAAATCATTGGTGAAAAAAGGACATTATGGTCAATTGCTTTTCACATCCACAGTAAGCAGAAAGAAGAAGACAAGTTGCTAAATTTTCAAGCAGAAAGATTTCAGTCTGATATGTAGGAAGCTGTCTAATTGTTAGCATGGTGAGACATAGTGAGGCTCATTTGCTGGTGAGCCTCATTTGCTGGAGGACATGTAAAAAAATACCCAGCAGTGTGGGGTCTAAATCTATCTCTTTCTGCCTCAGAGCTGCTGGATGCAGTAAGTGATCTCTTGTGGTTCTCTGCTAGCCAATATTTCTGTGATTAGATGAACAAGATGAACCTGAAGAGCTTCTCATGAGGGACCACTTATTTGATAGGAATGAAAAACTGGGTTATGGACAAGCTGATCAGCAAAAGCTTCAAGCCTGGTCCTGTGAGGACATAGTTTTTACAGTCGTCTACCGTGTATCTTTTGTATGAGCAAGCAGTTGGCACATGAATGTTATTGTGGATTGCTGCAAACAAAAGCCCTTATGGAGGCACTTGTCACCTCCTGCAGTTTGCATCTTTGGAGGACTGATGAACACCACAGAGACACTGAAGAGGCTGTAGCTTTTGATGGTGATGTGGCCTTCATGCCTGATTTCAAGTTTTTCTGTCCATTAAAAGAAATATTCACTGTAAATTCTTTGTATGCTTCAACCTCCCAGTGGCAGAAATGACAGGGGAGGAGGGAAGAAGACTGAAAATCTGATCAGTATGTTTGGCTTTTAGTAGGGGTCAGCATGGTGCTGGTCATTCCATGAAGAACCAATGTGGATCATGTACCTATTATATTGCCTAGCAGAAGGAATGATTTAGATCTTAAAATTTATTTTTCTGAAGAAAGCTTTTTAAAAATAAGAGAGGAATAAAATGTAGGGTTGCAAGGTGTACACTGCATCTGTAGAAATCCAAGCATCTTCTCTGAAGACCTTACCCTGCCTTTGGAAAGATGACTAGATCATTTGAGACAGTTTCCTCCTTGCACTGTCTGGTATTCATCTGAGTAAGACTTTCTGATCACTTACACATGCATGCACAGGTATGCTTGCCTCTCTGGGGTAGGAGTTACTGTCTTTGACCAAGTTCTGCTCTATGTGTGGAGTTTTGGCATCTTGAGAGCATGTCCAGTGACTTCAGAGGGGAAATTATTTTATTCCACTGATGCCCTTTACGGTGAGACAAGATTGGATTGTTTTTGCCAATCAGTCTTGTTCTGCTTATTTCCCTGTGTACATGGGAATTTATGACTCATTGTCCCTGAGGAGAAATGGCATAGGAGTTTGTTTAAACATACTCAGAGTTAGTGTCTGATTCTGTTCCCATAGAACCAGTTTTTAGAAGGATATAGCTTCACTGAGGGCAGGTGGGCCATTTCTGGATTTAGGCACATATGGCTGAAATTAGAATGGGAGTCAGTAGATGCATTTTCGCCCTTATTTTTTCTTTCTGGACATTTCTCTTAGAGACAGTAATTTGCTGAATCCCTTGCTTCTCATTAGACAGCCAGCTTGCATCAAAGAATACATATTTTATAGATACCCCAGTCCCAAGTGAATGTCCCTTAGATACCTGATCTAGGTCACGTCTGATGGGTCTGTTGATGACCCTGATTCAATCAGACAACCAGATGGCTTTATTTGTGCACCTATGCTGCACCCACTGCCAGGATTTGGCCTGGCTTCTCGCAGTTGTCTAGGATGTAACTGCATATATTTGTGGCTAATTATGGCCACATTAATCTTATACTGACTCCTAAGAGGAAGGGCAGATGCAAGTGCCACACAGAGCTTTCCTTATCAGATGATAAATGGAGCAATCTTTCTGAAAAGCCTCCTACGTAAATCTTGTGGACATGCTGATCAAATGGTATCTTTGCTGACTGATGGTATCAGACTGTTAGATTAGATTACTGCATCCTGCAATAATGAGCTAGTCCATCTCTCCAAAGAGGACACTAGTTGGGTGTCTACCCCTAACCACTGTACATTCTGTCAGTATAAGCTGTTTGCTCTCTTTGTCTCTTTCTGAATCAGTTCCTGACTTGATTTGCCTGAATTTTGAAATGTATTTGTATGATTCATGAGCCTGCAGAAAAATATTCTGGCTCTTCTCCACCAGGCCCTACTCCTTGCCTACTGGAGGGAATTCTTATATTGAAACAATGACAGCTCCTTGGAGAGACTTTGTCCTCTAATGCAAATCAGATATTGGAAAATCTGGAGATCTTTATTAAAGCCAGACTGTAGTTAGAATGCCTCCTACCATTCCTGTGCTAGGGTTGCTAATGAGAATGATTGTAACCATTGGACCTTTCCTAGGGTTTTCAACCAGACCCCTAGGACAGGGCAACCCTGAGTTGTGTACTAATGCGGTAACAGCAGCCAGACACAGGAGAAGACTTCTCTTGCCTTGGTGGTGCTCTGGATGAGAGCTCTATTTTAGGGCTTTCTTCCAGTTGACTCGCCCATGTCGCACAGCAAGGGGGTCACTGTTCCCCCTTGCTGCTTGTACGTGGAGCCACCTTGTTGTGCATCATCATTGCCATCCCCAGCACCCAGTTACAGACTTGGGACTCTGCTCTGCAGGGAGCTGTGTGAACGCTAACCAGAGAGGTGGCTCCTACCCCAAAGTGGTTACACTTTAATTAGAAGACAAAAGGCAGCAGATGGGTACAGATGGACCAACGGGGGAGTACAAGGGAACAATCAGACAACATTAGTCAGCATGGTAGGCAGCAGGCTTTACACACCAACTGCCTAACTCTTGTGAAGACTTTGATAGGCAGCAGAGAATTATAACTGACTTTGTGCAGGCTTCTGGAGGCCTCATTGACAGTGCGAAGGGCAGATGGGAAAAAGCCAGTAAAGGTGCTTTTGAGTGATTGGGAAGCTGCTGCTGAGAGGGTGCAACAACTCAAAAATACCCAGCCCTGCTGGAAAATGTCCAGTCTTCTTAACATCCAAGGGGATTATCTCATCTTTATGGAGAATAAAAAAACACTGGTAAGGCTACATTTTGCAATGTAGCATCACCTCTCAGTGCCAGGCTGCTGTGCTAATGCCAGAGTCACGTTGTCTCTGGTTGAAAGCCCTCCTGCTTGCCACTGGCTTGGAGGTTTCTGGGGCATGTCAGATGCTGCTGTGTATCTGTGTCTCTTTCATTGTGAGCATTTAATTGATTGTGGGAATGTGTTATCCCAGTATATTGACAATAAACATCCGTATCTTGGTACCTGACCTGCTGCAGGAAGATGAGCTTTCAAGCATGGGATGCAATAATTCACTATTCCTATCACAACTCAGTACCAAGGATCGATCCTATCATCTCTGATCAGTCTACATCCATAAAAAACTATGGAGGGAGGTTTGATTTGGTTAGAAATGAAAGAAAGAAACATAGCTGTTTGGGGTTTTTTTATGATTATTACTTTTTGGTGAATAAAACCAAATTCACATTTCTTTTCAAGTTAACTCAAAGTGTTTTTTCTGACCTGAAAGAAACCATTCAGGTCATTTAAATGTAGTAAAAGCATTTTGTAGCAGACTAGTTTTGATAGAAAAATGTCATGTGAAAACTAAATCTTCTAATGCTTTCATTTTGTGTATTGCCATTTTGAAAGCAAATTGTGTAACACCTAGTTGATACATGCCAACATTCTAAGAATCCCTTCACTTCCACTCTCCTTAGGTCAAAACTCTTCCCTAATTTCAATCTGAGCACAAGAATGACCTTTTCTCCTAACTCCATTTATAAGTGAACTGACTGTTTATCAGCCCCAAAGGGTGTTTGTAGCAGCCAGTAACCACACAGGCTGCCCCAGTACTGTTGGAAGAATCAGTTTGTTTCCTGTTGCTTTCGATGGCCAGAATATGCAACAAAACCACAGCTGAGGAAAGCATGGGAATTTTGGTGGCTTTGAGATTTGACATTCATGAAGAGATGAGGGCAGAGAAGAAGCAGCCAGCCAAACTGATTCTGGAGAGAGCCCTGGCATCCTCATTCTGCTGAAGGAGGCTCACAGCGAGTGAACATGCCCCCAGTGCCTGAGGGTTTGTTTTCATCTGTTCAATTGTGTTTACTTGAGACTCTGTCTCATGTTGACGATGTCTTTACTTGGCCTGTAAATCCTTTGCTTTTTCTATTTTTACATTTCCTGAATGTTACTAACTGGAGGCTCTGTTTTCCTTCCATGGGGCTTGAGAGAAGGGAGGTTCTGCTGTGCCCTCATCTACATTTTCACAGGGCCTTACATTTTTCTTTCTTTTGCTTTTTTCTTTTGTTTTTCTTTCTCTTCCCCTCTCCTTTTTTTTTTCTTTTTCTTTTTCCTTTTTGTTTCCTTTTTTTTTTTTTTTCTTTTTCCCCTTAGGGTTTTGGCAGTTTGCTTTTCCTGGAGTAGAAGTTCGGCCCCATTTGCTTCTGAATACATTTGAAAGAAATGTTTCTTAATATGAAATGGCTCAGATCTTTATTCAGTGTTTGTTTGTTGTTTCTTTGGCTTGTTTTCTGTCCTCCAGTGTGGGTTCTGGCCAGTACTTCTGTGCTAGGTTCACATGCAGTCCTTGCTTTGGGTTTGAATCCTAGTTGGGCATAGTTGACTTGACTTGATGCTGACCTGCATCTTGGCAGTATTTTTTACTAGACCAGGACAGTCTTTTCCCCTGTGTTTTTCTCCACACTGTTATGTGTTAACTTCTCTGCTGCTTTTCAAAGGTATCTCAGTGTTGAAAGTGTGGTTATCATTGGAGCTACTGTGTGCTTGAGTTACTCTCACTGCTCATGAACTCTGTCATGTGTTTAGTGTCATCGATTTGAGCGTACAGTATGTTCAGCATCATTTGTTTTCCCTCAGCCTGAACTGTGTTTTCCCCGACTCTGTAATTTTTTCAGACTGGCTTTGTTAACGTTAGATCCTGGCACTCGTGCTTTTGTTGCCTCGTAGTGCTGTCTTAAGTTTCTGTCACTACCCTTCAGCTTCACTTTCCTTTTGAAAGGCTCTGGCATTTTCTGACCTGGGATTATTTCTAAAATGTGCCGGGGGCTGTGCTGTCTTCTGCTGAGTCAGCAGTTTGCCTGGTTTATTTGATTTCCTTCTGCCAGGCTAGCTGCATTCTGCAATGTCTCCCACCATGCCAAGCCTGGAAGATTGTTTGACAGCTTTTTTCTTGTTCCTGTTTAGGCTTTTGACTTGGTCTGCATTTTGTGTGATAGTTTCTGGTGCTTGTTTCCCTTGAGTTTGTTTCCTCAGTTCCTGTACATGATAATGACTTACATTTCCATTGTTCCTTCCTTCCAGAAGGATCCTAAGCACTTTGCAAAATTAATGTACAGGCAACATTTCACTATGAGTAACGTTCAAGCTGCTCGTGTGGTGGAATGGGGTTAGGCTGTTTAATGATGCAAAACAGCACTGCACAGCTATGTAGGGTAAGAAAGAGGAGTCTCAAGCATACGGAGGTGAGGAATTTTTAGGTGGACTCTGGCCAATTTTGTCCCCAAAGTCTGTTTTTGGGGAAAACAGCACAGATTATTAAAGATGAGGAGCGATAAGGCCTTTCCAGGTGATAGTGCAAAAGCCTCAGAAATACAGTGGGAAAAACAAGTAAGTCTGTGAAAAAAGCCGAGTTCAGGATCAATTGAAATATTCATAATTCTGGTGGGATATGGAGGACTTATTTTGGAAGTAATACTGCTCTAAATGAAAACTTGTATTTTGTTGTTTTCATGTAGACTCACAAAAGCCTTTAGATACCATTCACAGAGGTGATGTGGAGGAGGACATGGCAGCATTTTCCCCCAGATCCTAGAGCCTCGTTAGCCAGTGAGGACAGACTCCTAGGCAATAGGAAAACTCTATTTGAATTCCTTCTGCCTGACTCAGGACAGAGGTTTAAACTGTGGCCTCCATCACCTGTCAGGAGAGATGTCTAGTCCTTGGAACTGAAGTTTTTTAGAAATTATTTTTATTTTTATATTATACTTCTTTGCCAGTGAGTACTCAAAGTGGCTTTGCAGATGTTTGTTTGGCTCAAGATTTCAATCACTTTTATTAATAATGTCTGAAAACCAAGATTTTTGTATGTGGACAAGTTTGATCAGTGGAAAATTCGAAAAAGCAAACAAATCTGGGTTTAGGTTGAAGCAATACTTTTAATGTGTTTTGTTGGGTTTTTTTTCTATATTGTACAGACCTTACTTTGAAAAAAAAATAATTTGCTGAGCTTAATCAGAACATCATCTTGGTCAGTGTTCGAGCATGCAGGGCCAGCCCTGAGGAGACTGGGGAAACTGCAGCAGGGCAGCTTGCCACCCACCACAAAACATGAGGTGCACACTGCAGCAGACAATGGTAATAGGTGCTGCAGATCCTTTTGTCCTCCCAGTAGATCCACCCTAGTATTAGGTAATCCTTTGGGTTTTGAGAAGAAATAGGTTTTGCTGATAAATCCACTTATATTGGGTGCAGCACCAGAGAGCAGAGGTGTGCTCCAAGTCTTCCAGTCTAAGCAGTGTCATACAACAGTTTTGCCACCCAAGCTGGGGGATCTGGGAATGGCAGAGAGTCTCTCCTGCAGTCTGTTGCATGAGATCAGCTTCCACACACCGAGCTTAACTGTTTGCTCCAAGCATCATCTGGGTGTTTTAAGAATTCAGAAATGCTCAGGTCACTTCTTTCAGGCCAGTGCTTTACTTTTGTTCTTTTTTAGCAGTGGGAGCTATTTGCTTTCCTTCTTAGATGTGTGCTCAGTTTCACTGAGGCCAGAGTTCTTTGTATTGCTGCATTTAATTATGTTTGCTTTGTAGAGACTGGCAGCATCTCATTTCTGTAGCTTTTCTGCCTCTGATGGGGGCTGCCTGTGATCAGCTGCTTTCCTTGAGTTTCTCCTTTGCATCCTCCTCTGCATCTGTAGTTTTCACCAGCTTCATGCCTTGTCCCTTTTCTTACAGATGGCTGCTATTTGAGGTCTCAGGTTTCACGACATCTGAGGAGCAGACCCACAGAGAGCTGTGTGTGTCTATATTTGAACAGTTGTTCTCATCCATGCTCTGCCTCCTGTGTTTGGTCCCAGAATAAATCCTGTGTGTGTATATATTTTCCTGCTCATTGCCCAGACACCTTGGTCCAGTCTGGTACTAATGGAGACACTGTCTTACAAATAAAGATTAAAAGAGTACAGTCTAGTGAAATCTGCACTAAGGACTTCTCCATTAAGAAGTCCCCTGTCTCAAATAAACACTGTGAATTATTCCCTGGGTTTACTGTTCAATGATACTTGAACTTTAGTTAAAACCTGCTTTCTTTGAGTAGCCTGTGTCTTACTGGACCCTTGCCTGGTTCCTGAGAATAGATTTTTTTCCTTAAGTATATCTTTTTAGCAGATAGGGAGCATGATAATTTTCTGCAATTTCTGCATTTTCTCCCTTCAAACAAAGGGAATAATCAACAAGGCAAGGAAGAACTTCTTTAGGACAATCCAGGTGAGTGTAATTAAAGAGTAATGGGGAGGCAGAAGGTAGAGCAAAAGTATGTTTAGACTGAATAACAGGGATCAGTAGGTTCTTTTAGAAACAGCTGTCTGATGAACACTCTGGGAGCCTGGTTGCTGCAGTTGTTGACCACGGGATGAGACAGATCAAATTGGAAGGAGGAGGAGAGGAACTGACTGGAGAGAAATCCACCAAATTTTTTGTTTTCATTGTTCCATGTCTGTGTGTTGCTCTGGAGGGTGAGCAGCACAGCACCCCCAGGGGAAATTCTCCCAGATACGCTCTACTCCCAGCCACCCTGTCTGTCCTCCAAGAGCAGGAACATAGAAAAAATTTCCTTTGCCTTCTGCTTGACGGGAGGGGACAGTTCGTGCTGTGACAGAAGCAGAGGGATGAGAAAGCCTCCCCATAACCTGAGGATCCCAGAAGGACTCTGCAGTGCCTGCCCCATGCTTTTGCTGCTGGAATTTTCCAGGAGCATCCCCCTCTGCCACCACTATCACTCTGCAAACTCCCAAGAAACGCAACTCATGAAAATACATTCTTAGCACACAGCTGACATGGTCAACATCTGGTTTCCAAAGAGAGTGCTGTGCGAGATTTGAAATTGCTGCACTGTGGAAAAAATGACTTGAGGTAATTATAGATACCTAACAATACTATTTAATTTCTTCTGCCATGTCTTTCCTACATAGTGTATCTGGTAGTGCTTCAGAGAGCTGAACAATTCTGAGAGAGGGGAGAAAGAGGGGTAGGTAATGGAGAAAAGAAGGCAATTGAAGGAGAAGGATGTGAAGGATGATGAGTGAAGCTGAGGAAGACAGGATTTCTGAGCACAGACTCACAGGACAGAGTGAGCTTAGCACAAAGCCTCACTGACAGCTGGGTTGCTGCTTGGCCTCGCTTCTGCTGAGCAGGCTCAGAGCTTGGGACCACAGGGGAAAGGGAGGTGAAATTCGTAAGGTTGAACCTGTGACCAGTGGCAAGACTGACTGCTCCAGAAAGCAATTCAGAATGTCTACAAGTCCAACCTCTGCTCAAAGTACCTTTGCTTCCTCTGATGTAGAGGGAACCTGAAAAGCCCAACCTCAGTAGGCTCAAGTGAGAACAAGCCTGCTGAGGTCTCCTTTCTGTTTCAAAAGCACTGTCTCTTTGTGTCCAGAGGTCCTGCATAGACCATGTGTGTCCACAGCCAAGACTTCTCCTGGCAGCACAGAGCCAGTGGCCGTGATGACCTGTCCCCCAGGAAGTGAGCACATTCCCTGGGGTCAACTGCAGCAGAGAGGGCACTGCAGGTTGTGTTAAGAAGAGGCTCAGAGGCCAAGTAGAAGGACACCTGTAGATTCACAGCATTGTTTAGGAGAAGCCCCCAGAGACTAAGTGTCATATGTGAAGAGGCACAGTGAGAACCACTGAGGGCAGAACTAGGGAGCAGTGGGCAAAAATAGAATCTCGGGATGTTAGATGTTGCTTCTAGCATCAGGGTGGAGGCACCAAGGGGAGGGAGCCTTGGGAACTATTGAACCTCTCTGCAGAGCTGATGAATTTGTGAAGGGTTGCTGTTTGATTTGGCCTGCAATGCAGCTAGGGTTGCAGCAGATAGGCAAGGGTGCATGGTGAAGATGAAGCCCATGTCTCAAGCCCCTGAGATGTTGCATGCTGCCTTTCTGCCCTTGTGCTGGGTGCTGTGTCTCACGTCAGTTGTCAGCTCTGAGACAATTACAGTTATGTAGAGGTGAAGTGAAAGACAGTAGAGGTTTTCTAAAGGGATGATGGAAGGTCAGCAAGAGTCGTCAAGCTGAGAACTTGTCAATTGGTATAGATTCTACTGGTAAATTGTCCCCTGAAGGTAAGCTCTTAGTATAAAGGAATGCTTCAAAAGGGATATAATGAAGATATTAATATTATGGAAGTGCAACTGTTATCCTGGAAGAAGCAATTGTTGGGGCTTGTCTGAGTGACGTATAATCTGAAGAGCTGTTGATGTATGTTTCATTACTTAAATGTAGGCCTTGGGAAAGAG
>NW_009952058.1:584962-652328 GCF_000747805.2 Chaetura pelagica
GTCCTACATATTTATTTGGTTGTCTTTACCCAGAAGAAACTTGTATTGAGAAAAATGCTCAAAAATGTTTTTCAGTGGAAAATCAGTATTTTAGTTAAAACACAATTTATTTATTTTTTTCAAATTAGGTGCTTGTTTTCCTTGAAAGAATCCAACTTTTTTTGAGAAGGCTGAGGAGTTTGAAAAGAGACACTCCAGAGTCTTTTATTGCTACAAATAGGTAGAAATCGGTGGTTTTGGTTTTTTTTTTCCTCAAAGTTTTGAATACTATTTTTAAAGTTTTCAGCAAAAGAAGCAATTTCAGGGACCTCCTCTCATGTATATGCAAACGAATATATCTGTGTGTTTCAGGAAGCCAGAAACACAAACCAGATGATTTTGGTATTAAAAAAAGAACATACTTTTAGCCAGTGTACCTCCTGAGGAAATTACCATCTCTGCTCCAGAAAGTTCTGGAATGATAAATGCAAAGCTGTGCAGATGCTGAGGAAATAACTGAACCTTGATCTCTGAGGAAACAGCTAGGATCAGGTACCATTTCAAGGTTGAGGTCCTGGACAAATCTGAAGCTGTGATCTTTTTCCCTATTGAGAGTTTATGAAGGATATGGTGAGCCCATTGGGCACAGCTGTGTGGCAGGAAAAGCATAGAAACTATTGGAATGAGGTATAAGAATTAATGATAAAGATCTAGACAGCACCACAACTTTGCAAGATGATTTCTAAAAAATAAGACAAAAAAGAGATATTCTGTTCTTGAAAGGCCTCTCTCGCCAGCCAGCCACCATCCCCTATAGTGTCATGCAAAGCTTGTGTCTTTTCCTTTCTGCCTTGCACCTTCTCCCTCTCCCACTTCCTTACTCTGGAAGCTGCTCTGTTGCTGCAAACCAGACTATTCTGAGTTATGGTGATGCTGTAAAACCAGAACTGCAGTTCCTGACCTAGCCCCTCGTTCTGTGACCCAAGCCTCATCTTTGTCTTCTGGTGAACTGAGATGGCAATCCTTGCCTTCATGCAAGGTGTGTGTGCCCAGGAAGTCTTTTCATGCTCTTCCAACATTGTCCCCCCAGACAGTGCTGGACAGGATAATGGTGCAAAGCTCAGCAAAGCCAGAACATGAAAATAGCCAGGAAGAGGGAGAAGGGACTGGTAATGGAAGTCTTAAAAGAAATAACTCTCATGAGTTCTGTGTTGAAAGCAGATTGACTGCATCCTTGATTACAAACTTGTGTTTTGGGGAAGAAACTAAACCAAGATTATTCCTGCTTAGAATGTTGCTGTTGGTCATCTACTTCTGCAGCACTTTGTGGAGCAGTGAACTGAATACTGCCATACGGCAAGACAACCACCTCTCTGCAGCATAATAGTGACAGTGCTGGAAACCGGAACTGGCTGCAAGGATTTTCTGACATCACCCTGACCTCTGTGGAAAGAGGAAGAGACAGGTTAGCAGCCTTCTGTGAGCAACTCTTAACAGAGACTGCTATCTTTCAAAGTAGATGCTCTCTCCCTCCATCTGCCTGCCTGCCAGAGAGATTCCTTGCAGGGGAAGGTGGTTGCTGAAGTGCCTGTGCAGGAGCAGATCTGAAGACCTCTGATTTTGTTCACCTGGTTCAGCCTGGGTTTGGGAACAGGGAAGCTATGACAGTTGTAATAATCAGGGTTCAGTTGTGGAGTCAGACACACAGCTTCTAGTAACACCTCCATTCTGCTCCCCTTAGTTGCAGGGCACTCTGAGGTAGTTGCTTATCTACATGAGGGCTCTTGGTATGGGGGAGAAGACCTCCATGTGAGTGGCATATTTTTGGTAGTTTTGGAGGCTGAGGCTTGGCTGGAAGAGGCCACAAGGGCTCAGAAAAGCACTACACAATGTTCCATTGTGCCTATAAAAGGAGCCTGGATGGTTGACCTCCGCATACCAAGGTGCCTCATCTATTTTGTATTGGACATGTGGACAAAAAGTACCACCTTAGCTGTTTAAAAACATCTTTGTTTCAATTTTTCTTGTGTTTTGTGCCCTTCTTGCTGCAGTGATTATCTCTTGCTACTGGATGCCACAAAGGACTATACAGGAACCTGTGATGAAGTCATAGTGAGGTTAAGCCATTTTATTGAATAAAACTCATGCAGTGACACTACAGTACACCTCTTTTTCAGTGGTGGGCCTACCTTCTTTTGCACTTCTGGGCCAGCTGAAGGTACTGAATTTGTTCTCCAGAGCCCTCTGTGGCTTTGCATCCTGAGTATTTTGTAGCTATATGCTTCAGCCTGGATTGAAACCAGCTTGGTTAATTGAGCTAAAAATCTGTAGATTTGTACATGTAGTTTACCAGTGGTGTGATCTTGGCACAGGGTGCTGGATGCTGATACTTTCTTCCATGCCCTTGGAAAAATGCTGATGAAGGTTGCTGACCTTTAAGACAAGTTGCACTGCCCGCCTGTTTGCTGAGGCTGTTTCTGAGGAGAATGGTTGAATAGGGAGGCATTGGGTATATGTCTTCTTTACGGGCTGTGGAGGTCTCTACTGCAATTTTCTGACCTTGTGTTAATGAAAAGTGTTTTCACGGATGTTTTTCAATTTTATTGTTATTGCACTTGGAGAGATTGAAATAATACACAGTATGGAATGGGAAACAAATAAAAACCTGTCATCTTTTGAGGTTTGGCAAATCCTGCAGCTGTGGTGCCTGGACCCTTCTTGTTGGCTAATAAACTATTTGTCCTTCTTTCTCTAGCTTCTCTTCTGGAGAAAGTGTTCTCACAGGATCTCTCTCTCACACACCAACCACCAGAAATGCTAAGGAATGGGAGACAGCAGTGAAAAGGAGAGACATACTTTGACAATAAGGAATGGAGGGAGGTAGGGAACAGTGAAATGTGAAATGTTTGAAGTGGCAGATCAAAGTTGAGGGATTTGTTGATTCCTTTGTTAATCAGGAAGTCAAAAGAGAGGGGATCAAAAAGAAAAGTGGCCACCTTCTGGGCTGGGATAATGCCTCTCACTTTCCTTAGCAAGATGACTGATGATGGGCAGCTTGTTCTGGGAGACATCCCAGGAAATGGGACTTGACCATAAAGGAAGAGCAGCACAGCAGTGTGGGGAGCTCCTCAAGCTCTTGTACTGCAGCATCTTATGAGGTCAGCTGCAGAAAGAGGAACCTGCTGGCTTGTGGATGGACTGATCTACTTTCATCAGCACTTGTGGAAAGGGGTGCTTCATGTTGTGGAGACACTTCCCTTCCTGTTTATATCATGGTCATCTGGAGATGCTTGCAGTTTCATAGCCATGGCTACAGAAGAAGAACTGGATCCAAAGCTTGCAGCAATGTCCCTGACCTTTTGCAGTTTGCCACTTCCAGAGGAAATCCCTAAACTGTTTTAATGAGGTTCATTTAAACTTTCATTGAGGATATCTTTTCTAAATCCACCTGAAAGAGACAAAATTTTATTCACTTTGATTCCCTCCTCAGTCTTTTGACAATTTAGATTACAAGCGGGCATATTTCTGGGGTAAAACAAGATGTATTGTTCAAGAATGAAAATTTCCTCTGTACCTCCATTCCCAGCAAATGTATTTACTTGAGAAAGAGGAAGTCTGAAAATTTTGTAACTCTTTGTCCTGAGGCCATGCTGAGTATCAATGATCTTCTGACCTGTGGCCTTGGGCAAGTGTTCTTTGCTTATCACGTGTTTTGCAGCAGTGGTTCTTATATGCAACATGATAAGCTCCAGCTGCCTCTGCAAAATCAATCCTTGATTTCTCTGGGTCCTTCTGGCAGTACCCCTGCATTCTGTGATGGGTAGCATATAGTACAGAGCAATTTACTCCTCCTTCATCTTTTATTTGTGCACAAATTCCCTATGGGGAGCTAAGGAAGGAGAGGTGGAGCTGTACTATTGTGACAATTTCTCTTCCCTCCCCTTCACATGGAGCTCAGAAGCCAACTTTCCTGGCTGCTGAGAAAGTGGCACTTGGAGAAATGGCAGCTGAAATTAAACTGTGACAAGAGAAAAGGGTGATAGAGAAAAGTACTGTTTGAAAGAACGTGTTAAATCCTAAATATCTCCTTCAGTCCAATGCCCCTGCCACCTAACTTCATGGTGAACACAGCTCAAGGGGCTTTCACTGGTGATCAGAAATAGTTTCCTGCAGCTGCTAAGAAACCTCTGCTTTATGCTACAGGCTTTTCTGTCCATGGTTAGGAGTGTAGCATCTCCACAGGAGGTTATGAGTTCATTGCATTTTAATATTGGCAGTAAATGATGTGGGACACATCAGAGTGGTTCAAGACATAGTGTCCCATTTTCTCAGTAACAAGGTAGGACTGCTTTTGCTTATGCTCTCTGGAAAGCAAAGTGAGTATGAGCTCCAGGCTGTAACTGAAGGCTCCTCTGCAGGTGCTGAGAACAATAAAAAAATGCAAGCGGAGTTATTTAAGCTCCCACTTATTTGGACTCAGAGGACAAGGCCTTGTCCCTTGGATATTTTAAGTGTGTGGTCTCCTGGGGCCCAGGAAAAGATAGAAAACTTTGTGCTAGAGACAAACACTTTTCTGGCATAATTTTGTGTTGAAAGCTCTGTTCTTTCAGAGTTTCCCTTAGGCCAGGACAGTCAGCAGAGGCAAATTTACTTGTGGAATGGCTTAAACATAATGGTATGGGATAACCTCTCTGTCAGTATTATGTCTTTAGGGGACAGAGCCCAAGTTTTTAGTTTTGGGATGATGTTTTCTTCCATCCTCTTTACCATCTTATTTTGGTTGCTGTCTGGGACTTATGTTCAATGGTCAAAGATCTCAGGCAGCCAAAATGCTAGGTGTGGAAGTCTGATGCAACAATCTTGTATCCTACCTGACACTTCCCTCCACTCTGGCTGGCCTTTGGCTTTTGCCTGCACATTATCCACCAAACGTAACCCCAGAAACAAATATCAACATGGTTGTGGAAAGGCAGTGGTTTGTACCAGGTGGGAATCTAAGCCTGTTTCCCCAGTGTTTCCAGCAGGTGCACACTTCAGTGAGGTGGCATTTGTGCAGACAAAATTTTGGAAGTTATTCTGCTGCTTTCTCTATGCGTGTGTGTGCTCTGCCTAATGCCACCCTCACTTCTTTCAGTCTTGGTTTATAACCCTTATCACAGGAGTTTTTACCAATTCCATAACTCCAAGTTTTTTTGACTTTGCTTCTTTCTAATCATTACCATTGCAACTCTGTGAATGGTTCCTGATCCTGTGAATGCTCAGTTATTTCCTCATTAGCATCAAGGCATGTCCCCCACTGTTGAGCTATGACAGCAAGTTCCATAAACTGATGCTCCACTGTGTGGAAAAGTATTGCCTAGGTCTCAAAACTGTGTACACTAAATGAAAGACACCTATGAAAAAAAAATTAATTTTTAGCTACTTTTTTAAGGCTGTGGATTAAAAACCTAAGATTTTCCTTCCCAGTTTGTTAAGCCATTTGACTCTCCGAACATCTTGTGTTATCTGCTGTAATTTTATCTAGTCCTCCACAAGCTTATAGTTTAGAAAGCTTTGCCTTTGGGGGTTCATGATTATACAAAATACTTCTATTTCGGTATGTGCTTGACCCAAAGTTTCTTCAAAAGCTCAAAATGATGATAAAAATCTCAAATTAAAAAAAACAAAAACACTTAGAATTTGCCCTTACTAAGTATTTTTCAAATTCTACTATTGTGAAGGAAAAGCCTACCTCTTTTTAAAAGAAAGACATACTTTTTAGTGCTAGGATAATTCTATGGTTGGTCAAATTTTAGTTTCATGCTTGTTCAATGGCATAAGTGACTATTTACATCCGAGGAAATCTAGTTCACAAATAGAAAAGTTCTGAGTGATTGTGACTTGAGATTGCAGCTGTTCCTTGAGATTTCTTCTAATTTTCTCATTTTAAATGCACATCAGCTGTGGATCTCCTGAGAGAGCTGCACCTAGACATGTGACTTTCTGCAGAGTTGTGCTTCATCTCCAAAGCAATAATGAAGATTAAATACTGGCAATGGCCAATATGCGTGGTGAATTGCAGCAAATGCATGGGCTTGTTCTGTTCAGGGAACAGTCTTCTGTTGCAGAACCATGTGAAGATCCGTGTTGATAGGTGGGAGTTTGAATGTTGGCAGCTGATTTGGGGTAAGAGCTCTCTTTTTCCCTAAATAGGAGTTGACACAGAAGAGCCTAGGATGTTTCATTGAAATGGGTGAACATGGCAGCCCTTAATAAAGCTGTAAAGTCCATTGGAGGGCTATCACAGTAGCATTGGTTGGGATGTGGTAACAGTGCTGTTGGGACAACATTGTGTTCTTGCCTCACCCTAACTTCAATCCAAGGTCATCTCTGCAATCTTGGAGATGGCCTCAGTGGGTGTGGGTTGCATCCTGAGGAAAAAAGAAACAACTGTTTTCATCACAGAAAGTAGGAAGGAAGAGGGTGGTACTACAAAGTAGTAAGGAGGCTTTGCTGTACCATGTATGATATCCTGGAAAGGGGAAAGCTCTACTAGATTCTTCTCTTCTCTCCCTCTCTACTTTATTCCTTCTTTCCATTTTTTTTCTGTTTTTTTTTCCTTTTTTTTTCTTCCCTTCCCTTCCCTCCTCTGGCTGGGTTTCTAAGAGCAGCCCAGCTGGGACTGAGGTAGAGCTGCAGACTAACCTCTTGTGCACTCTCCTAAATGCCTTTTCAAGCAAGCTCAATAATTGATGAGCACCTGGGTCCTTGTCTCCACTGAAGAGTGCACGTGGTATTTAGTACACAAAAATGCTATTTTTCCCATCAGAGAGCATCCCTGGAACAGCCCTGTTTCCCCCGGATACCAGTTAATTGTTCTCTTAGTAGTTATAGAGGAACTTCCTTTCTCTGATGGTCTCAGCTGCTTGACTTCTTCCAGCCTAGAGCTTGTGGCTGCTCCCAGCAAACTGCTGTTGAGTTCCGCTTGGCTCACCAGAGCACAGTTCAGACTCCTTCCTCCTCCAGTGAGTTGCTTTCTGAACACTGCAGTCCATCCTGTCCTGTGCTACAAGTGAAACAAGTTCAGGAGGCCTCAGGTCATCTCCTGGCTTTCCAGGGCCTGGATTATCATCCTGAAATGTTGCACAAGTCGTTTCCTGCCTCGGATTAACTGTCCTTTATTGAGGGGAAAGATGTACTAACACAACTGCAGGTGCAGGAAGGAGCAGGAAGTCGGGGTTGAAATGTCTCAGAGGAGCTGGAGATGGAGGAAGAGGAAGAGTACATGGATGGGATAGTGTAAACAGGATTGGGTAGATAGGGATGCTGCTGAGCAGAAAAGAACGGTATTAACAAAACAAAAAGTGTCAAGTGGGAGGAAGGACTAAAATAGTTGAAATGCTATGGATGGGGTCTAAGGTGCACTGGCTGAACTGCTTATTGCTGTCAAGGCCTGAAATAGCAAGATGTGCTGCAGACCAGATCTGTAGGGCAGGAGGTCTGGTGCCTGTTAATACCAGTGTCTATTCTGCTGTCAGCATGACAAGGGAGACTTCAGCAAGGGCAAGGGTGCATTATTTCCCAAGGCAAGGCAACAACCTCCTTTATTCTGTTGCAGCAACACATTACATACCCAACCTACTCCTTTTTCCAATGAAAATTCACAAAATGGATGTTCTGTGAACACACTGCATTGGATCTGTACCTGTAAAGCTGACCCAGGTAATATTTGACAGATACTGGAGAAACATGAATGACTGTCTTTAAAAAGGATCAAGGATGAGGGCAGAGGGGAAAGGAGGTTGGGAACTGTAGATTTATAGAATTACTGCTGTTTAACCCTGTTACTCAGAAAAAATATTAAATGAATTATCAATTGAACTTTTTTGTCAGCACCTGAACAATAACAAGGGACATGTAAATTCCATCAGGATTTGTTAAGAACAAGTCGTATCAGACCAATATGATATCTTTCTGTGGCAGGATAACAGGCATTGTGGAAAGAGGTGAAAATGAAGGTGTCATCTGCTTTGACTACAGTAGGGTTTTTACCATCTCTCTCATCACACTTTGCTAGGGAGCCAGAGGAGCAAGGTCTCTAGGACAGCTACTAACAAATGCATCCAACAAATGCAATAAGAATGTCAAAATGTAAGGGAGCACGGACTAGGGTTCTATGGCAGTCTGTCCTGTGCTCAGTTAAGTTCAATGTTTTCTTTAACAGCCTTGGTGATGAGTGGAGAATTTGCATATAATATTTGAAGATGACAGCAAGCTGGGGGGACTGTGAATGTGCTGGAGAACAGCGTTAGAATTCATAAGGATCTTGGCAAACTGGAGATACACTCTGAAAAAGTGGGATGTAATTGAATAGAGACAAGTGCAAACTATTGTACCTTGGCAGGAATAATAGACTACATAAATACAGTGCAGAGAAAGATCAACTAGATCACAGTTCTGCAGAAAAGGATTAGAGAGGGGATAAAAGAGGATCACAAGCTGAACATGATTGTGTGTTGTTGAGTAAGAGGCAAGTGCTGTACTTGGGTGTATAAATAGGAGTTTAGCCTGCAAGGCGCATGATGTAATCTCTGTGCTCTGCTGGGTAAGGCTGAAAAACTCTGTGTAGTTCTGTGGATAGCATGTCAAGAAAGATCTGGACAAACTAGAATGAGTCTGGGGGAAGCAGTGAGAGTAATCAGGGGTGTAGAAAGTAAGACATACAAGCAGTGATTTAATGAATTGGGATTATTTAGTTGAAAGGACTGGGGAGAAAGGGGTAGAGAATGGATGACTCAATCTTAGAGCTTCCCCATTTGCAGCAATCCCTTTGACAGCACTAAGTAACCACACCAGTGACTGTGTCAGCGCTCCTACCTGGTCCCTGATGGAAAAGACATCTCTACAATGGGGATTGTTTGGCTGGAAATTTAGGTTGTTCCTGCCTGTTTGAACAGTTCCTTTAGACCAAGCTCAACACAATGGCACTGGAGGCTGTCATGGGAAAGAAGGAGGAAGGGGGAAAGTGAGCAGGGCTCACCAGGAATCTCGCCCGCCTAAACCAAGGGGATGCTTGAGTCCAAGAGTTGTTAGAACTCACAGTGTGTGCTGCATGCTGGCAGAGGTCATGGAGGTAAGGCTGAAAGGTTGGCAAGCTGTCTTCTGCACAGCATCTGTAATCCTGGAAGATGGATAAAAGCTTCATATTCTCTCTTCTATTTTTTTCTTTAGGCTGGGTTTTGCTCTTTATTGCCTTATCTTTGACCTTGCCTTTTTCCTTCATTTGCAACTGCTGTATATATGTATCTGTCTGTCAGCCTATGTACCTGTCTATCACTAGTGTACATTCACAGTGATTTAGCTTGTTTGTCTCTGGTACTGCCCCAGCATCCACTCTTCTGGACTTCTTGTACATGTCTTCTGTCCTCTTCCATCAAGGCTACTCTAATTCCCTTGGACTTCCAGATCAGAACTCTTCTCTTTCATGTAATATGGAGAGAGTTAGAGATCCTGGGGGCAATGAGGAAGTACAATGAATGGTGCTTGTAACTTGCTGTCTAACTAGATAAGCTGGACTGGCAATTCTTGAAGACATCGTGGCTGAAGAGAGTTCGAAGGCTGAATCTCATGGTGTTTAAAATGATGTCTAGATTTCATTGTATGACAGAATGCCAGATTCTGCCTTCTCAAAGGAACCAGGAAACAAATTTGTCCTTCCATACCTGAAAATTGTATCCCATTCATTCCTAATTTTCATATTCCAAATGTATTCACCCCTTAAAGCCTTGACATCCACTTTTTTTTGTTGTTCTTGGTTTTTTTTGTTTGTTTGAGGTTTTTTTTGTGTAGTTTTTTTGTTTGTTTGTTTGTTTGGGTTTTTTGTTGTTTGCGTATTGGTTTTTTTTGTGGGGAAGGGGGTGGATAGTGGGGTGTATACAGCCCATTGTCACATGCAGTACTTTTAAAATGTATTATGAGTCTGAGGCCCTATGAACTTTTTGACTGGCCCTATCAGGTAATACTTAGGAGCTATATAAAACAGCTTCAAAATATGGAGGCAATCTTTGGGCATGGAAGGACAGGTGTTTGTTCTTTCTCTTTTGAGAAGATCTGAAGTCTACAGTTGGTGATAAAGGGGGCAAGCAAGAAAACTCCTAAGAAGGCAGAAAACAGAAACACAGCATTTTTATGGATGAATGAGCTTTTATGCAGTTGCTTTTAAAAGGCAAAATTATATGGCCATTTGCACTGCCTCTTGATTGCTTAGTGCACCAGCTATTTTTTATGCTGCATGCCATTTGCTGTCTTGTATTCAACTTTGCAAAATATTCTGGGATGCAGTTTGCATGAAGGAGCCTATATTAACACATCTGTACTGTTCCATACTGTTAGACTGGGGTAAGATTTCCTCCAGGCATGCTTATTAACTTCCAGCATTTCTTGCCCTTATTTATGCTATCTGGGGTTAGCTGGGCTCTGGACTTGAGTATGGCAGATGGCTATTCTGTTGCAGCCTTTTTTGGCTCTTTTTCTCCCTCTCTCATGCTATGGCCATGACATAAGCTTTGAAAGGTCATTATCTAAATAATTGCATAGAAAAGTCCTTTGAGAGCCAAATTGACCTCTGGCATAAGTGGCTGCAATTCCATTGACTTCCAAGTAGGTTCACTGCTTGAAGTCAGGGTAAATTTTTGCAATGTAGATATCAAAATCAACAGTACTAAGACATAATGGAGTGGTTTCTGTCCCAAAAATGACCCATTCTTGGACTTAGTTTGGCTTATTGTCAGTGCTGCACTCCATCCTTCCATCTTAAGAGTCTGTCACGGTTTGATTCAGGATTGTCAATTAAACTAGTGACAATAATGCTCTCGATCCCCTCCAACCCAGGTAGGGAAGGGAGAGAGAATAAGGCAGGAGAGACTTTCCGGATTGAAAACTAAACTAGACAGCTTTAATGAAATCCTAATGATGAAAGAAAATATGTACAATTATATACAAATGTGTTCAGGAATGTGCAAAACCCTTTTGCCTCCCCTCACCCCCAGCCACTCCCCCAGCATCTCTTAAGCTGTGGGCAGTTCTGAAATGCCCTGGAGCTGCTGGAAAGAGGGCAGAGCAGACAAGCTGAGGGAAGAGTTGTGAGGGTCAGGAATGCATGAGCCTGAGGATCAATGGTGATGGATAGATGGAGTCCTCCCAAATGCTGTTCATGAATGGAAGAGAAGGGAAGAAGAAGCAGGAAGTAACTTGACTTCCATGATTCCTGACCTTATACTGAGGTTATGTAGATCTATGGAATGGAATACTTTGGTCAATGTTGCTGTCTGACTAGTCCCCTCCTCTCTACAGGAGAGCTGCAGATACAGCTCTTCTGCTCCTCTAGCATCTGAGGTCAGAGAGCAAAGTGCCCTTAATGTCTTGGCAGTAACATAAACATTCCAGCATTATCAGTCCACTAGCTGGAAAACTTGCTGCTAGTTAAAAGAGAGCTCACTGAAGAAAAAACAATCAGTAAAAAGAAAATTGGCTTAATCCTGGCTCAAACCAAGACAGAGCTGTCTTCTGCTTGCTTCTGCCCTGGGACCTTTTTTTCTCCTCCCTGTTTTCTTTCCAAATCCCTTTAGATCTGTTTGTCTGTAATCACACGCTTGCTTAAGCTGCATGTTTCCCACCCTCTGCTCCCTCTTTGCAGCCAGTTGTGCTGAGTCCTTACAGCAGACATTGTTGAGGCAAGGCTAAAGCAGCTATTCCAGAATGGTCATTGACACTAGTTCTTAGGAGACTGTGGAAGAGGTAGACTGAAGTCTACAAATGCTGTCTCACAGCTATTACAGTCCAGGACTCCAGCATCTCCGTTACCCCGGGGAGTGGAGTCAAGAAGGATGAGTGGAAGCCTGGTTTACATTAATATTACAAACCTGAGGTATTTTCAGCAGCTAATACACAACTCTTGGCTGTATTTAGAGCCTCACAACCCTTCTGGAGGGGACAAGTTGTTTCAGCAGCCCCTGGGATGGGGAGAATGGTAGAAGTGCAGGTTGGCAATGCCTGAACTGATTGACTCTTATTGGCAAGGAACTATTTTTGGGAGCCAATGATGAGAACACCCTGTACTGCTGCAAGTTTGGCTCTGCCTTACAAGGTTATTATCTGTGAGTTTAATCAGAGTCTGTCAAATGCATGGAGTGAGCAGCTAGTGTCTTAAAGAGTGTGTTTTGTGCTGGGAAAGGGGGAAAGAGGGACAAGGAGAGAGGCTTTTGAGGTATGAATGGGAGAGAATAGAAATCCATGTCTTGAGTTTCTGCCATTTTTTCATTTGCAATTAAATATATAGAAATTGCTTACATAAATTCAAGATAGACTTTGCATGTCTCTGTGATCTTGCAGGGGTCAAATCTGTGACACTGCAGAGCTGCAATTTCCCCTTAGCCTCGGGGGCCCATAAGCTCCCAGTGGGTATGTTCTGTTGGCAGAGATGCTTTGCCCTCAGTAGAGATGCAGCCCTACCTCCTTGGGTTGAGATGGGGCAGCTGCTCGGCAGTGCAAAGCCGTTCTAACCAGCAGTTTAGGAAACGAGTGAAAATGGAGGGGTAATTAGACAGACAAAGACTGTAATGAATAGCACTCGTGTGGTGATATGGCTATCATTCTCTGTCTTGCAAAAAAGCAGCTCTGGTTAGTTTGATTCATGAACTATGCAGAACAAGCCTATGGTTATTTTGATTATTTGTATTATCATGGTCTCTCTAAAGGTCTGCCATTAACCAGTGCCCCATTGGGCTGGGAGTTGCACTGGGAGATGAAGATGATGGCCTTAGCCACTGATCAAGTTCAAGTATCAGCAGATAAAACATGGTCACCTAGACAGATGAGAGGGTCAATGAACAGGGAAGGCAGGCAAGTTAAGAACAGAAGTGAATATCCAGGATTTTCCTGCTGTGCATATTTTAGGTAAAGTCTGTAGAGACGTGGCATATTTTATCCACAGATAGCAGTGAACTTTTTTGTATTGATCTGTTAGGGAAATACAAGGGGGAAAATGGGTGAGGGTTAGTAAATTTTGTGGACTGTAACCTTAACATATCAGCAGCCTGACAGTTGCAAATTATCTGCAGCTATCTCAGTAAAAAGAGACTTAAAATAGAGTATGAAGAAAAGCAATGACATAACTTCACTGGTATCCATGGGACCTCCCTCAAGAAGGCCAAAACTGAAGAAAGTTATGTGGGTCTCCGAAAAGCTACTGAAGAAAGTGGAGCAGGTCAGCATGCACATCTTGTTACTGACTGAGGGATTAGAGCCATCAAGAAGATTGGAAAAGAGAGGCTTGATGCAGCTGAGAAGGCAGGCAAAGAAAGACTGAAAAGAGAGGAGAAAAACTATACCAGGCAAATTATCTCTGAAACAGCCTTTTGAATACATGTGTGGGGAGTGGGGGTGTGTGCTGAGAAGCGTGTGTCACGGACAAAATGAAAAGATGTTAGAGTAAGAGAGAGAGCAGGACCATGATAGACAGTGAAGGTCAATTGACCTGGGTCCTAAGCCCATACCTCAGACTTGCATAGCTGATGACAAAGTAGAGTCAGGAACCTGTTTTACCCTCAAAAAAGCCAGCCTGTCCAGCAGCAGAGTTTGGTTTCCTGTGCCCAGGGGTTGAAGCACAGAGCTCTCAGTCCTGCTGCATTGCTTGCTATATGTATGTCATCAGATTTTTCTTTTCTTTGGGGTATCTTGTCCAGCTCTCATTTGAGTCCTGACTTTTTCTTAACCTATGAGATGGGGCATCTGTGACAACAGCTTTACAATGCCACAGCTGCAGAAGTGCAATAACCTCCTGCAGGAAGCTGAAAAATGTTTGTAGATGCAGGTAATTTCATGTATAGTGAGTGGAACAGGTGGGTCTGTAAAAATTTCCTGTTTGTTCTCTATATTAGTGTCTGCTCTGATCGGAAGTCTGCATTTCTTAAAAGAGAGAGTTCTGTAAAATGAGAAATGAGAGACCTAGAAATACACACATATTTATTGCAGTGCTGGCAGGCGGTGGTAATCACAGACAGGGAGAAGGTGATGGGTTGAAAGGCTTGTTGCCACAGAGAAAGCAAATAGCAAAGAGCCTGACAATGCAGCAGCCACTTTGGGGAATCATCAGCTGTGTCGGCTTTGTGGGGTGAAAAGTCCCAAGGGATCCCAACTGCGCAAATGCAATTATGCTTTGACATCTGGCTGACTATTTGTGGGAAGGATGTTTTAATTTTCCTCTCTGCTTACAGAGAAGTGGGAAAGGATGGAAGGAGCGGGCTGGTCTCTCATGTTCAGTGGTACACAACACACAAACAGGGAATCTCCATCTGCTGCTCTGGTGGACACTGCTGGCTCTGCCCACTCTTCAAGTTTCTGAGCGACAGGGAGCTTCTCCCTGTAATGATCAGACATTGGAATGGACTGCACAGGGAAGTGGTGGAGTCACCACTCCTGGAGATCTTTAAGGAAAGGCTGGATATGGCACTTAGTGCCATGGTCTGGCTGATGTGGTGATGTTAGGTCATAGCTTGGGCTTGATGATCTCAGAGGTCTTTTCCAGCCTCAATGATTATGTGATTCTGTAAGGTGAGAAGGCTATCTAGGGAGGAGGTACCTTTCCTTATACTTTTTGCACAGCGTTCAGGTAAGAAACCACCCCCTCTCTCATTCCTGTTCAGCATAAGTGCAAAGGCTGGGGTTTTTTTATGTCCATATAGAGTGGGTACATCATCTTCTTGTAATCATAAGGAACCTTTCCCCAAAGTGTCTCTCTCCCCAAAAGTACATGAATGTGGAACAGGGTAAAATGGTAATAAAAACACCCTGCTGAGGCAGTATAAAACCTGCAGAAAATGCTGAAACAGTGGGAATAAGTGGCTTTGGCTGGTTGAATTCACTTTGGACCCAAAGCTCTCATTGATGGCTTTCTTTCTACTGCAACTAAAATAGCAGTGAGCATCTTTATAACTAGAAGAGAAAATAAAACTAGTGAACCTGAAAGGAGGCCTTCCTTGACCTTTTTCACTCTCTGGGGAAGTGAAAAATCTGGGACATGCTCCTGAAGGAAAGATCTCCAAATCTCTCTGAGGTGTCATTCTCTGACAGCTGCATGCCAGAGCACAGAAAGTGTCCTACTCTGACCATACAAGCAGTCCTTCAGGTCTGCCAGTGTCCACTGTGAGCTCTGTATGTGTGCCAGAGTGTGCTCCCACAGCTCTGTAAGAAACTACCTCTTGACTGGATTTTTTGAGGGCTTTTCAGCTCTTCTAGATATGTTGGAAAGCATACAGTGTGTATTTCCTGGGGCATGGCATATTTCATATGGCTATTAACCTTCAAACTACCATCTTGCATGGATGACATAAGTGGCCAATTTTATACCCTATTCCTTATAATACCTACTTTCAAACCAGTGTTTCTCAAGTAATCTAAAAAAGATCCAACCTTTATTCTCATAGAGACTTGTGAAATCTGTAGTGCTGTGGGCGCTGACACAAATAATTCTGCACGGGTGTAGGATCCATAAGCTGGTGAGCCTGGAAGGAGCTGTCAATAGGATAATAGCCTGTGCCAAGCCACATAGCAGGGATGAGCATGAGCAAGTGGCTGCAGGGTTTTGCAGGATGGCCAGCTGTCCCTCCTGGTACCCAGCTCGGGGAGCAAAAGAGCAACTAGGAGTGGGGCTCAAGCCTGGCCTCTCTCTGCAACAGACCAAACTGGTCCCCAGAAAAGAGCCTCCAACCTGCTCCTGGGCATTCAATGCCTCTTTGTGGAGTGTAACAACAAACTAAGAGAACAATGGAGCAGCTAAAATAAATAAGAGAGCATTAGAAGTACAGTTCTTTAGATGTGTTTTGGTGTCTCAGGTGCTTTCTTCTACAAGCCTCCCAATAAGGCACATTCTTGGTTTTTTTGGATTTGTGCAGCTGTACTAACACAGACCTGTATTATATCAGCTTTGGACTGAGGGTGAAAACCAGCCTGCTGTGTTGGCTGGGTCAGGGAAGAGAGGGCAGACTGTTGTGTTTCCAGTTCAAACCCTAATCAACGTTTGTCTTCTTTGAACCCCTCAGGCCATGCCTCTGATCTTTCCCCTCTGTGCCCTGAATACTGCAGCCAAGTCCCTCCTGTACTTTTTTTACATCTTTTGTGGTTTTTGCATCTTTTGTGGTTTAATGGCTACTTAAATATTTATTTATGTAGAACTTGCCCCTGGGGAATGTCTTAGGAATGCAGAGGAGGAGAGAAAGAGGGAATGAGTTGTCCCTAGAGGGCTTGGTATAGTCTATTGCTGAGAGACAGAAACTCCATGAAAAAGCTTTGTTCTGGAAAAAGATTAATGTACAAAACAAGAGACTCACATGTGCACACAAACACATGCTTAGGCACATATAAACACAAACAAAAATTTGGCAACTGAACACACTGAGAAAGAAAGCATTTGCACCAGTCAAATGATTAGACAGCCATCTCCGTTCAGTCATGAAATTTGCTTTGTTTTGACATGTACATGAGCATTTTTACAGGCCTGCCATCCAGAAAATGCTGCAGAAAGATATATAAGAAGGCAGGAATGGTCTGAGATGTGGCATGCAAGAACAGGCTATGATGAGTTGAAGGACCCGCTGTATGTCATTGGGAAAGATGAGTTTCCTGAGGTTTGCAAACACTCTTGAGTTTGCCCATTGGCTTAAGTGTTAACAATCTCTTTGTAGATAGCACCCAGGAAAATCAGGAGTCTTTTTGCTGTTGTGATTGATATTGCTTGAACTTTAATCATATGCAAGAAGCAGCTCAGCTTGTTGAATTCATTAATTGCTGAGGCGTAACATATTCACTTAATTGGATTCTCTGCTAGATAGAGATGTATTTATATGTATTTGTATATGTGCTTAGTGTATATATTTAGCACCACAAAGACTGATATTAATGGAACATTAAGGTTGCCTGGTGAACTAATCAGCAGACTGGAAAGGATGAATGTTCAGTCATAAGCACGATCTTTTCTGTCGCAAGTGCGGTAAGGCCCGGCTTGCTGGGTATTCTTGGCACAGCGGAAAAGCAGGCCGGGCTAAAGTTGGCACTGAGGCAAATTTGCACTTGTATGTGCCTCGGGCTGGTCATGGGGCTGCTCTGCACCTGGCAGGCCACCTCATCACAGTGCCTTTCTCATCACCAAGAGCTGCTGATCAGCCAGTCTTTCTCCAAGGCTGTTTCTTCTGCCCAGGTCTTGGAGGCTCCCTCAGGTTCCTTGTGCAAGACAGCAGCACTGCTGGTGAGCCAGAGCTCTCAACCACAGCTGGGGAGATTCCTTGCAAGAGGACTCCAAGGAGGGCAGGAAAGCAGAAGCAGTCCTGCCCTCTGTGGAGGTTGCAGCGCCTTCTTCCCACCCACACCTCACTTGGGTGTGTGAAGACCTGCTGCATGGAGTCCTGGGGCAGCAGTGAGGCTGCTTCAGAGCCATGAAGGAGACTTGTGGCCTGGGGTGTTAGCTGGTTGAGCCTTATGTTGAGCATGGGAGGTGAGATGGTCTTGCTTCCTGGAGGCTGGAAGGGGCAGAGCTGAGTCCCACTGTGCCAGCTCAAGCGTCAATGTACTCCCTCTTCCAGGAGAGGTATCTTCAGAGAGCCAGAAAGGACAGCTGCCTGGTTGCTCGTGCCACTTCAGCTTCCAGAGCAGCTGGAGAGGACCCAAGAATGTGCTCTTGAGATTTAGTTAATCTCCTGATTCCAAACTAGTTCTTAGTGAGTACAATATAAAATCCCACTGCTCCTTTTTACAGCTGACAATCCAGATGCCTGAGCTGCTGCAACTCTGCCCTGTCATTAACCAGCATGTTTCCCACTGCTGACTGCTGGTGAGCACAGCCACTCACCAGTAACCAGAACCCTGTGACAGCAAGCTCCTTCCTCTGGTCTGGGGCTTGAGGGTGCTGTAGGTGCAGTCCTCAGCTACACAGTTTCCTCTGGGGTGGATGAGCTGAGGCATCTTCCTACCATCCTGATTTCTGTCATGTTTCCCAGTTGTTAGGTCCCTGTTCATCCCTCTTCCAACCTGGAGTGAATTATTAAGAGCCTTTTACAGAGGGGAAAACTGAGCTTAGAAAGCTTCAGTGGCTTGCTTAAGCTCCCAGAGTAAGCACAGGACAGGATTACAGCCAGCACTTGCGTCTCTTCACTCCTGGGCATCTGGGGAGAAAGCATCACTGCTGTGTACAGCTGCTGCAGCTGCTTAGGGCAAGTTTGCCCTGTGGAACCAACCCAGCTATGCCATGCGTGTGCTGGCCTGGGTGTGCGGCGCTGCATCCCCCAGCACAGAGCGGTGCCGCAGGGCTGCAGCAGCACCGCGTGGTGCAGGGCAGGTGTGTGAGCCTGGCCAGCTGCCTCAGCTCTCAGCTTAGCCCTTCTGGGCCAGTGTGGCCAGCCAGCATCTGGACTGTAACTGGCTTGGTGTCCCCATGCCATTACCCGCATCCCTCTCATGCTTCTACTCTAAGGTCACACAGGACCAGCTTGGTTCTGTCCACACGTGCTGTGCAGACCAGCCCTCTCTCTCCCTTAGCTTGTTAGAAGCATATTCCTGCAACATGAGAAACCTGCCTGCAGCATAATCTTGATTTATTGCCTTCCCTTCTTCTCACCTTCTGGGTGCCATGACCGTAAGGGACCTGCCAGCTTCACCTTCTTCCACCTCTCTCCAATGATCCCTTCCAATTTGGCTTCTACTTTCTTTGCCTCTTTCAACCCTTTGGCAAGGTCAATGCTGCTTCTTTCGTCATAAAATGGAATTACATAATCTCTACATTGGTTGATTGGTTTGCTGTCCATTGCTGTTTTTTTATCCTCACTCCTCTGCCAGTACTTGGTGATTCATGGATATCTCTTTCTCCGTCTTCACTGATTCTTTCTTGGCCTGTTTATTGGTTTTGTAAGAGCTCATGCACATTCACAGAGCTGTATAAGCAGTTACATACAGAAAGTAAAAGAATAGTGAATTATTTTTTACCTTATAAAGTCAAGCTAGGAAATGTCAGTCTGGTTTCCTGGGCTACCTTAATTCTGCTCCTTCAAGTTTCTTTGCAGTACAGAGATTGAGGTAGGGACCCTATGGAGAAAGTTGTATGCACTCATTAATTAAGACTTGAATCAAAATATCCACGTGCAAGTGGGATGGAAGTAAAGCTGAAAAGGGAACTGTAAACCTGCCATTTCCTAATATTTCAGCCTAAATAAGTTTCCTTTAGTGTAGTTTGCTTTATGGAATTTTCGGTGTGTGTTTTGTTTTGTTTTGTTTTATTTTGAAGGGTAAAACCCCAAATCTTTTCTGTAGAAATGTATTGTTCATTTTCATGCATGCTGAGCTTTCAGCACGAAGTCTGACTGCTCAACTCAGTGGCTTACCTGAACTTGTTCCACAGACAGTTGTGACAGTACAAACTAGTTTGCCATTCTTCTGTATCCTAAATGGTGGTGTGCAAGTGACCTTTACACAGTGGGCCTCATTTAACAGATAGAGAAGAACCTGGATAGTTTGTCCACATTTTGTGGGCAGCCTGATTGGGCTTTTGCCTTTCTCTTACTCTGACAAAGCCGAGGTGTTCCATGTACTGACTGTGATACTGGTGAGGATCTCCCCTCTGATTTACCAGGTTGATGGGCTTATCTCTTAAAATGCTTATGCTCAGATGCCATTTGGACTGTCTGCCAGGATTTCTATAAGATAGTGACAGAAGAAAAAAAAAATATTATTTAACAGTTTATAATGCCATCAGGAGTGAATGAAATTTGATGGACTGAAGTAAAAATCATGTCCTTAACCTCAAGTTTTTTTTCCCTGCTGACTTTGAAATGCCTGTTGCAAAACATGGAGTTGTTGGATTTTGCCAGAGAACTGGCCTAAAGACTGTAATGGGAAGTGTCAGAGAACTTAAGCACAAGCTTTCTACTAGCTCCCCTTATAATAGAGGTAACTACACAATATGCACACATTTAAGTACACACATGAAATCATCCAGCTAATTTCAGTCTGCAAGAAGTCATTCCACATGTGGACTTATATGTGCCACAAGGACCTTTTGCAACCTGCTGAGAGCCTTTGCTTCATCTTATGTCTCCAAGGCCACCTCTGTCATGCCTGTTCTCCTTGCAGAAAGGGAATGGCACAAGATCTGCTTCATGTTGACATGTTCAGGCAAACAATGACAGACAAATCTTTGAAAAATAGGTGTGCCTGAAGTCCATCAGGGCTGAGAGAAGGGGATTTTATTTCCCTAAGGCTGTGCTCCCAAGAAAGCAGTCCTTGGCTTAACCCTTCTTTGCTAGCTGGGGTTGGCAAATACAGAGCTTCCTCTATCCTTCCCAAGTGCCGATTTCAAGGTTACCTCTCTCCCTATCCATAATCAGGTCTGATTGTACTCCTTTTGCACAGAGATGACTTGCCGCCAGCCCAGATGGCCTCAGCTGGGCCCTTGGCATTTCCACCTGAACTCCAAGCCCAGATCAGCTTAGGATAACTGCTGCTGGGGTACCTCTGTGTGTGTGTGTTTGTGTGTGTATGTGCACCTGTGTATGGGATAGGAAGGGAGCAAAGCCTTTGGCAGAGCTGCTCCCTGCCGCTCACAGTCTGCTCACCGGCTCCAGCCAGTGTGGCAGTAATGAACACGTGTGCAGTGAACCAGCTGTCCTGCTGGTGAGCTCCATCCAAGGGTCAGGTCTTCTCTGTAGGGTGCAAGTGGAGCTGGCAGGTCTTGTCTGATGCTCTGCCCAAACACAGCAGAGCACCATAGTTTTCAAGCAAAGCCCAGCGCTTGGCTGTAGCTGTGGATCAGGTGAGGGTCCTGCACCTCATGGGCTCTTTTTCTGGAACTATCATCCACCAGAGAGGCTGAAGCATGAAATCCTAAGGCAGGAGTCTCCAGCTGGGGAATACACCCCCACCAGCTCCTGGGAGATCTCAGCTTACCTGGCAGCCTCTCCCATATGCCAGGTTGGTCTGCAACAGCACGGACAGGAATACCCTAGTAATGCTCACTGCTGGTGGAGATGCACAGCACTGCTATAGTTTGGGCCAGCACTTCAGGACAGAGGTGAGGCTATTGTTTGGGCACTGTTGGGATGGGGACAAACCACTCAGCCCAGCTCTAAAGTCAGTGAGAGCTGAGATGGGGGGGGTGGGTGGGGAGGTGGGGGGAGAACCAAACCAGGCTCACTAGAGGTAAGCTTTGGGGCAGCATGCCAATGTTTGAGGGACTGTGTGCTAGCAAGGTGACTCGGTTCACTGTCTCAGAGGAGGTAGGGGATGGATATCCATGTGGCAGCAAAGATGCAAGGGTTATTGATGTGATAAAAAGCATGGACATACCTGAGAATGGTCACATATGAACTAGAGCTTCTCCCCCAACAAAAACCTGGTGGGATCAACAGCCCAACTGAAGTGCATCTACACCAGTGCACACAGCATGGGCAACAAACATGAGGACCTGGAAGCTATTGTGCAGCAGGAAAACCATGATATAGTTGTCATCACAGAAACATGGTGGGATGACTCGCACAGCTGGAGTGCTGCAATAGGTGGTTATAAACTTTTCAGAAGGGGTAGGCAAAGAAGTAGAGTTGAGGAGTAGCCTTGTGTATTAGGGAGTGTTTTGAATGTCTAGCACTTAAAGATGGTGATTATAAGTGTTTATGGGTAAGAATCAGGAGCAAGTCCAACAGGTCAGCTGTCATTGTGGGACCACTCAACCAGGATGAAAATCTAGAGCATAGACTTACAAGGAGCAGTGGAGAGAGCTGTGGTTTTTTTACTCTAGAGAACTTAATTGCTTTCTGCAATACCTGAAAGGAGATTGTAGCCAGGTATGTGTTGGTCTCTTGGCCCCGGGAGCAAGTGATAGGACAAGAGGAAAAGGCCTCAAATTGCACCAGGGGACCTTTAGATTGGATATTAGGAAAAAAAATTCACCAAAAGGATTGTCAAGCCCTGGATCAGGGTGCCCAGGCAAGTGGTTGAGTCACCATCCCTAGAGGTATTTAAAAGCCATGTAGATGTGGTGTTTAGGGAGTTGATTTAGTGGTGGACTTGGCACTGCTGGGTTAATGGTTGGACTTGATAATCTTAAAGGTCTTCTCCAACCAAAACAATTCTACAGTCTATTTTCTTCAATATCTCTCCCATCCCTGAGAGTTTTTCCATTTCTTGCACTGGTCTCACTCCTGCTTACTCCCTCCCCCAGGCACAGGGGCAGCAGGGCAGCTGGAAAGCAGGCTGCAGATGTGATGGAGGCAGCCGTGAGGAGACAGGGCTGTGCAGTGGGGTCCATGGGTGCACACCAGTCATGGGGAGTGAGACCATGGGTGGCCAGGAGGTGGGGTGCAGGTGAGCCAGGGCATGAAGGACCACTGTCCCTTTCTGTTCACAGAGGTGAGGCAGGGACTGTTTGCTGTCTCTGCTTCCCTACATCCCCTGTTCCCTGTGTTCATTGGAGAGCAATGAAAGAAGGAAGGGGGCAGGAACTGAGTTGGGCACGAGGTTATCTCCATACCTTCACCACAAAGGCAGGCAAAGGAGACTGTGAGTAAGGAAAGGTGCAAGGGTGCCAGAGAGCAGTCTCCTCAACCACACATGAGGTAGAGGGAAAGCAGCAAGGATGTCCCTGGTTGCCCCTATCCCACAGCTTTGCTTCCCATCTGGCCACTTGCAAAGACCTGGCAGAGAACCAGGGTGAAGAGCAGAGCTAGTGTTTCTACTCAGTGACAATTTGGATCAGTGGCTCAGTTTGGCTACCCCTTGTGATGGCCCTGGTGCAGTACAAGAGACCTCACACCATGTGCCAGGTTGTTGGGGGCATGCAGACATGCACCTTGAAGGTGTGGAGGCTGTGGGGCTGGCTTTTCCTGTGCCAGAGTGAATCCAGGGCCAGGCTCTCAACAAAGGGTTGTGCCAGGGCTGGGCCGGGGCACATAATTTGCCATCACCTGCCCAGAGCTGTCAGTGCTGAGAGAGGAAAGAAACAGGGATGTGCAGCTCTCTAATTTCCTCCTGTGGAATTTTGCTCCCAACATGTACAGTAATTCCTCTGGAGCGAGGCATGTTCCTTCCCTTGTCACCAGCTCCAGAAAAGCTGAGCATGCTGTGTCTCTCTGCAGGGGGCCATGTGTCCCCACCTGCCTATGCCTCTCTCAGAAGGTGGGCATCTCTGCACGGAGGCATTACAGGGCTGCCATGCAGAGGTCAGGGGCTCTTGCTGGTGTATTTGGGAAGGAGAGGTATTTCACCCACTGCAATATCCCCTAGTGAAAGTTAAAGGATGTCTCTGATATTCTCAGAGATGCTTTTCAAAGCAGCACCTTGGATCATGCTTGCACAGCTCAGGAAACAGGGAGGTTTAGGCAACCCACCTCCTCTCTCTTCCTATTGCCTCACCTAACCCTGCTGGGGCTTGCTTCAAGATTTTGCTTTTCTCAGCACAAGGAAACGTTTTTGGCCTTCCTCTGGATCTGCATTTTTAAACATTCCGTCAGCCTCAGGTCCCAAGAGATGCCGGGAGACATACTCACCCTGTGTAATGAGTAAGTGTCATTGCACAGGGGAACACATGTTGGGCTTTTGTTCACCTCTGTACAAGACCTGCTTACCAGCCAAAGCTCTCAACTGTCTCCCAGACTGCAGTGCGAATTGGCAAGCCCAGCCCTCCCTCTGTGTAACACGTTTTAGGAGGGGAAAAAAAGTCTGAGTGAAAGAAATGAAAGCTCAGCAAAATGCAAACCCAAGCCCAACATTCATCAGGGAAAGCCAAGGGGAAAAATCATTAGATAGGGCATTACATGCATGGACACGTACTGAGTGCAGACACACACCTGCACAATGCAGATGTACTCCTAGAGATTGCAAAATGCTTTCATAAAACATTTAGATGTCTATACATGCACATAAAAATACATTTTCCTTTAAACTTTTGTGACTCCTGAACCCCCTGTGAAACAAAACATGCCATCTTAACTGTGTCCCTAATTTTTCTACTGCCCCAGTGTTCAGCAGAGGAGAGCAGTAGAGATGCTCAAGGTGAAACCCTCTTTCACCTTAGATGAGCAAAGGTAGGGGCAATACAAGCTTCCTGGCTTTAGATTTCATTTTCCTAGGCCAGAATAAGAATAGATTGATGTTACTGGAGTTAAGGACATTGTATTAAGCTCCCCTCTCCTCATACAGAATCATTTCAGAAGGGCATGATGGCTCTAAGGATGCAAGATTATTGAAGTAAGAGCCTGAGTCAGGTGCTGTCACTGCCTGTTAGCTGGAGATCAGTTGTGTTGGGTGGTACTGTTCATCTGCAGTGTTTGTTAAGATAGTATTTTTTTTCCTAGTTCTTCTTCCAAAATCATAACACCTGATTTGCCCTCCATAGAAGCTATTGCTTTGCAGAGTTAAGTCCGGTAGCCTACTCAGATCACAGCCCACATTACCATGAACTTTCTCTAACCTCTCCCTTCATGTCTTCTAATTATGCTTGTTTTGATTGCATTCTGCATTTCAATGAATCATGGTTATGTGTACACCAGGTAGCACTGTGGGCCTTGAACGAATATGTCCCTCAGGAAACCATGCTGCTCCATGAGCCAGCCTTGCCTGGATGAGCCCCTTCCTGGCCTACCAAGTTAACAGTACCACCAAGAACACCATCTCCCAGAGGGAGCTGTCAGGTGATCCTGGTGATTTTATGCCTGTAGCGATCTCTTGGTACCTTCTGATTTAGAAGAATGATTTACCAAGGCAAACACTTGGGCATTCTCACAGCTCTGACCTTTCTGTGACACCAGTGGAACGCCACAGTTCAGTGACTTTGCAGAAGTCAGAAATGCTCAAACTATCTCTCATTAACCTTCTCAGGCTAATCATGGCAGGGGATGGGACCTCAGCAGCTGCAAAAAGCATAGAAATGCACCAGGAAAGAAATGTTTCAGTAAAAATGGCAAGAGCTGTGTAAATGCCAGACCTCAGTGAGCTGGGGGACTCGGTTTCTGCAAAGAGCTTTTATTCCCAGAATTACTTGTAAAGCAAGAGCAAGTACTTCACCCTGTCTGTATCCTAAGCTAGGTGCTATATAAATATAAAGGGAAAAAAAAATCTCCTGCAGCATCCACGTTTAATTGAAAGGCTATTAGAAGCAATTCCTGCTTTTGCAGGTGCAGTGAAGAAAGCAGCTTTCCCCAGGTGGTTGTGCAAGGTGAACTTGAGGTTCAGGAAGAAATGTTGTTTCTGTGTTAATTAATTTTGCATGTGGAGCATTCACAACCATTTCTTGTCTGCTTTGGCTGATGTGGCTAATTAATCACCTTAAGTGTCTGTAAACATGAGATTTTTGCTCTCCGTGGCATCTCTTCTCCACCTGCTGTAGACCAGCCTATGTGAGGATACAGACCTGTAGCATCACAGGTATTATACATTTGGTAATGGCTGTGATATCAGCATTGAAAATGTGAACGTCATGATTTAGCCGTCTTGGGTGAAGGCAAAGAAGAAAGTACTATTCTCAGGGCACTTGGAGACAGTTTTGTGGCTGAATGAGGGAATTATGAGCATAGGAGGTGCAGATATCAATAACAAGAGTCTTTGTGTTCCTGTGAGTTAGCTGGGGGACAGACACATAATGATTAAGACTGAATTTTTACATCTGTGGACTGAAAAATCAAGGAGAAAAGCTTTTCCACAGAGGAATTCCTCCTTTTGTTTCTACTTACTTAAGGCCACTGGACTGGAAAGGCTCATCTGGTCCCATCCCTGCTGCTCTAGGCAGCAACATCATGTAGCCCTATACAACAATTTGTGCTTATTCTGGACCCCGTTTTAGTTGTTTTCATGGCATCTTTCAGGCAGCTGTTCTAGAACTTGCCTCCTCTGATGGTTAAAATTCATCTTATTTTGAAGGCATATTTCCTTACAACCAGCTGTTCTTGTACCAACATTGTTTTTCTGCTTTAAAAAAACCCTTTTTTTCTTCCCTTGTGCATCTGTCCCCCTCTTATTTATGCAGGGCAGTCATATCCCCTCTTGTCTTTCATATATCTAGGTTAAACAAGCTTTTTAATCTCCTTTAAAGCAGGCTCTCTGTTCCTGTAATCACTCAATCCAAGGTTATTTCTGATAACTAGCTTTTCTTATGGTTCCTCACTGCTTTACCCAAGCTGAGTGTAAAACAGCATGACCTATTGCCTGTTGAGTAATTTTGGGGTGAAAAAATGTGTCAACTATCAGAGCCAGAAAAAAAAGGCATCAGGGTATTGCTGTTAAAATCTGCATTTGTTCTCCACCTTATCTCTACAAAGCTAGTGTCTCCTGTAATGACTTAGTTCCTGATATAATTTCTCTTTAATAACAGTAATGACATCTTTATCCAGGCTGAAAGTCAAGCCTATGGAGCTACAGTAGACCTCTGTAGTTCAGTCCTGGTGGAATTATCTTCCAAAGCCTTCCAAAAACTATCACAATCTCAAATGATACCACTTTATTTATGCATTATTTATTTCTTCACAGTCTACTGCAGCATTAAGGTACCAACAGCATCTCCCAGGTTTACCCTGATAGTGCCTACTTCCATTGGCAGTGTCCCAGTTATACTTGCTATTTCTATGGTGCCTTTATTATTCCTACAGTTGCCTTTTCAGGTCCTGCCCAGTTGTTCTGGTTTTCCCATGTCCTCATTCAGGATCTGTACGAATTGTACTGACAGGACTCTTATTTCTCTCTGGACTCTCCCTGCTTCCCAGAGGGGTTAGGTATGCTTTTCCATCAGCTATTTTACCAATCACATTGCTATTTTCTGCCTGCTGCCCAACATCCTACCTTTATCTTTTCTATATTTGATCTTCCCTTTTTTCATTTATTAAAATCCAGTGTAAAAGTTACATAAGCTTTTCCCAGTTAACTATCTGACAGCAAAGATAAAAGACAGGAAGTTTTCATATTTATGCCATTCACAGATATATGCTGTGCATGTTCCCTCATCTAGCTCTAGACATGTGTGTGTCCCCTCATTGCCACACTATTTGTAAGCCTTCTGACCTTTTCTGCGTTTATCTACCCAGTGTGGCCTAGAAGTGAAAACATACCATTATCTCCATTTTATACAAGGTGGAATGCAGGCACAAGGGTACAGATCAGGTTCCAGAGGCACTTGGTGGAATTGGGAATTTCTGCCTTCTAATCCATGCTCTGTGTTGTTGCATTAGTGCTTCCTCACTGGAATGGGGAAGCTTCAAGCTCTTCAACTCCAAGGAAAAAATCCCCCAAAAAACCAAAGCCCCCCAGAACATAATAAGGGAGGAAACACCAAACTTCGGGGGAAATGTAGAAAGCAGTTCAAGTCCTGAATGAGTTTGGAATTATCTTTATTTTGTTCTTTAAATGAAACCAAATCACTTTTTTTTTTCCTTTTGTATTTCTTCTATACCAGAAATAGAAGCAAGTGAGAGAAGATTTTAAATGAAAAGAGTGACGCAAAGCATGGTACCAATGGGAGCCTGAATGAAATAAAAACTATGAAAAGATATAGCTAGACATAGCTCTCTTGCAGCCTGTTGAAAAACAAACACCTGAAGGTTCAAGCTTTCTCCTGAACCTTCACCCCAAATATGAAAAAGACGGTGCTGAGTGTCTTGCCTAGGAAATAGATCTTTAGAATAGATTCCCCCCCTCCCCCCCGCATTGTATTCTTCTGCCTAGTCCTTGAAAGCCAAACCTTTAGGAGGTTTTGTTTTTCCATCTGTTGACATTAGTTAGATGTTTCTCCGGATGCTCTTGTGTCTTGAAGTGCTGCCCAAGAGAAGCTCAGAGATTGGCTTCTGCCCTGGATGGAACAGACATTTTTGTAAACAGTGTGACTGGGTGCTGGTCTCTTGAGCAGGTGGTTGCTTTTGCCAATGTAGCATATAAGACATCCACTGAGTGAGACTACCAGCTCTTCTGTGTTATAAATATCTTGCTGACCTGATAGCACTGAAAAGAACACATATAGAAGAATAAGGAAATATTCTCTCCTAGTATAAACTGCAGCAAGAAGATTTAGGTTAGACATCAGGGTAAAAAAACCCCACCTTTTTAATATGAAGGATAGCTAAGCACTGGAATAGACTTCCCACAGAGACTTTGGGCTCTCTGTCAGTGTAAGGGCAGGTTAGACAAACATCTGCCACAAACTGCTGTTACAAGCCTTAGCTTCCCTTGGGAGGAGAGAAAAGCCTCTGTTAAGAATTAGTTTCAGGGAACTAATATGGTACACCTTTCGTTAAAGGTACGCATTAACATACTGCAGAACACTTATTCTGGCTGCATTATACCGCGGTTAAGGCAATTTGCCAGCCTGCTGGAAGGCTTTCCAAAGGCTCTCACTTATTTTCCCCTTGCATAGGCAATCTTACCTTTTGTCTGCACGGGATAGCTTATATACTTAGGCAAGCCAGTAGCATATATGATTGACTTTTTGTTCTACAGGAGCTCTCCACACTTTCCAAATGTATTGCCTTTTTAGTTCCACCATCTGGTTATACAAAGCAAGATCTTATTGTTAAGGTAAAAGTTAACTGCTGTTAGCTTCCTCAACATCTCCAAATTCATCCCCAAATCAAAGTGACTTTCCTTTCTTGATAAGACCAGATGTGATACAGACAGAGCAAGACGAAATTAAAGTCTTAAGAGCCCTGCCCTGCCATAGAGAAACATACCCAGTGATTGGAGAATGTGATTAGAAAGTGGATTTTTAAGATCCCTAGAATCCTTACTTTTGCTAATTCTGTGACCCTTCCAGGGTTCCTGGTGGGAGTTTAGATGACTAGACTCTGATCCGAGAATGGCCAGTGGGTCTTGGAACTGCAGGGTGACAAATACATAGGATGCCTGGGATGGTTAAGTTTTTCCCCTTTTTGCTGAGGCAAGCACTGAGCAAAACCTAAGTAATAGCAGTTCACAAGCTGTTAGTACTAAATACCCTGAGACTTCAGAAGTGCCTTGCTTTGCTCTGAACAGCTTGACAGGTTATCTTCTTTACGAGTAGGCATCATTACCTGGACAAATCTGTGACATTTAATTCTGTGGTGGCTAACCTCAGTCCCCACAGTGAATTGCTCCTTCCCTCTCATGGCAGATGAGCTAGCATACAATGCACATTAGTATTTACTTTCTCTTGCATTGTCACCATCCTCTGCACGTGTAGTGCTTCTTATTGTCCTTACTGTCCTTGCCTACATGTTGCTTGAGTTTTCTTTAACTACATGCATGCACATTTCACCCTTGCATGCATTAGCCTGTAAATAATTCTGCCCCTCTTAATTCACAAAGGTTTTCTGACTTTCCTTATTCATATCTATGCATGCCTGCAAGTGTATAGCATGCCTGATTGTTCAGGTTAGCAGTGAAATGTAATATTTGCAGGTATTCTTGAGACGCTCCATAGTTAAATTGAAAATTTGGGTCAGAAAAACTCCATACATCCTATTTTTCCTCCTTTTTTGACATTTCACAATGATTTTATTGGGATAATAAGGAAAGGATGTGTACTACTGTATTGGCAGGTTAGGTGCTCCAGCACACAGGAGGCTGTGACAAGACTGTAATTGTTATCCTAATTTCATAATACTGTCTGTGTAGTACAATGCTGTGAGACGTGCCTGGCACACAGCCTTATGAACTCCCCTTTCTGTCCCAGAGAAGAACTTCTCTGTAATTATGAGTTGAGTTTGTCTATCTGATCTAATTTATCACTTAGGGGTTTATATCATGCCTATTACTGTGATATCTAAGTGCTGCTGAGATACTGAAAGATGTCTCTTTCATCAACCACTTATTCCTATGATAAGTTAATGTTACCGAACTGAAGTCTGGGCTGCTCTGTGCAGCATCTTAATCACTGGTCCCTACTGAGCCCCATGTGTGCAGTTATTCTGCTTGTCTGGTGCACTGGTTTTGGGGATTTAAGCTGAGTTACTTGAGGGCTAAAGTTGCATTGCAGAAATCTCTGACTCAGATGATGATGAATTGACCTGCTTGGTCAGTGAGTGGGAAGTCCAGGGCTAAGCAGACCCGGGGTGAGCATGTGACTGTATGCTCCTTATTCCCTCAGAATGCACTCTTCACATCCAGGCTTAGCTATTAGCATGAGTACAGACCATCTGCTGCACTAGACAACACTACCTGTCTTTTGTGGACAAAAGGGGCCAGTCTGCCAGCTTTCACCTGCTGCTCAAAGTGTATCTAAAAATTAAAACAACTCTCCTTTGTTCACTCAAGTAACAAATTAAAAAACAAAAAAGAGAGAAAAAGAAGAAAAATAGCCTGTGTACCCTGCTTTCTGGTTTGCATGATACCAGGGATAGAAGGAACATTAGGGGAAAATTCTCCCTGGTATTTTTTGCCAACTGCTGGTGAGAAGGACCCTTGGGAAAGTAAGACCAGCTGCATGGCCACTTCACTCCCTTCTCACAAAACCCACTGCCTTGTCCTCACTGGGGTGTTGTGTTCATGCAGCAGGGATGGATAGGGAAGCTGCTGTCTCTGGGCAATTTGTCCTGCCTTTCTTCTCCCTCCACAAGCCCCCAAAGCAGACTTTTCTTTCATGGCCAGATGAAGCAGTTGTTTGTTTGTTTTCTAGGTGACAAGTGTTTTATGTGAATTCAACTGCTCTCAAATGCCAAACCCCAGCTGGGCTTTGAGTTTCACAGAATAACCGATGACATCTAATGAGCCTCTAATAAGTGCTTCTCCCTCCCACCCTGTCATTTAAATAAATAAATGACTGAAATTTGGGGGTGGTGGGAGGTGGTGTAGGACTGCAGTGGAATGAAGCTTTTGTGTTTACCCACCAAACAGGTACACCATTAAGAGCAGTCAAACAAGCTTTGCACACACCCACACTGCTTCTGCCATCAAGTCAATGTGTCTCATCCTTGGCCTGGAGGCCTTGCTTTGAGGATTGTGCAGGAAAGTTCCTTTTAGAGCCCAGTCAGTTTCTTGCCCTCTCAGCTTCAGCTGCTTGCCAAGGTGCTAATTAGTGTCAGCTGTGATGGGGGAAATTAAGAACAAAGGCGAGACTTTGATAGTTGAAAGCCCAGTTGATGTGCAGGTTTTTTTCTTTTCCTGGAATTTTTTCAAGGAATGGTTTACCTTGGGTAGTGGGTGTGCTTTATGTAGTGCCTCTTCAAGGACTGGAGTGGTTTCTCCACTTTGCAGCAGTAGGTATATAGCAACTGAATCCCAACCCCCTTTTCTGACCACTGAAGATATGATTTCTGTTTGCTTAAGAAAACTAAAATATCTAAAATTGCAATACATCCTTCCAAAAAATAGCAAGACTGGAAAATCAGAGGAGCTCTCTTGTTCCTCATTTATTTTAATAATTTATTTTTCATGTGTCAGGAACAGAGTAATTTCTTGTTTCCAGCTGAGGTACATAACCAAGTAATTGTAAAAGGACAAGAGCTGGTATTTCAGTAAGGCCTTAGTGGTGGCTAGCTGGAACTACTGTTAGCAAGTATCTCTGTCTATATTCTTCTCCTGTGAAGACATTCCTGAAAATGCAGAACACCTCCCTCTTCAGTTGCTTGTCTCTTAGGACAACTTAGACTAGGAATGGGCAACCTTCTTCCAGAAAAAATGGACAAAATCAAATTTGGATACAGTTAGTCTGATGAATTTCACTTTATACAAATGAATACAAAATATTGAAAAAAAAATAAAGGAGTTCTGTTTTGAGTTTTTCAAGTGAAGAATTTAAATTTCTCTGTTTTAAAATGACATGTGTTTCAACATTTGTATACATTTCTCCTTTTTTTTTTTTAGCAGCAATGAAACAATTTTTATTGTGGCTAGTAGACTGAAGCCAACATTTCAGGAGACAAGTTCTGTCCTGTTGTTTGGCTGAGAAAGCTGAAAGACATCTTGTCAGTTTGACCATGGTGATGGTATTCGCCTAGTCATCCACTCAGTCTCCTAGAGGGCGAGACCATCACAGAGATGAGACAACCCAGATGTCTTTCTTATTCTCCACTTCACCCTGGTTTGAACCCACTTACTTAGAGCCTTCTTTCCAGAAATGTCCCCATCTTACATGATCTGTGAGGTAGGGTACTCCAGCATGGTCCTCCTGCCCAGGCCTGCAGGAGCTGTGGTTGATAGAGAGGGATAGGGCAGCTAGAAGTCTATCTTCTGTGTTTTTTGTCTCTGCAGGTGGGGAAATGGAAAGAAAAAAAGTTGCAGATGAAGTATTATGTGTGGCCACGCTTCGAGCTGTATCCTGACTCTGAGGAACGTGAGGATGATCACCTGAGTATTGTGACCTTGGAAGAGGCACCATTTGTCATTGTGGAGAACGTGGATCCTCTGAGTGGCACCTGCATGAGGAACACTGTCCCTTGCCAAAAACGCATAGTGACTGAGTATGCACTCCTGGGTTTTTCTTCTCCTATTGGGCTCACCCTTCTCAGCACAGCGTAGGGAGTTTGTTGGGCCAATGTCATCACACTCTGACAATCCTTTATAGAACAGTCCCCTCCTGTTGCCCACCTTGGCCCATGCCGATTCATGACTGGTGCCATTGGGCAAATCATTGTAATACGTCCCTTCACCCCCCAGCATAGACAGAAAAAGTGAAGTTCTCCACATTATATTGTGGGAGGGGGAGTGCATACTGACAGCAGAAGGGAATTGAGGGAGTCTTCCCCAGTCTTTTAACCCATTATTGTTGTGATGGTTCAGGAACAAAACTGATGAGGAGCCAGATTACATGAAGAAATGTTGCAAGGGGTTCTGCATTGACATCCTCAAGAAAATCTCAAAGTCTGTCAAGTTCACCTATGACCTCTACTTGGTGACTAACGGCAAGCATGGGAAAAAGATCAATGGGACATGGAACGGAATGATTGGAGAGGTCAGCAGCAAAGGGAGGGCATAGTGGGCTTCATTGCTGGGCTGGGTGACATGGGTCAGGTCTGGTCTCCCATCATTATTGGGTCCTCTTCTGGGAAAGGGACAGGGTGACTCTATGGAAATGATTGGCCTGGATCCTTTCTGGGCACTGAGTGAATTAATCTACTCTGACACTTTAACCATGGCCACCTTTCCTGTTCGATGATTAATTATTATTCTCTATAGTGTCACAAATTTGGCCTTCACAGTCAAAGAAAGAGGCAATATCCATGCACCAGAGAGGCTGCAACCTAGATTAAGCTTGGATAGCATATAAGGTGCATAAAGAATGAATAAGACTTTGCAGTGTTAGAGGGAGGAGAAAGCAAGGACAGAAAAATGAGATAAGACGTCTTCTCAGTGGCTGATGTGTTTATCCTAAGACCTGTGTGGATTTATTTTGTATACACACACCAGCTTTGAGGGGCAGATTAATGTATATAGATTTCCTGAAAGAAGATGTCTTGATGAAAGATTAAAAAGGAGAGATGATAGAAACAATATATGCAATGGGATTACAAGAGTATAACGACTGTATGGAAAGGCAGAAAGGTGTGAGGCGTTTGGCCATGGTGATTGTGAGGTGTCTTAGGTCTGTGTGTGATCTCTTCCTTTCCTCTTCTAGGTCGTCACCAAACGGGCCTATATGGCTGTGGGATCCCTCACCATTAATGAGGAGCGTTCTGAAGTGGTGGATTTCTCGGTGCCCTTCATTGAAACAGGAATCAGCGTCATGGTGTCACGTAGCAATGGAACTGTCTCACCTTCTGCCTTCTTAGGTATAATTTTAATCTAAAATTAAAACTTCACCCAGAGTTCATAAAAAATTAGGTGAAGGTTGCTTGTGATTCTTAGTCTGAAAGTCCCTTTTTGGGAGTACCTGTGGGACAGGTATATAAAAATAAACTGTGATGTTTTAGTTCTAAATCCCAAGCAAGCAAAATCCAGGCAAATGCAAACAGGTGGTGCCTAGGAGTTCTGAGGCATTTCTCAACTATTTTATGCCAAATCCCAGCAAAGAATGGGCTCACTCAGAGATGTCACCTACTTGGCAGCACATGGCTTCCCAGTGACTCAACTAGCAACATGTTGAAGGACTGTGGACCAGAAGATTGATTCAGGTCTTATAGTTGTAATGTCATTGTACTTAGTGACAACAATTAGCAATAAATTGTTGCACTTTCAGAGACATTATTTATAAAGAAAGTATTAACTTGACCTCCCTAGACAGAGCAACTGATAGAAGTTAGAAATCTAATAGAGTTTTTGAAGAAGAGTTGGGCCATCAGTTCTTTGCTGACACTGTCTTTGAATAAAGTGATTTCTAATGTCCTTCGGTGGTGGAGGGTGATCAGAGAGTGCAGAAATGATACTGCATTTCTCCAGGACATCCATGCCTTCCTAGTCTCTACTATTTGGCTTTATAAAATACTTTATGATGCAGCAAACTCAGTATATGAGTTATATAATTACTGCCTGCTCTCTGCCAGCATCTTGAGAACATTTACAAACCAAAATAACTTTATATGGGAAAGAAGTTTTTCTAAATGTCTTTAAGAAGGAGTTTCATGACTACACACTCTTCAGGAGTTTTTGTCTTCAGCCAAGTCCACTGATATTGCTGGAGTATGTTAAAGCAATGATGAAGTTAAATCCAAAATTTTCAATTGCAATTTAACTGAGGTTGGAATATTGACTATAGTCTGGAGCAAAGTTCTAAGTTTCTTTGATCTGGTTCTGTGCATCTTATATCTGTTCAGGCTTGGAGAAGGAGAAAACCTGGCAGAATGTGAATACTAACATTTCTAGAATGAGCCAGTGTTCCCATTGCTACAGGAATGGAATAGCTGAAAAACTACTGTCATTATGGCTGCAACTCAAGTATTTGGCTCAATAGCATCTTGAAAGTTGGATGCTTGTCTGAAACACTGCCAGTTCTGCTTGATTTTCCCCACTCTCTCCAGATGGTGCTGGAGGACTTCCTGGGAACACTGTTTTATCAATGTGTTTTATTTTATCAATGCATGGCACAATGGCTGCATGTAGTTCTAGATGAAGCTGTGTGTCACAAATATAACAGTAAGAAGTCATTTCAGAGACAGAAACTACATTTCTCCTGATTCAAGAAGTTTTTCAGGCCCGGGCTGAAGGCTTTGTTGTAACTTCTGGTTTTCGCCATCTTAGCTTTCCCCACGCTGTCACTGGAGTGCTCTGACAGGCAGAAGAGGTGAGAGAGGGGTGAGAGGGTGTATCAGGTCTTTCACCACAGCTTTTTCTTCCTCTTCAGAGCCTTTCAGTGCTGACGTATGGGTGATGATGTTTGTGATGCTGCTTATCATCTCTGCGGTGGCCGTCTTCGTCTTTGAGTACTTCAGCCCTGTGGGCTATAATCGGTGCCTTGCTGATGGCAGAGGTAAGGGGAGTCCTTCCTTGCCAAGATACTCACTCACTTCCAATCCTGGCTCTTTCATTGAGGTGTTTCCTTTGCTTTGAACATGCTATGGATCTAGCCCACTCTGAGATCTGCATTCAGACTAAAGAGGGCAGGAATGGAGGCAGAAAAAAGGCTCTGAAGAGAGCAGATGTGTATAATGGATGAGTTGCTTGGCACAGGAGATGGAGCTGTGTTGCCTTTCATCTCTAAAGCATGCACCAGCTCCAACTCATTTCTCATTGAGGGAAAGTGGGTCCTGGGAGCTGATGCTGGCAGTGCTTATGGTGCAGTGCTCTCTGAGGCAATCAGAGCGTTCAGCACTGTCAATTCATCCTTCAGTGCTACATTTCCCCAGAGAGCAGGCTGCTCTGCCGGCCTCCCAGTACAGTGTGATGTCCTCCAGACTCCACATCTGTCACATGGGCATGTCCCTCCCCCAGTTTGCTCTCTGGCTTGCTAAGGGTGACTGAGAAAGTGGGGAGCTCATTGTCCAGGGAGTGGGTGAGGGATTATTTGGCAGCAGAAGAGATGGGAACAAGTGAGTGACCCATCTCTGGGGTTCTGATCTTCAGAAGACAGCTCCATGTGTTAGAGAGCAGATGGACAGACAGGCCATGACACAGCCTTTTTTGCCTTATTGGCATGAAGACAATTAGCAAGTTGAGCCTTCCATCATCTCCATATCTTCAACCCCTGATGAATCAGCCCTTCAAACCTTTTCTAGGTTTATTAGTCTGTTCAGAATAGTGGGAGGGAGACAGATACTGAAAAGTGAACTAATTTGCTCCCCAATGTAGTGCTTTGAGTGTCTTTATGCATCAAATTAAAGAAGAGAAAAAAAAGTGTTAATGAGAATTCAAGCAGAACCACATATATGGGGAAGTAGACAATTTCTCTCCTAACATGGAGTTGTGGAGGGCCTTTATGGCAACTGAATGTTAACCACTTGGATCTGTAGATGCAAGTAAATACTGTTAAACCTGTGATTCTCTTGAAAAATATGAATTCAGATGTAGAACTGGAAAGAGTTCTTTGTACAGGTGTGCAGTTGTGCAGTTACTAAGTTAGCTGAGCTGCAGCTGCAAGTGTCAATATTTCTGAGTAATTATGAACAGTACTGCATGGTCAGGCAGATATTATCCCTGACAGATGTAACATGAAGATACAGAAATCTGCGGCAGAGACTGGAATATTTATTTGATTATGGACTAATGTTCATTTTGGTAATGGCTACTATTACTTTGGCTCCAGTTTTGCCAGGTGATGATTCTGCTTTGAACTTGGTGTGCAGTTCCCAGGGTGCAAAAGGCAGCCTTTGCACCTTCAGTTGTATTTAGAGTAGCAAAGTTATTGCTGTCAGATGTTCTGTGCTGTGCCCTGCTCAGGGGGTTGGAGGGGAGTGTCAGAACTTTCTTCCCTTTCATTCCTCTGCTGGAGCCAACCTTAAACACAGGCAGAAACACTAGGCACGCTAGTCAGCCTGCCCAACGGAAGAGGTAAAATATTGGATGCTAACCCAAAATGTTTCAGAGCCACCTCTTGAAGAGGTATTTGTAGAGCTCTTTTATTTCAGATGGTGCTCGTCCTTGCACATGTACAAGTGTAGTGGAGGCCATGTTTTGCACAGGTGTATGCTGAGAGTTCAAGGACAACATCACTGTTGAACAGTTAGGAATAAGGATAGAATTATTCTGAGCAAAATGTATTTTGGGTGACAACACTTGAACCAAAATGGAATATTTGGGCATTTAGATACTCCAATGAGACAAAAAAAAGTCCTTATATAAGGTTTCAGTAAAAATATTTGAGACAGAATAAATATGGAAGCCTGAGGACATTTAAAAAAACATAATTTTTTCAGGGTCACACTTTGTTGATATTGGTGCCATGAACAGAGGGGAGTGCAGCTGCAGACATTCATCTCATGTGTGGCAACAACTACTTCTCTTAACTCTTAGGTGAAGATGCATGTGTGAATAGAAATAGAGACCAATTACTCTGAGATACTTATTGTGGGATCATGTTTCTCAATCACTCCAGAGCCCGGAGGTCCCTCTTTCACCATTGGCAAAGCTATCTGGCTGCTGTGGGGGCTGGTGTTCAACAACTCTGTGCCAGTGCAGAATCCTAAGGGCACCACTAGCAAGATCATGGTGTCGGTGTGGGCCTTCTTCGCTGTCATCTTTCTGGCCAGCTACACTGCCAACCTGGCTGCCTTCATGATCCAAGAGGAGTATGTGGACCAGGTGTCTGGCTTGAGCGACAAAAAGGTAATGGATCCACCCAAACCCCCATAGCAGCCTTTTCCACAGAAGAGGCTGTTCTACCCTCTCTTCTTTGCCTTTAATGGGAAAGTATTCAGGTTTTTTTCAGAGTCTCATCATCGCTTTAGTCCATAGTTTAAATAGCATAATTGTTCTTTGTTGGTATTCGGTTTCATTTTTACAATTTATAAGCACTTCAGGAATGAGTTAGAACCCAACTGTGCTTGCTTGCATGATCCCAAACCATACCTTGATTGTCAGCAAGAAATAAATTAATTAAGCTTTGGACACTATGTGCATAATGGCTGTAACCTGTTTTTTCAGGATGAAATAATTTGCCTGTGTGGGAATGCTGGCCGTTAGGCTAGCAAATATGATCTGTTAGTTTGTTAAAGGGACAAGTTCTGCCCATAAGGGTACACGATATGGCTTTGATGATTTACTATTGCTTGCATTTGAAGTTATATTCTAATTTTTTCAAGCCCTTTGGAAGCTTAGCACAAGAAATAATTTCCTGTTCAGAGTGTATTTTGCTGCCTTGTTTACATGCACTGTATTGCGTCCTCACTGAGCATTTGCTTTTGCTGGGCTCTGCACACTAATGATTTTAAGGAGATTGCTCATGCATGCAGGGTAGCACTGTTTGGCTCGTGATGGTCTGAAGCTTTGCACACTGCTTTATTTTTGTTTTGTGGTGAGGCTACTCACAAGGAATTGAGTGTTGTGAGGGTCAATTGCTCATGCTGAATTTGTTACTAAATCACTGGGGCTGCTTAAGAAATCAGCCACTGTAGAGCAACCAAATGGCAAAAGGTCACACACGCTGCTATCAGGGATAGCAGCAAGAAGAGGACAGCAAGTGTCAGTTTGCCACTTCTAGACTGGTTATAGTTACCATCTCTTGTGTCCCCCATGATAGTCTAGAAATAAATTGTGGCCAGGCCCCCTGTGTATAGAGTGTCCTGTGCAGCAAGCTGGAAATTCTGAGGTGGATTAATTTTTAAGAGGTTTTTTTTTTCTCTCCTCTTTTGATTTTTTTTTTCCCCGCAATGAAATATGACACGGAATAATACTGGTGCTCCTGTTATTTGTGTTAATTTCAACCTCAATTTGTTTCACGGTGTCTCCACATTTGCAGTGTGCTGTGTTGAGGAAGGGGTTAGGGGGAGGATGCTTTCTCCCAGGTGGAGGTTGTTGCAGAGACCTGTTAGAAGCTGTAAACTCCCTCAGACTAAAAGGCACTGTTCAAATCCAGCCAGCCTTATCAGCATTAACATTAGTTTGTCATCATTAGGTTTTTAACTGTCTGAGCCAAATGGGGTAGTTCATACCTGTGATCTATTGTTTCAGGCTCATGGAGGGAGCCACATTTTCATTCTCATGTTTCTCAAGATATTCTTCATACCTGCAGAGATATGTGCATGAAATATCAATTGTAAGCAATAACTCCTGGAGCTTCACAGAGCCTTTGGACACAGGCCTCTGGGTGTATTTTTATCAATTTCACTGTAGGGTTGCCTTTGTGTATTGGCCTGAGGAAGTTTTCTTCTACTTTTCTTTGCCAACATACCTGTGTTTGCTTTGACTATCCTAAACCATATGTGCTTTATTTCTTGGGGAACAGAAAGGCCACAGTACATACTCAGATCATTGTGGTATGCCTCAAACGCAGCTGCTAGTGCAAGTGCAACATTTGGATAAGATTACGATCTAAAAGAGCATCTAGAAACAGATTAAAATTGGCTGGTAAAAACTGAAGACCAACTGCTATCTCTGGAGAATAAAGACAGGTGGGAATATCTCCATCCAAAATATGTGAGTGAATGTACTTGATCTGCTGGATTCATGGATTTCCACACTCTGGATGTGGAGAGGGTTCTGCAGAATTTGAGAGCAGCCATCCAGGCGTCTGTCACAGCTTCAAGATGCCCTGGTTGGGGAGGAATTCAATCTTTGAACCTTCTCTTTTCCTTCTTCCAGAGCCTGCACACTGCTTGCAATTCACTCACCCTTTCAATGTACTGCTTGGGTGGGATACAGGGTGCAGCCACATGCAGGGGAGGTTGAGGTGTACCTCCCTTTTCCTGCCTTCCTAAATTAGCTGGTCCAGACTTTCAAAGGAGGCGGTCACAGACCAATGCCAGGGGGCCAATGAGAAATGGCTTTAGCTTCCGGTCTCTTTTCTCTCCAGTGTGTCATCTGGTGTCCACAGCAGAAGTGAGGCACATCATCCTCCTGGCCTGCTACATCAGCTGGCAAGGATGACTGTGTCAAGCACAAGGAGTCAACAGAGGATATAATGCAAGCTGACGGGCAAAGGGGTAGTTGTTTTAAGGGATATTGTTCCTAGTACTTGCCTATACCCAGATCTGCTTGAAAATGTCTTTGTAGCATGACAGTACCTGGGGAGGGTGTCCCACTGACACTGTACAGCAGCCAAAATGCCAGATGCACTCACAAAATCAGTTATTGTGCCTGGTTGGGGAGAACTTGTCAAGGTCAGGCTGGCTACACTCTTCAACAACCACTCTGATGATCTCCTTGGACCCTCTTCCTGAAGAGCTGCTCTGAGAGGTGCTTACAGGCCTTCTGCTTCCCCAGAGAAGTGTGCTGAAACTCTCCAGCCGTAAGGACTTGGATGGTGTCTTGGCCATGCCCCAGCATTTATCTCCAAATGACATGCAAGACAGTGGCTAACGTCATGTCCCTGCTGTGCTGTGTGGATGCTTGAGCAGGCCTGTCTGAGCGGGACTGGAGCAGACACCGCGGTGCCAGGGTAGTTTGCTGGACTGAGCATGGCTGGAGGCTCCCTGTACTGAGCAAAGTGACCACTGCCACGCTCTCCCTGGCCCAGGTGATGCTGTCATCCTGCTAAGTGCCACCCCTTTGTGCTCAGCAGGACCAAAACTGGTGCTAGAGCTGACCTACCTCAGGATGGTTGTTAATTCTCCCACATTAACCCTTGCAGATGCTAAATAATCTATCAAGCTGTGGCTCTAAATGGCGCAGCCGTGGGCAGTTTGAGGGAGCAGCACTGGTCCCAGGAGTCCTGCAGGCAAAGAGCTGCTCTGATAGCATCTCCCTCCCAGCTCCCTGTGCTGAGCTCTCCTCCACAGATGCCAAACCAGCACCTGCCGCCTTTGCTGGTCCACCTTGTGCAGTGATGTGTCCGGATGTGGTCCTGGCAGGGGTAGAGCTGTGCTGGCCTGCTCAGCTTCCTGACTGGAGCTCTGCCCTTCAGCAGCAATACTGGCCAACCCAGCCAGGGCATCCTTGCACGTGCCACCAAGCTGCATCCATCTGGGGTCCATGTGGGGGGGCTGCTGTGGCCTTGACCTCCTGCAAAGCCCTGCTGGTAAGGAGACCTGTCGCAGAACACTGCAGTCAGCTCCCGGGTCTGGATTCATCTGGCTGTAATCAGGAGATATAACCCAATTTCCAGTAACTTCAGAGCTTCAGACACGTTAGAGAAACAAGCGCCTGCAGTATTTCGGTCTAACGAAGGCAATAAAAACAGGAAAGATTATACAAAATGAACTAATGTGTGAAGTAATCTAATTGCTATATGTAATTTCTGTTCATATACAGTACTAATAGAATAAAAGAAAATGTGGACAGCCAGCAGGGCATTATAATAAAATAATTTAGAATGTAGTAGGTTAATAATAATAATAATAATAAAATAGTATTCATGCCTATAAATTAGTTGGAAATGCCAAAGAAGCTAATAAAGTATCAAAATGGTCATTTCATAATTGACATAAAAACAGAGAAATGGATTTCTGTGTGCCTGTAGATTAATATAGATTGCTGAAATTTCACACGTATTTGACTTGCTTGCTTTTTGAGATGTTATTGAAATGTTGAGACAAAAGGCCTGCTCTATGCAGCATAGGACAGCTATTTTTTTTCAATAGGAATTCTTGAGTTGTTTTTTTTTAAAAATGAAGTTTAGAGTTAAAACTGGGCAGTGTTTTTAATGAAAAAGAATCTGGGGAGAGTGTAAGAAGGCAGAGGGAAACTCTGATATTTGCCAGAGTAGCTCTTTTTACCATATTTGAAACAAAATATTATGTTTAATATTTCTGACATTTATTTATGACTTGTCATTTTCTAAAAGGCACTGCTCATAAAAATGACCTACATTTTTTTTAAAAAAGGAAATAATGGTGGGGTTTTTTTTCTGTAACAAAGGAAAAGGACAGAAGGAGATAATTGAAACACAAAACAAAACATTATTCGGAGATGAATGAAACATTTCAGGTTGACACAAAGCAAAAGTCTCACTGAAAAAAGTGCAAAAAAGGATCTGTTGTGTTTCTGCAGTAGTGCTTGGCCATGAAACTGAAAAATGAATTATTTCCCACATTATACTCTGTGGCACATTAAATCTAAATTATACAAGGATGTGAGAGATGCAGAACACTTAAGCCTGTGCTTAACTTCACGCTCATGAGTGGTGACATTAAAGTCAATGGTCTGTTATTCACATGATTGAAGTTAAATGCTATTCTGAGCTTGCAGCATTTGTACAACAAATACCTGCTCTGGAGAAGTCTAGAAAAAACACTGAGCGGATGTATCTGTCAGCTAGAAATTCTCCAAGGGGACAAAAAGTGAGGGTCAGTCTTGTATCTCATTAAGGTCTGTAAGGGGAAGATCGTCTAACTGGGTGGCTTGGAGGCAGCACAAATCTTCCACAGGATTGTGCGTTTGCTATTGACAGACATTTGTAGTACTTTCACACATTTCTGCATGATACAAAGGAAGTTTTATGTGGTGGTATCTATAAGCAGAAAGTATGCAGTCCTTTCAACAGCAGTATGATTTTTATTGTCAGAAGACCTTTGCAGAGATATGAGTTAGCTAGACAGAAATAAGATCATGCCACTTCCAACTCTGTCCTCCCGTGATAAATCAGAACCTTTTTTAAAATGCATAGAGTCTGATGCACTTTTCTTGACCAAAACCCACAAAAAAATAAGGAAGTCCCCAAACCCCCAAAACTTATGTCATAGGATAGGGTTCAATTTCTTTCCACAGTTCTTCTCTAGGGGGACATCTCCCTGTAAATAAGTTGAACAGTATTCTGTCTTTTACTTCAATATGACCTTTATATATAACATTACTGGTGCCGAGTAGAGCTTCATATAACAAACATCAGTTCATAATGAAGTGTGGAAATCTCAGAGCTTTTATAGTCTAAAAAATTATGCCTTAAAATCTGATTATTTCTCTGAACCTCTTTATAAATCATAAGTTACTACAGCATGAACTATTTACAAATGCTATATAGTGTGTTATATATCTGTGTAATTATATATTATGCTAACAATTTTGTAAATAAATAGTTATTAAAATAGCTACAGCATATTGTATGTTGGCAATAGATCTTTCTAACTAGTGAGTTACAATTATTTTGTATATAAACTTCATCTCAGATAATTTTTTACAGTTGTATATGAGCACATTTATTGTAGATTTAGTAATTCTGCACTCTTCGGATTGGTACGATCCTTGGAACAAACCTCTTGCCTGCATGCTAAAAAGTCATTCAGTAGTGTTAAGGCTATGAGTGTTTCAAGTCAGTGGGTTTTCAAGCATACTTTTTCTTCCCCCACTTTAGTCCAACTTTTTTTGTCATTCTCCCTCTTTTCTCAAGCTCGACGCTGTGTAGCGCGGAGCTGCGAGGAGGCTGTGATGCGCTTTAGCCGTGACTCAGTCTCTCAGGATTCTCCCTTTTCTGCTGAACTGAAGGGATTTAATGGCAGTAAAAACTTGTAATGGGACTCTTCAGGATCAGTGCCAGTTAAAATGCTGTTTAGTTGGTAACTTAAGCAGGTAAGATACAAGGGGAGGGCACACTCAGACTCATCCTTGCTGGAAAGAGAGAAACTCAACATCTTGGGCTTTGCTGGTGACATGAGTGAAAGTCAGTGGGTGAGGGATATCAGCTATGGAATTGTGGCATGGTCCTTAGCTTGTTGTTTTTGCATTTTCCTTTGTGCCCTCCTGGCCTTTCCCAGGCCTCAGTCACCTGTGACTCTTCCTTTTCATCTCCTTTTTAATCATCTCTTGGAGATAACTTTTGGAGGCTCTGGGCAAATTTAGTCACTTCTGTGCTAATTGTTTGGCAGTCTGAAAAAAGCCATCTTTGGAAAGTTACATAAGGAAAGGAAGGAGGGGGGGAGCAAAGGATTGTCCTGCTTCTCTCGTCAGCATAAGTCAATGGAGAGAGAAGCAATTAATATTTTTATTTATTATTTATATGATGCCAAAAATGTACTTGGCACTCTACAGTCAAATAAAAGACAATGGCCTTGCCACCAAGATTTGGCAGCATGTGAGATGAGAACTGGCTTCCTTCACCTGAATGATCATGGCAGAATTGCTGGTGGGGAGGGGATGGGAGGATGAGATCTAACAGGATTTTTAAAAAATGCAAGACTCACCCACATCCTTTCATTGCTTATGCCTAGCAACTGTCACATTTGGAGTTATAGGTACATACATTTAGTGGATAAATGTTAGGGAGGTTGTATCTTCCCAGGCATTTTCACATTACCTGGAGGAAAGGAGCTGTGCTTCTCCCAGGCCTTTGGCTATTCAAGGTCAAGCTTCCCCTGAGTCAAGGGCCATGAAGGTGATCAGAGGGCTGGAGCACCTCTGCTGTGAAGACAGGCTGAGAGAGTTTGGGTTGTTTAGGCTGGAGAAGAGAAGGCTCCAGGGAGACCTTATAGCAGCCTTCCCATACCTAAAGGGGCTACAGAAGAGCTGGGGAGGGATTTTTTATGAGGGCTTGTAGAGGTAAGGCAAGGGGGAATGGTTTTAAACTGGAAGATGGTAGATTCAGGTTAGACATTAGGAAGAAATTCTTTAGTGTGAGGGTGGTGAGACACTGGAACAGGCTGCCCAAAGAAGCTGTGGATGCCCCATCCCTGGGAGTGTTCAGGACCAGGTTGGATGGGGCTTTGAGCAACCTGGTCTAGTGGGAGATGTCCCTGCCCATGCAGTTGGGTTGGAATTAGATGATCCTTAAAGTCCCTTCCAACATAAACCACTCTATGATTCTATGAGTCTTGGTGGCCCAGCTGGTGTGCCTGTCCCAGTGCCCCAAGACTCATACCAGAGTGATATGGCTTTAATTCCTGTGCTGTCATCTGCTTGCATATGGGAGGCACCTTTCTGCAGAAGGCTAAAGGCATTATCCCCCACCTCTGGGATGCCTCAAGTGCCCTGTTTTTTGCTTTGCCCTGCCTACTGAGGTGCTTAAGAAAATTGCACTTGTGATGACTAGGCATTTCTAATTACTTGAATAAAAATTCTGGCCCCAGTGAAGTCTTTGGGAGATTTGCCAGATTTGCACAGGATTTCACCCTTCTGCCCAGAGGCTAGTACCCACTTCAAAGGTGCTGAAGCAGGTTAGCTACCATTAATGCTCAGAAAATAGGAGGCTCTCACTTGTCTTTCTTAGTGAAAATGGCTGAAAAATTGAATTGTTCCCCCAGCAAACTACATCCTCTTAATTTCTGAGTGTCTCATAATTTGCTAACCAGCTGTCTCATGCACAAACAAAGCAGACTTCAAGCTCTTCTGTATTTAGCTGCCACCTCTCCTCTCAAGGTCTTCTTCATCAGCTAATTTTCTCCCTCTGGATGAAGATCTACACTTCTAATGATATTAACATGAGTGTACTAACCAGCATCTTTCTGCCTCGCTAATTTGTTTTGTGCTTACCTGGAATTATTCAGTAGATGCCTTTTACCCCATTGTGTTTAGCTTCCAGGAGCCTGACTTTCAAGGATGGAATACATGGCATGATTTGGTACTGGGATAAACAGATGTTCTCCATCCTCTATGTGCATGTAAGCAAAAGTTAAGTGTACTGTAGCTGAGATCCCACAGCCCACTTAATTTCAACAGATATGACTGTGCTTATCTGATACCACACCTACTAATGCTAGGGCTGTGCTAGCAGCTTTTGTCTCTGACTTGTGAAGCTCAGTGATTCCACTACAAATGTTGACCTCTGGTCAGCCTTGAGGGACACCTAACAGTGTGACTGACATGAAGCCTAAAGCCTGCCAAATGTGTCCTGAGGCAGTTTTAAATATTTAGTGTTACTTTTTGTGTATAGAAGCTGCACAGAGTCTGCATAATGCTTACACACTCGGCAGACCTAGAGGATGCCTGATTTGTTGGTGGTGAGTGAACTCTACACGTGATGGTCTGATCCTGGAGCAGCCTCACAAGGCTTGTGTATCTCTAACACCTGGGTCAGCAGAAAGGCAATGTGGTCATGTAGGTCTGGCTATGGAAGATGTGGGACCCCTGAGATGCCATATATCTAGGGTGATGCTGCTCTGCCCAAGGTTTTCAGTCAAGGTTTTCAGGTCTGCATATAGCAACTCAGCTCAGAAAGAGGCTGCACAATCCTACTGTGTGCATTGCTCTGGCAATAACTGCATGTGATTGTGGCTTCTTCCACCAATTGGATCTCTGCTTTCATCTCAGTTATTTACAAGGGCAACTATTTTTAAAGTTGCTATATTTGAATGCCTTTCTTTTGCTTTCACCTGCCCCTCCACCCCTGCATTGTCCTAGGTTGCTCCGTTGCCTTCCGTGACCCACACATGTCCCTGTTTTACCACCAGATATTCAGAGATAATTTTCTTTGTGGTTGTGGGTCTGAGCCACCCTACATCTTCCTTTAAAAGTGACTTTAATGTAATTGGTTGCCAACTTCACTGCAGTCAGCTGCACTAACTGATAACTCCTTTCTTAGTGTTATCTAGAGGAATTCATGGGTGAAAGCACTATGCAAAGCAAGACCAGAGAATTTGAAACATCACTGGGTATTGAATAATAAGATAAACCACAAAGTCAAAGTCTGAGGGAGCACAAGGTGCCCTCCCAAAACTGACTGTTTTTGTGGAGTGTTTATAAATTAAGGCATTGTTTGATAGGTGAAGACAAGAAACTGGGTTTTTGCCACTGCAACCTTAGAGCTGATTTCTGCAACTGGGCCCAACAATCAGGAAGAGCTGATGTGGTGTCTGGATTCTGAACTGTCAGGAGTCCCAGTTGCTGCTGAGGAGGTGAAGGATGATATAGTAAGGGAATGCAGAAGAAAGAGGAAATTTGAGCTAGGGTAAAAGGAGGATCTGAAAACTTGTAGTCACTTAGAAATGGCTGTGGGTTGCACCTCGGGAGTAGAAATTGTCTGTAATGTCAAAACTAGGTGACTGTGCAGAGGGGAGATCAATGCTTTAGGAACTAAGCTTGCAAAGTATCTGTACAAGACATGAATGAGTATTAGAGGAATAAGCAGCATAGTCTCTTTAGTCTGCTCTCCTCACAATTTATTGTATTAGTGTTGTGATTTAGGTTTGCAGCATGATTTTCTGCCTATGCTATTGGTCTGGCACATTGCTAGCTGGGATGCTATAGTAGCAATGTAAAAGTGCTCTGCACCAACATGCCAATAGAGCAGACTCCATGCTGGGAATCTGTAGAGCATTACTTCTGTCAGGACAGGTGATGGGGCACAGTTCTATGGATGTACCTGTGTGCATGATCAAGCTGGATAAAGAAAAGATTACAGTAAAAGCCCTGAAGATGGTGTTGGCACTGATGGTTGACATTCCAGAAACAAATTGGTCACCACTTGAATGCAGACCAGGACAGAGTTACAGCTTTGAAGAACTTGCAATCTGCAGGTGACAGAACTAGAGGACAGAAGGAAAATGATGTAATATAGAGAGGCACTGAAGCCAGTAATAATGAGCCTTAACTCTCACTAGCAATGCTTTTATTGTCTTGTGGCCAGCTTTTTTAGTGTAATGTTCTCCTAGCATCTTTGGGTCCCAATGAGATTGTTCTTGGTACAGTGGAGGTAGAGAGCATGTCCACCAACCAAGGATGTCAAAGGAAGACCTACTAGATACAGCCAAAGAACAGCAGCAAGAAAGGTTGCCTGTCTAGATAATGCAGCTTACAAAGAGAGACTGAGAAAACTGGGCCCCAGTGCTGTGTCTCCATAAACATAAAATGCACCCTCAGACTATTCTGGTTTCCCTGTCTATGGTGCAGATAACAGAAAATATTGTAGTTGGATTGCAGCAGGAAGGCTTTAGTTCCCAGTAGTCAAGCCTTCGTATGGGTTGTCCATGAAATGGGGGTGTCTCCAGCACCAGCCATCTTCCACACCAAGTTGAATGAAGAGCTGTCAGGAATAGTGATGTCCAGGAGAAACCCACTGGAGAAAGAGAGGCAGAGCAAACATCTTTGCAGGGCCAGATCCAGGTTCATGATTCTGTGGCAGCTTGGGGACAAAAAATAAAATATTTTGGGGATAGGAAAAAGAGAAGCCTCCTCTTTGAGAGTTATCCATTAGCTGGGAAGGAGTTAATTTCCTGGCTGAAAGAGAGGATAGAGAAGCAAGGCAGCTAGGGCAAGACATGTTTCTGTGGACATGCATAGTCTATCATGACTTATGTGTAGGCATGGAGCACCTTTATGTTAGATCACTGATAACCGCTGACCTACTTGGTAATTTTTAACAACTTCTGGATGAAGCTTATGTGCAAACAGCCTGACTGGATTCTCAGGCAATGAAGAAAGGTACTGACTGCAGTGGCATGCAGCTGAACCACAGGAAGAGGGGACAGTCAAGAATGTTTGGGCAATGCAAAGAGGTTGTGCTAAACTTATGCCCTAGAGCATGGACTTTGCTTTTCTAGCCTGATGTCATTAAATCTGATGTTACAACTCACTAATAAATGCCATTGTTTTTAGAGATATATATCCTGTGCCACAACAGATACCTGCTGGTTGTATAGCTGCCAAAAGAACAAGCTGAGTGCTGATAATAGGTACCTGTGCAAAAGGTTGAGATGGCCAAGGTCAAAAGGTTAAGACTATTGCCCTGATGGGCAAGTTCAAGAGAGTGGTGGGCACTTTGACCTGTCTGCTACCCATAGCAGTGGCTCCTTGTACTTCTGCTGGGAGAAGCAGTCCTGAGGGCCAAATGGTCCATTCACTAGATTCAGCTGTGCAAACACAGATGTCTAGAGCTAATTTATGTGCACCAGAGTATGTAAAAAACCCTCAGGTGGCTGGCAAATCTGGCACAGGGCCTGGGAGACCAGCTCCCAGGGTGAAAGTCCCTGGGGTATCTCAGCTTGGCACGTAACACTTGGGCAAATGAACTGAACCCAACTGTATCCTGGGCTGCATCAAAAGAAGTGTGGCCAGCAGGTCAAGGGAGGTGATTCTGCCCTTCTGCTCCTCTCTCACAAGACCCCATCTGAAGTATTGTGTTCAGTTCTGGAACACCCATCACAAGCAGGACATGGAACTGTTGGATTGAGTCCGGAGAAAGGCCATGAAGATGATCAAAAGGCTGGAGCACCTCTCCTATGAAGACAGGCTGAGAGAGTTGAGGTTGCTGATCCTGGAGAAGAGAAGGCTCCAGAGAGACATTGTAGAGGCCTTCCAGTACTTGAAGGGGGCCTACAGGAATGCTGGGGAGGGATTTTTACAAGGGCATGTAGTGACAGGACAAGAGGTAATGGTTTTAAACTGGAAGAGGGTAGATTCAGGTTAGACTTTAAGAAGAAATTCTTTACTGTGAGAATGGTGAGACACTGGAACAGGTTGACCAGAGATGCTATGGCGGCCTTCTCTCTGGAAGTGTTGAAGGCCAGGTTGGACAGGACTTTGAGCAACCTGGTCTAGTGGGAGATGTCCCTGCCCATGCAGGTGGGTTAAAAGTACTTAATCTTTAAGGTTCCTTCCAACTCAAACTATTCTATGATTCTATGAATCTATGATCTAACATGGGCTCAAGCTCTTTTGAACTTGCAGCTAACAGTGGAATTGAACCTGGGGACCTTATTTTGGTGGGTCAGAGATTTGGAGCTTCCTGTGGTAGAAAATTTAAACTGAAGGTTTGGGCCTTACGATGTGAAGGGAACCAGCCCAGAGAAGTTGCATAAGGGTAAGGGACTACACACGTACACGCACACAGATTCAGACCAAGTTTTGCCAGCTCATTATGTTATCCAGCTAGGGATTTTTGTTTTGTTTTGTTTTTAAGCAGTGTAAAAGTAGATTGAATGATAAAAAGAGCTTTCTTTTTTGTTGTGAGAGCTTGCTGAGTTTGGGAAACTGCTTTCAATGCTATTGGCAAACACTTTACAGTGTAAACAGGGCCTACATCAGACAGATAAATAAGTGCAGATGCGCTTTTCTGTAGGAACCATTTGGTGAGAGACAATATATTGAAAAAAAAAAACCCTCATCAAATTAATTGTGGCCAATTAGACTTACCCCCTTCCCCTCATCCCTGAATCCCCTGCAATCACGGCTGCCTGAATGGGAAGAGCTCCTATCACCTGTTTCATTATGCAGATTGATATTCGAACATCTGAGAACAATCTGCTTTCTGCACGGCACAGCTCCAAATTGCTAATGAAATAGCTCTGCCAGACAAGTCACTTAAACCCACTCTCGCTGCTGCTGCTGACAGCTCTCATGGCGAGTTGCAGGGGGAAGAGGGAAAGGGGCTCTCCACTCTGAATGTGCTAATAGCCCCCAGCCTGTGTGTTTATCACTCTCCAGAGCAGGAAGATTTCTGCTCTCTGACTCTTGAGAGGTTGCTTTCCCAAAGCTGTGGTCTGATTTGGACTTAGTCCTTCTTAATTTCAATCTGTGAAGTGAGAGGTTGAAGAGATGAGCAGCTGCTGGGCTCTGAACACAGACATCTCATGTCCTAAAGCTACCCCAGCCCTTCAGGCATGCTTGGTGTCTGCTTCCCACCCCCATCTCTAGCATCCACCTCCCCTTGGAACATTTGATGTGAAGCCAGCTCTGTAAGGGATTTCTTTCTTGGGGAAGAGTGCATCACATCACCTTGGGTACAAGGGGAGCATTTCATGACCGAGCCCCACGGTGAGCAAGCAGTTTGCAGGTGAGGAACACCTCCACCCGGGGCTCTTTGGGTGCAGGGCTGCAGCTGAGCCCTGTGGGATCCCTCCCCAGGCAGTCACCCCTCCAGAAAGGTAAATCTGGGCAGCAGGACAGGGCTCCTGCTGCTGGGAAGTGTGAGCTGGGGCTTCTACAATTGTGGGCCCTTTACAGCTCTGTTTGCTGCTCGCTGTGACTCTGCAGCAGGGATTGCTCAGTGACTGGTTCAGTTGCTTATCTTTCCCTCCCTTGTTATCACCACATTTTCTGACACTTCTGATCCAGGCCCACTTTCCCAGCCCTTGAGAGAAGACAAACAAATGGCTTTCTTTAATTGACACAACACTGTCAATTAACTTTCCTCCTTATGGATCTTCTCCACTTCCTCCAAACACGTTCCTCCCCTGTGTTGCCAGGAGAGGACACACTCGTTCCCCATCTGTCCCATACATTTTCTGGACTTGTATGTCTTCTTGCTCCTTCAGTATGAGCTATGTGGGACAGAAGTGAGCTCAGAAAGATGCAGCAGGTTTTGGCTCTGGAGAGCTCTTTGGAGATCCCCCCATCCCCAGACTTTGCTGTGCCTACCTACAAGCAACAACCATGGGGATTTTTCAGCTGCCCTCTCTTGCTAGAAAGCTTCCTGCATGTGCCACTATTTATTCTCAAACAAGGAGAATTTAGCTGCTTACCTCTGGCTCCATGGACTGTGAAGTTAGCTGAGCATCAATTGCTTTCAGCTTTGTTCCTTCTAGACATTCATTCTCTGTTGTGGGTCCCATATGGATCCTTTCAGACTGTTTCGTGTCTTGTTGTCCACCAGGCTATGGTTGAAGAGTGTGTACATGTGGTTATTTGGATAATAATTCTGGTCTGTTCTGACTGAAAAATGAACAGGGGGCAGGGGATGATGAGTGAATGCACAGTATGTGGTTTTGTAGGAGCCATCAGCCCAGCTTCCTTCTCTAGAAACATGCTTTTCCAGTTGCTGAAAACAGTAATTTCTTTAAAGAGGTTAAAAATTAGATATGGAGTCTTTCACCTCTGATTGCTACAATGGAATGTCGAACACAGAGGGGACAAAGGATAGTTCAGAGGTGGCTTCCCTTCCCTTATCACAGCCCTGACTCTATAATCCTTCTTACTCCAGTTCATAGACACAGTGATGGAAGCAGACACAAGTACAGATTGTATCACTGGGAATGGAGGGTGGACATATAAAGTGGGTATTGGATGTGGCTTCTTTTTCTTGTAGCACACTTTGGACCCAGAGAGAGGCTCTTATAGCTGCTGCCCCACCAAAGGGCATGCAGAAACTTAGGTTGCACCAATGTTGGTTGGACCTGCCTGCTGCTTGCCTTGCTGACTTTACTCTGTTGAAGGTCTCTGTGGGGTTGGGGGGATGCTCTGTCTGCCCTCAAGGCTGGGTTCTGCAGCCTCTGGGGAAGCAAGTTGCTCATTTTGTGAACTCCTGTTTTAGTGTTTCAGGGAAGAGATTCTGTTCTTTTGTGCCTGGTATGGCAATGTCCTTTTTGTGATGGGTCTCCTAAGCTGCTGCTATAATCAGCTTGGTAAAAAAGAATAATTTTAGCACTCTGCAGTGATTTTTCTCCCATCAAAGTTTGCTTTGATTACAGATTTTGATAGCTATGAGTTTGTCTTCATCCCTAGGGGAAGTGACAAGGTTCTAAGAGCCACCTCACTGCCTGTTTTATGCTATGTGAAACCTCTTCTTTTGGTGATGTGCCAAACTGTGTTTCAAAAAACAGCCCTGCTGTTTTCTACTGGCTTAAAGCAGTAGGACTTTTGTTCTCTCACACACTCATGTGTGCACGTACAAACCAGACCATCTCACCATCTAAACTGGAGAGATGATACCTTACACTGCCAGATGAGTTGACTGGTACACAAAAGCAGGTGATGTGAATGGTGTGTTTGCCCACCCACAGGTACAGCTCCTGGTTGGCCTTATCTCTGAGATGCTGTGAATGAGAAACACTGCTTTCGTGATTTTGGCCTTCTCAGCTGAGTTGACCAGGTTCCAAACTGGCTTTGAGCAGAACTAAAGAACAAAGCACAGCTGCCTGTTTTTTGAGCTATAGCTATAGATGGCAGCCACCTTTCCAGTACAGAAAGTGGCAGTACATGACTGCATGTTTTCATGGGCCAGGACAGCTGTTGCTGTTAAATGGATTTGGTCTGACCATTATCGTGTTCTTAGCATGCTTCTCAGGATCATCCAAATATATACTCACAGTTGGAGGTCAAGAATCAGCACCAGGCAAGCTACTGCTTGGTATATCAAGAGAGGAGGGGGCTTCCTTCCATCTAACCTACCTTTGCATATTTTTCTTTACTGCATATTCAGTTCCTGGCTTACATTTCTGTGCTTCTTCCTCTGTCTGCTGGTGCTAGTGGTTTTAAGCAGTCTTGGTAATTGACAGTCTAAATTTTACTGCTCATAAAACCCCAGAGAGCATTGATTATGACTTGAGTTAAGCACGTGGCACATAAAATCTCACTGCCTTGCAGCCGAAGGGGAATGTTATGATGAATGTATTTCTTGGGAGCAGCAAAAGGTTTGGAGTATTCTGCCAACTCTGTTCTGGGCATCAAATGCTACTAGTGACTTGTAGCTACTAATAGCATTTCATTTGGGACATTTGCCCAAAATTTTGAAGGCTGATCATTCGTTTGGTGAAGTGGGTGTAAGGTGTTCTGAGAGTCCTCTCCATTAATTACTTTTCTACTTTAGTCAGAGTCAGGAATTGCGAAGGCATCCTCAGAGCTGAAAAAGATACTTCTTAGAAGCTAAATGACACTTGGTGAATAAAATTACAGAGATTTTATTGAAAATCTTTCCTTGACTGTGTTACAAAGCTGCTGTTACCATTCCTCTTTCCTTTCTCCTTTCATCTAACATGTTTTTAATCTTTGATCACTGGCTGTTTTATGCACTTAATCCCCAGTGGACAAAGAGACTGAGTTGCTCAGACTCCCTTCTTGGTTCCTCGGCACTAACAGGACACGTTTGTGTTTGAAACCAGTGAAATACAATGTCTTCTCAATAATGTTTTCTACATGATAGTAAAATAAAAGCAGAACTACTTCTCATGAAAGTGTGTTCTCCCATTCAGATGACTGCTGAAAGGTTGTGAGAAATGTTCTTTTTCTGTCTCTCCAGTTCCAGAAGCCAAATGACTTCTCACCCCCTTTCCGCTTTGGGACGGTTCCCAATGGCAGCACAGAAAGGAACATTCGCAACAACTACCCCGAGATGCACAGCTACATGGTGAAGTTCAATCAGAGGGGAGTGGATGATGCACTGTTCTCACTGAAGACTGGGTGAGGGTTTCTTCTTCCATGCTTACATAACACAGAAACCTGACTTATTTGCATGCTTGTCTGGGAAATTTTTGGTGGGCTTTGGAAAATGAGTCTCCATTATTATTCCATGGTTAGAAGTACAGGAAGATCACACACAGCACAGGAGAATAGTTCTGTGATCTGCTTAGCCATGTTTTTCTATTGACATCTATGTAAGAGTTTCTGGTTTTGCTGTGTTTATAAGACTTATTTTTTTAAAAAAAGGAATATTCTGTATTCTTGTGTGTGTTCACCTTGTGTATGACCCTGCTCTGGCAGAGGGGTTGGACTAGATGGTCTTTCGAGGTCCCTTCCAACCCCTAGGATTCTGTGGTTCTGTGATTCTGTATATTAGTCCTGAAGACTTCATGAAGCTTCTTCATGAAGCTTCATCAAGATGCTTCATGCTGATGGGTCTTTATGCATTCACAGGAAAAGCTTACAGACCTCTATGGGCAAAGTCTTTTTCAGAGCATTTGTATTGTTGTCTGAAAATTCCTTTGTTTTCCCTCCTTCTATGTATAAAAGATTATGTTAATCAGGAAGTTGAAACAATAGTTGTCAGACTAATCCCACCCCAGTGTATCACTAGCTAATATAGTGTTACGGAAGGTGTGCTTGAAGCAAATAATTTGGAAGTAGCTCTTCTCTCTGGAATATTTTAGTATCAAAGGCTGAACAAAATGCTGTTTGAATAATAAGGAAGTATATAAAATGGGAGCGTTTCCTTGGATAATTTGGGAAATGTGGGAAAAACATTAGCAAAAAGTATGTTTGAACAGCTCGTCCTATTTTAATAGCAGTGAATCTGTATTAAAACACCATTTTGCAAGTCTTTGTCCTTGATGATTAAAGACCTTCTCCCAGAGCTGACCATTTTGGTTGTCAGAGCCCAGCCCTGGTGCAAAAAATCCATTCTTGCTTACACTCATTTTGCACTCTTATGAGAATGTTCATTCCAAAGCACGAATGAAGATGTTCAGCCAATTTAATTACTAGATTGACTGAATATTCCTAAACCTGTTTGACAGGTTCAGAGGCACACAGCCCATTATAAATGATTGTACCATTGTTGGATGCCATCCTGGGAAGGTACATTTGCCAGGATAGTCATCATCCAGGAAAGGATATGCTTTGTCCTGGAAATATATGGATGAAATAGACCTTATCACATGCAGTAGATGTCATCCTGGCTTCATATCCAGAAGCAGAAACGCACTTGAATGGAGATAACCACCACACTGGGAATATATGTACAGGAGGTGGATTGAAAAGATGGCGTGGGTGTGAGAATGTGCAAGGTGGAAGGTCTTTCATCTTTTATCGGACAGTGCTTCATCTCAGATCTAGTGGGAGGATTTACTCATCAGGTGTCCTTGGTTATGTGGAAGATGCAGCCCCCTGAGACTGCCCCCCACACCCAAATAAATTTGTTGCAGTGAGAGGAAGGTTCTCATCAACCTGTTGTGCTGTTTATCCATTCCAACCCACAGTGGGGATTTCTGTGTGTTGAGACAGAGTTTTTCGTGTAGTTTTCAGCTAAGCACTCTTTATCAGAGCTACTTATGATGGTAAACTCTAAAATTGCTACCATGGACACCTGACATTGGTAAAGATCCAGCAGTGCTTTTCACAGTAACTGAGGAGTTAAACATGGAGTTCTGACTATATTTAATTTGAAAAAATTACATTTTGCTCAGCTAAGTCATGCCAGCAATTTGAATCATAGATGACATTTTCCTTACGCCAACCCCTACTTTGCTATCTAATATTGATACATTTTAAGTTCTTTTGAGATGAAAGGCAGTGGAGAAATATAAGCTGTTCTTAGGACTATAGATCCCCTTGACTTCCTCTTCATTCATCTTTATCATGCAGTATGTTTGTACTGCAAAATTTCTTTCAGTTCAGAAATTATGATTATCAAAGAATCTGAAAGAAATAGATGGTTCTCATTTATAAACTGGCTTCACCTGTAAACAGGTTCTAGGCTCATATTTTAGTCGACTCTGATGAAGGTGAAGATGCAATCTATTGCAGTGTATTTGAAAGAGGTTAATTTCTGCCTTAATTACCTGAGAAGAACTGTGAACTTTCTATCTTTTCTGTACTATACCCGTCTTGTTTCTTGCACCTGTGCAGGAAGTTGGATGCTTTCATTTATGATGCAGCAGTGCTAAACTACATGGCTGGCAGAGATGAAGGCTGCAAGTTGGTGACAATTGGGAGTGGGAAAGTGTTTGCCTCCACTGGCTATGGCATTGCTATCCAAAAGGACTCAGGCTGGAAGCGCCAGGTCGATCTTGCCATTCTGCAGCTTTTTGGAGATGGTAAGTGACAAGAAAGAGGAGTTGGAGTTTTCCTAAGGAATACCAAGTTTTGCATGTGCAAAATAGACCTTCCTAGCTCTGGTGCTTCAGATCTGACTTGAGAACAGGAAATTATTTAAAAGGGTTTGTTAGAGGTATTACACCAAAAATGTGAGGCTCTCACTTGTTTTATGTTGTTGATGCAGGGTTTCAGTATTATCAAAAGCAATGTCAAAAGCACTAAAGGTTTAATAGAACCAACTCAGATGTGTGTTTGAAAAATATCTTGTGCAAAGGATGCCTTGTAAAGTCAAGATTTCTGTTACGAACTTTTGACTGCCTTTGAGGTTTTAGCATGACCAAACCCACTAATTACACTGGACTTTCCGTGGGCAAAATTAAAGGATTAATATTTATGGATGAAAGATTTAACTCAGATTTTCCAAAAGCTCAAAAAAAACAAGGAAAGACTTGAAATTCAGAAACGTATTTTGGAATTTTTAATCAGAACTTTATAGTTACCTAGTTCATCTCATCCTTTACAAAGAAATTGCTATTATTAAAAAAAGTTATTTGTAGGATAAATAATTCCTTCTTAGAAGATATTCTTCCTTTCCCTTTCCATTCAACATTATATCTTGCTATGTCCTTTTTTTTTTTTTGCATGAATCAAATTCACAGGTTATTTTATTTCTACTTTTTTTCCACCCTGAAATCTGAAAATAACGTGGTGTTATAAATATGGAAAGAATACAGCTCTGATATATTTCAGCAGAGTTGGCCACCTGACAGATAGGGTGTTCTGTCTCGTAAACAGCCTAATATGTATTATTTCAGAAAAAGACCAAAGTTCTCCTTAAAGCTTTAAAGACTGTGCTATGGTGCCTCATAAATAAATGGGTTTTTCCCCGCCCCCCATCACTGGACTGGAGGTTGCAAATGTGGAAAACTAACTTTCCTAACAGCGTGAAAAGAATTACCAACCTGCAAAATCAGTTTGCTTCCGAATGTCTCAGTATGTGTGTGTGTGTGTATCTCTCTGTCTCCCTTCATGAAAATACCATAATGGAAGTAAGTGGGGTATGAAATTAAACTACAGAACATTTCTTCTTAGCTGATACAAATTAGTAATATTTTTGATTGGTCAAAGGGCTTGAAAATGTTGTATTTGGACAAAATTGAAGGGAATCAAAACAGGTAAAAATGCACAAGTGTTTTTGGGAACATTGCACCTAATTTTAATGAGCTGTGGATAAGATGGAAGGACATTCAAAATCAGACATTTAGATTTTTTTTTTTAAATCAACCTTTTTAATTTTTAGCTGGAAACGTACAAGCTTTTCATTTAGAAGTGGCTTATTTTTGTCTATCAGTGTCAGACACTGATTTTTCCCTTCATTGACCTAACGTGATATTGGAAGTTTGTGAGGACATGTCTTCAGTCAACTGGTGGACAACTTTTTCAGGATCTCACTGTAGGCATTTGGCAAGTGTGATAGCTGTGTCCTGTGGTACAGCTTTAGTGGCTAATACATGCCTGTGGAAAAATCCTGTTGCATTCCCTGTGACAAATTGCATCTGCCCCTGTCAGAAGGGCAGTCAGGATATTTCATAGAGTAATAGACATGGAAAAAGAGCATAGCCACTGAAAATGACCTTATTTTAGCTTCTTGCTTTCAGTCTGCCCTAGCTTGAGCTCTTTAACCATCAGAGAGCTATCTAACTGTTTTTTTCCTTCTCTCTGTCTTTCCAGGGGAGATGGAGGAGCTGGAAGCACTGTGGCTCACTGGCATTTGTCACAATGAGAAGAACGAAGTTATGAGCAGCCAGCTGGATATAGATAACATGGCAGGTGTCTTCTACATGCTGGGAGCAGCCATGGCCCTCAGTCTCATCACTTTCATCTGTGAGCATCTCTTCTACTGGCAATTCCGCCACTGCTTCATGGGCGTCTGCTCTGGCAAGCCTGGTGTGGTCTTCTCCATCAGCAGGGTAAGTGTCATTAGCAATTGGGTAGGATTTATTCAGACAGTCCTAGGTACTTGAAATAGGGGAATCCACCAAGACTGTCTAACACACATGTGGCATAGAGTGGTAGTCTACCACCATAATAGTAGAACCACTATAGAGTATGGTCTACTACCCTAATGACTGGCATCTTTTCACTGTTAATGTTGCAAAAGCATCAAATGTTTTTCTGTGACATCTGTGCTGAATTATGGTCATGGAAATTGAAATTTCATATGAAAATGAAAACACAGTATAAAAAGAAGTTAACTGTAGCTGTCTGTTCCTCCAAAATGAGTTACGAGGAGACTAAATTCAGGGACAATAAGTCATCAAGTAATGGTGAATAACATAATTAGAAATTCAGGAGTTTTTCATTGTCCTCCATTTTGCAGCTGTTCAGCTGACCTTACATTAACTATAAGAGTGCTATCATGGGCAGTCAGAAGTCCCTAACAAAAAGCCATGCCCTAAAACCATGCAGAAATCCTTCCAGAGAGAATGACCACATGAACTTAGCAATTGCTTTATGTAAATATGCCTTATGATATAATATTTACATTTAAAAGAAGATTCTGGTAATTTCTGCCTCATCTTTCTGCTATTAGTGTCACTAGCAGTGTCCCATTTGGAGCATTTTTTTCTTCTTTTAAGCCACTGGTCCCTTCTCCTGGTCCATTCTGAAGTGAGGTCAGATCTTGGCATTTTTTACCTCAGTGTCTGATGTAACAGAATTAACTTTGGTTGTGCAAGGAGTATCTGATTGCTGCATAACACATTGTTAAGGAGAAATGACAAAGCATTTTGAATGCAGGGGCACAGTCTCTCTTCTATATTGTTAGTTTCTAAATTGGTTTGGTCTGGAGATGAGATGGGGGACTGTGTTTGGTAATCCTGAGCTAAGAACAAATTCTTTCTTTCTGGTATTATCTGTTAGACCTGGGCCAGGCTGGTGAAAAGTCTGAAAAGTGTTAATCATCTGCTAGCTGCTGAGAAAACGTGGTAACATGATGTGAGGGTGTCCATTTCATGACGGACATTAATCAGCAGGCACCATTTGATGGGCCAGGGAATAAATGAGCCCCTTTCCTTCTGCTCCTATGGGTAACCCCTGCAAACAGGCTGTTCACTGGATGAAATGAGCTAGTGGGGAATGTGGAGGAATCAGGTACTGCTGCTCTCTGATTTGAGGTTGAATAGAGGACTTTCGCTTTCAGGGGTGTCAATTTGGAGCCTGTTGTCGCTGTTAAATTTAACAGAATGCAATTAAAAATTCTATTGTACTTCACTCAGCCAGATGTGAAAGTCCTAAATACCTATTTGGCTGTCCTGCTCTTCCTCTGTTTCCTTTTCTAATCTGTGGCTGTGATTAATGTAGCTAAGTTTATGACAAATGAAGCTGTTCCCTTTTTAAGATAGCTCCTGTCTCACTGTTTCACTGATGTCCAGATGAATTTCAAGGGCCAAAACAGACTTTCTTCTTCTCATCCACACAGAATCATTTGTCTTGATTCTTTTGTTCCCAAGGATATTATTTTCCCCATTTGCAATTCCATGTTACACCTACTAGATTTGAGTAACTCTTACAGATGCAAGTAGGTATTCCTGCACCCTACAGATATGACGTGAAGCAAAGCAGAGGAAGAGGAATGGAAGGGAAGAGTAAAATGCGAGGGGCAGAACAGCAAGGGTTGGTACAGCAGGTCTGATTTCATGTGATTTGATTGTGCTTCATGATAGAAGGCTGACAGGGCTTGCTGTACTACAGGAACATGCTGTTGCTGCACAGGGTGCTTCCCAGTACAGGTGCCCTTTCATGTATTCTTTGCAGAACCACTCACTTTCCTGCTTTCTCTAATTTCAGGGTATCTACAGCTGCATCCATGGCGTGGCCATCGAGGAACGCCAGTCAGCAATGAACTCCCCAACGGCGACTATGAACAACACCCATTCCAACATCCTCCGCCTGCTTCGGACAGCCAAGAACATGGCCAACCTGTCAGGGGTCAATGGCTCACCGCAGAGTGCCCTGGATTTCATCCGCCGCGAGTCATCGGTCTATGACATCTCCGAGCACCGCCGCAGTTTCACCCACTCGGACTGCAAGTCCTACAACAACCCCCCCTGCGAGGAGAACCTCTTTAGTGACTATATTAGTGAGGTGGAAAGGACCTTTGGCAACCTGCAGCTGAAGGACAGCAATGTGTACCAGGACCACTACCACCACCACCACCGCCCCCATAGCATAGGCAGCACCAGCTCCATCGATGGGCTCTACGACTGTGACAACCCGCCCTTCAACGCCCAGTCGCGGTCCATTGGGAAAAAGCCCTTGGACCTGGGGTTACCCCCTGCCAAGCACAGCCAGCTGGGCGACCTTTACGGCAAGTTTTCCTTCAAGAGTGACCGCTACGGGGGCAGTGGGGCCCACGATGACCTGATCCGCTCAGATGTCTCTGACATTTCCACTCACACGGTCACCTATGGCAACATTGAGGGCAACGCGGCCAAGCGGCGGAAGCAGCAGTACAAAGACAGCCTGAAGAAGCGCCCAGCCTCTGCCAAGTCCCGGCGGGAGTTTGATGAGATAGAGCTGTCCTACCGCCGGCGCATGCCCCGCTCGCCCGACCACAAGCGCTACTTCAGGGACAAGGAAGGGCTACGGGACTTCTATCTGGATCAGTTTCGGGCCAAGGAGAACTCGCCACACTGGGAGCACGTGGACTTGACAGATATCTACAAAGAGCGGGGAGATGAGTTTAAGCGTGACACGGGAGGAGGAGGGGGTGGATCCTGCACCAACAGGGCCCACCACAAGCACGGCTCGGGCGAGTTTGGTGGAGGCAATGAGCACAAGCATGGTGGTGTGAGTGGGGTCCCAGCACCATGGGAGAAGAACCTGACCAACCTAGACTGGGAGGACCGGCCCGGGGCAAATTTCTGCCGCAGTTGCCCTTCTAAGCTGCACAACTACACACCATCGGTGGTGGGGCAGAACTCCACCCGACAGGCCTGCATCCGCTGTGAGGCCTGCAAGAAAGCGGGCAACCTGTACGACATCAGTGAGGACAACTCGCTTCAAGAGCTGGACCAGCCACCTGCCCCTGTGCCCGTGGCCACCAGCGCCACCTCCTCCTCCAAATATCCTCAGAGCCCTTCCAATTCTGCCTCCAAGGTGCAGAAGAAGAACCGCAACAAGCTCCGCCGGCAGCACTCCTATGACACCTTTGTGGACCTGCAGAAGGATGACTCAGCCCTGGCCCCCCGCAGCGTCAGCCTCAAGGACAAGGGCCGCTTTTTGGAGGGGAGCCCCTACGCCCACATGTTTGAGATGCCAGCCAGTGAGACCACCTTTGCCAACAACAAGTCCTCAGTGCCCGCCACCAGCTACCACCACCACAACAACCCCGGCAGCAGCGGAGGCTACATGCTCAGCAAGTCACTCTACCCCGACCGGGTCACTCAAAACCCTTTCATCCCCACTTTTGGGGATGACCAATGCTTGCTCCACGGCAGCAAATCTTATTTCTTCTGGCAGCCTGGGGTGGCAGGAGGGGCCAAAGCCAGGCCAGACTTCCGAGCCATCGTCACCACCAACAAGCCGGTGGTCTCAGCCCTTCATGGGGCTGTGCCAGCCCGTTTCCAGAAGGACATCTGTATAGGGAACCAGTCCAACCCCTGTGTGCCTAACAACAAAAACCCCAGGGCTTTCAATGGCTCCAGCAATGGGCATGTTTATGAGAAACTCTCCAGTATTGAGTCTGATGTTTGAGTGAGAGGGGAATAGCGCGGGGAGGGACTGGGGGTGTATGTGAAGTGTGGGAGGGGGGGGTGGGAACAATCCCATCAGCTACTCTCCTGGGTCATCCTTAGTTTGTGGGATACTGGAGTTCTGAGTAGTGCAGAACTGGTGACAAGTGCCACCTCTTTGGTTCCCCCTCTTCCTCCTCCTCTTTCCCACCTTTTATCTCTTTTTCCATGTTCTTGCTCCTCCCATTCTCCTCCATTCCTGGCCATTGCACTTTACAGTGACGTCGGAGTTGGATATCCTCATTTGTGATTTCAGGAAGGGGAGAAAAAGGCAGAGAAGGGGTGGGCTGAGGGGGAGCAGCAGTGACTCCAGCGTTTCACTCTTGCTGGCTCCCAGCAAAGAAAGGCATGTGCGCACACATGAGTGTGTGTGGCAAGAGAAGATAGCAGAAGTAGTAGTAATGGACATGCAGGAAAATATGCTTGCTTAGGCAACTCTTCCTGAAACTGCCTAGAAAAGAGTAGTGTTTGAAGACGTGGAGAAAGTGAAGGGTGAATAACACAACTAATATGATGATGCACTTATATGTTAGCTATACTGAGGTTCTTGTTACATTATTTTGTGAAGAATATGGGGGTTTAGGGCTGAAATATATATATATATATATATTTGCGTATATGCTGAGAAATTTTATGCTAAAATTTTGAATTGTCTGTTGGGGGGCTGTGGGGGAGGGAGAGAAGGCTTGCCTGCAGGTCTGGCTATTTGTTTCACTATGGCTATTACAGCCAGTGAACCTGTGGCAGACTGGTGGGAGAGTTGGAAAGGAAGTGGGGACTGAGTTTGGGAAGGCAGCCCTGGAGTCAAGGAGGCTGCTGGGATCTCTGACAGAAGATGCTGGTTTGCACTGAAATGAGAGGAGTGTGGGGAAAGGGATGCAGGGTTGGTGTGTTAGCTGTGAATTGCTCACTAGTTGTGACATACTTCAAGGGTGTAAGCAGTGCATAGCATGGGTTAGCCTATACATGAGTATATATTATAACTTTATACTTGAAATGTCTGTGGAGAAAGCAAAATAAACAATCCTATAAGGTGTCTGGGTAACAAACACACTGCAACATAGATTAAGAGTAGGAAAAGGCAAGGAGTTTTGTCACTGTCTCTTCAGGGGACACCAAATATTTTTGGCATGTCCTTTCAGTGAAGAGGGCAGGGGAAAAGGGTTTTCATCCTTCTACCCTCCCTACCCAGCAGGCTGGAGCAAAAGGAACAGAGTGCCCTCTGCCAATGTTGGCATGGTGCTGGAGAGGGAAAAAAAATGCCGTGGAAGGGTGTGTGTGGTGGTGGTGGTGCTGTTGGACTGTTTCAATGCCTCCTTGCACACGTGGGAATGGGAGGAGGGTGTGTGCACCCGTGGGAAATATATATGTGTATTTACTATTGAATGTACAGGGGAAGTACATGTCTTGTCTTCCTGGGAAGGCCTGTGCTTGAATAAATGCCAGAGAGCAGAGAAGCTTGTGCCGAGGGCTGAAGATGAGATGTGCAAGGCTGAGATGTGTGTGTACATGTACATGTGCCTCTGTGTGCGCGAGACAGATACTAGCACAGGTGCAAAGCTGGAATAGCCTAGGGTTTCCCATCCCTGCAGTTGTAGTGACAGCTTTCCTGGTGCACCTAGTATCGATAAGAGTGCTTTTTTCTTTCCATTGTATCATTTTAGATGCAAGTTAAACTAAAGGAAAGGGAGCAATGGTAGTAGAACTGAGAAGCTGAACTCCTCTTTCATGTATTCTTTCTCCTGAGGTGGGGGTGTATGCTGATGTCTCCCATGCTGAGAGATGTGGCAAAGTGTCTCCTGCTTATCCCAGGTTTGTTCCAGTGTCGCCATGACTGTGGCTGAGCAAGGAGAGGGCTGAAAGAGCCCTGTGTTGAGGACATGGAGACACTGCTGGGAACTGACTCTGGAGGAGATGGCAGCCACAGTTTTTGGAGCTGAACGCCACCTCTCTCACATTCCTCACTGCACCCTAGTTGATTTTATCTTATCTTTCTCTTTTTAAGCCAACAGAAGGCCTTTTATTTATTTGCCTATTTATTTTATTTTTTAAAGTTGGGGTGGGGGGAGGGTGGGATTTGTCTGTAAAGTCAAAGAGTGTGAGAAGAGGGTGGAAGGTTTGGTCAGGGGAATATTTTCTTATATTTCACTGAGGAAATTAAGAAGGGAAGAGGGGGAGAGTCTTTGTTATGCCACCCCTTAGTCTTCGGGGTATGGATACTTCTTATTCTTTCCCTCTTCTCTCCTTACAAGGACAAAAAGGAAAAGAGGGGAAAAAAAATAGAAAAAAGAAACCAAACATATTAACAGAGCGATCTGCAATCCAGAACACACGGCAGCTTGTCAGACACCTCTGACAGCAGCCACTGAGAAGGAGTTCCTTTAATTTGTAAATATTTCTTTTTTATTGCGTTTTTGTATAAATTGGTGTTTCTCTTCTCGTGAATATTCAGGTCGTGGGGTGGGAGGGAGGGGAAGTTTGTTTCCGTTCTGTTTGTTTTCTATGACTTTTCAGGCTGTGTTTTTGGAAGCGGTTTACGCGGGTCGAGGCCGTATGAATGAGGAAAAAAAAAAAAGAGAGAGAAACCCGTGTGTGTTGTGTTCCCCTGAGGCCCCCCGTATCGCCCTGTCACCTTTATCTTCATGAATGGAAGACGCCGGAACGTCACTTCAAGCCTTGCCAGCAGGGTTTCATGTTTTGATGGGAGCACCCCCAATTCCTTTTTGCATAATAAACTCTCTGTACCAGCATCTCTCTGTGAAGTTTGGGCCTCAAGGCACTACACTGTCTTGATAGTGGTGGGGTGAACCATCAAGTTGGCCGCTCAGGTTGGACCATCACTTTGACATTAAGAGACTTCTCCAATGGCTACTTTGGTTAGAAATCTTGGACCTGGGAAAGCTCATGATAATTTCTGGTATTTCCTAAGGGCTTGGGGGGGGAGCTTGACAGCTGGCGAGGGCAGCTAATCTCTTTGGCGGTTATCTCGGTACTTTTCCATCCCTCCCCACCTGGAACGAGGAAACCTGGAGGGTGGCTCTGCAGGGAAATTAAGCCGAAAACAAACCAAAAAGAAGTTAACGGAACTTTTTTCAAATCTCTTCTTAAAGGTTCTGATTTTTGTGTTCCAGGGTGAAAGTTGGTTCATATTTTCTCCGAACTGGTCTGTCCCTTGTTCCACTGATTGGCAAATGATAGTTTGCCAAAATCATTATCTAGTGTTGATACTGTTCTAGCACTGTTAACACTCCTAGTGCTCTGCAAATATTAACTGTGCCACAAACCACTCCAATGAATGCTCTAGGGCAACCAGAAAAGAAGACCTGGAAAATCTGGACTGAACCACTGGTCTAACTACAGGAGTCTGGTATTTTGCCTTCTCCCATAACAGATTAGGCCATGTGTCCATCAGGTTAATCCTTTCTCCTATAAGTGATCTTTTCTGGTTGCTTCGTTTATTTTAGTTCTGACAGGTCAACAAGTTTTGGGACAGAGATGAAGGGGAGGGGGCGGGAGGGGGGAAGGTATAATTCATAATCCAGAAAATAAATCAATGATGTTATTAAACTCTGATTATATATTTAGAATTTTAGATTTGGTGTATTTTCATTCTAAGTATTCAAGTGACTCAATGAGGTAATATTAGCAGCAGGTGTTGTCTATAGTAGAAAACTACCCATGTGCTGTTTATTACCTGTCCAGAAAAGAATGGGATTTCATACCAGAGCCTGACAAAACTCCACATCCCCTCCCTTGCCATTTCTCCCCCTCTCCTGTAGAAACACCAGTGTTTTCTGGGGCAGTGGCTGGGAACATTTCCCCTCTCTGAAGGTTTCTGCACACAAGATTACCGAGCAAAAAACATTGTGTACTCTACATTTTGATGACCTCTACTGTATATTTGCAGCTAGCCTCGTGGGAAAGATTAGGCACCTTTGACAATGTTTCTGACATTTGCCTCCTCACTCTAGCCCTAGGCATGGCTCTCTGAAAGGTGTTTTCATGAGCCGTGTTCTGCTGAAGTGGCACTGGAGTGTATGTAATCAGTTGAAGGAGGACGTGTATGAAGGAGACAGGAAATATTAAGAAAAAATAAATAAATTAGAAATGTGCCATGCATGGTGGAAAGCAGCTGGCAGGTAGAACTTGCATCCATGGATCTCCACATCATAAACCTTCTTGGAGTATTCACACCAGCTTTTTACCATACACAAGATGACACAGGCTGCCATAGTAGTTCTCTGTCTCATCATGCCTCCCAGTGAGGGCAATATCAGAACTTGCCACGTCACATCATAAGTAGGAAAGAAAAGCTGCAGTCAGGACTTGTCAGTTGAGACAATGAAGCACACCGGCCCCACCTCCTCAGAAAAAACCCCATCCTGTTCTCTCTGAAATCCAGCATGCATTGTCAGAACTCTGAGGCGAGAGCCTTGGTGGGTTCAACCTGCTCAGCAATATGCAAGTATGAACTTTGCCCATAGGGAACTGATTTTTCAATTTCCAGAGTATAAGGGGAAGAAGGTTCCTTTGTGATGTCCTGAAGGATTTGGTGGAGCTGTTCAGAGTTGCCAGGATGGGCCTCTTTATTTCTGACTTCTTCAGCAATGTATGCTGACGTTGAGCTCCTCACTCCAAGAAGACACTAGCATCCATCTTGAATAAAGCCCCTTTGCACATTCAAATCAGGGTTGTTCCTTACAGCAACATTGCCAGCAAAAGAGAGAGGGGGAGACAGAGAATGAATATGACTGTGGTGACAGGTTAGAGTGATCAGAGATACCTCAGGGATCTTTATAGGCAAGTCTTTGCTTTCGAGCTTTCTATCAAATGTGGCATATCCTCCCACCTCCATTGCTTATCAACAGATGGAAGCAAGCCTGGGAACACAGCCAATGATCAGACTTAGGCCTTTCACACATCCTCCACTCCAGTCAAGCAACCTTTGATGAGCCCTTCCCATGGAGAAGGGTGGGAGGTTACTCTTCCCCACATATTTTTGGTTGCCAAAAGGAAAAGAAAAAGGGGAGGGGATAAAGATGAGGAGTGTTGATGAAGGGACTTTGTGCTGACTCTCTGCACTATTGCTCTAAGGTATTACACTTCACCCTTCCTGCTCCAAGCTGGCAAAGAGTAGGGTCCACTTATGCTGCCTCTCCGTGGCATATGCCTGGCTCACCACAGGAGCCCCTGAGAGCCGTGTGTGAGAAAGGAACTGGATTGCTGGCAACAAATGGGGACAGACGCCAAGCCACGATCCTCGTCTGCACCCACTC
>NW_009952058.1:652713-657080 GCF_000747805.2 Chaetura pelagica
CTCTTTCCCATAAGTGCTTCCCTGCTGCTGAACACATCTGGCGTGTCCACCTGGAACACACCTACCATGCTGCTGGATGCTGCAGGGCACATTGAGATAGTAACTCGTGGGACCCTATTGTTGTCCCCTCAAGGGCTTATTTTCAATTTGCAGCCAAATAGATTTCCAAGCCATAGACCCTCGCTGCATTCACTGACCTACATTTCCCTGTGGCTCCCTCTCTCCTTCTCCCCTCAAAGGCAAATTGGGGCGCTGACTGTCTCACTGGCAATACAAATACTATTGCTTCATCTTCATCATAGGCTCTCTGGACCTCCCTGGGGCTGACTGCAGACAGACCTGGGTGTCTGCCATTAGAACGGCAACAACAGCAACAACAAAAAACACTTTGCAATTGGCTTTGAATTCTTTCTTCATCTCTTGAGCATCTTCAAATTCTTCTCCTAGCTATGCCATTTGAGTGAATTCTGGCACCCTTCTGTCACTGCTGACAATGAAGCTGACACAGCATGAATCTGCTTGTGTACAGAAAAAGGTAGTAAAACCGAATTGCAGGGAGTAGGACTCATGTCTGCTGATGCCAAGGGTACAATCCCCTGGGTGCTGAGGTAAAGGAGGATCTCTGTGATGTGCTAGTAGCTACAGATCTCTTAACCTGCTGGCCTCCTGCTACTAAGGGTTCACAGCAAGCTCCAGTAAACACTCCAACAGTCAGAAAAAAATTCCATGCTGTGGGACAGGGGTTCCTCTGGGCACACATGTACACATAGGAGACGTAGAAAGGAAGTGAAACACATGAACAAACCTGACACAGCAGGAAGCTGTGAGGCTTGCATGCCTGTAGGCACACATACAGACACACACGGTACATTGCAGTACATTTAATGGCTCTGTCCCACAATGCATTTTTGCCAAGTAGGAACAACGTGACCTTTCCTAAAGTTCTGCTGGTAGTTATTTAATTTATGTATTCACTTCGTGACCTTTACATCATCTGCTTTCTTGACTGCAGCATTACTGTGTAAATACGTGTGTATATATGTACAGAAACTAACTCAAGCAATTATATTCAGGTTGGGAAAAGGGTGGGTTTTATATCTGTACAGTATTTCCTTATTAAATAATGGCATGGGGGGGGGTTGGGAAAGTTAACTTCTAAATTGTGGTTTTATTGGTCTGTGGTGTTTGAAGTTGTTTCAGTGGTTGCTTTTGCTGGTTTGGAAAGTTTATCTGGATGTTATATGTGTGTGCTAAGAAAGGGTCCCCAAACAGGGGAGGTTTGGGATAGGTGAGGGGTGGTGGGTAGCAGAGGGTGTTAATAATTTCCTGTAATAAAAGCTGTGTTGATTGCTAGGGACTGTTTGTGTGAGGCACAGGGCTGTTTCCTTTTCTATGTGCTTTGCTCTTCGATTACTTTCTCTTCTCTGTCTCTATTGTCTTATGCCTGGGACATTAGCAGAGTACATTTTTTACTGTGGATTACAGGGGTCTCTTTCTGGGCCTTCATCTCCTGACCATCCATCTCCCTCTTTTTGTGGCCTTCCCAACACCAGTGGGAGGGGAGACAGCATGGTCTCCAATCCTCTGTGTCATTCTTGCCCACTTTGCTTCCTCTCCTTTAGACCCTTCCTGTCCCACATTTTTTGGTGGTTTTATCTCTCCAGCAGCTTACTGCCTCATCTCTTCCTGGCCTCTTACCTACTTATTTCCCACCTTGCTCGTACTGATGCTTCAGTTTCATCTCTACGCCTCTTCCCTCAGAATGACTTACACTGGCTGTTTGCCCACTCTGCTCCTCTTGCTACTGTCTTGTTGCTCTGTTGTCTTCGTCAGACTGTGCAACGCTGTGCGGAACATGAGTGAAAGGCAGACCTCTACTTCTCTCCTGGAAAATTCTAGCCCTGACCAGATTTTTAGAAGATTATATTTGGTAGCTATTTTTTTGACTTCTCAGTTAGTTTCACCGAGGTAGTGTTCTGCTCTTTCACACTCAAGAAATGATCAGCCTGGTAAATTAGCCAGTGCAAGGATGCAGTTAAATTGTCTTTTCTGAGAAAGCCAAGGAAAAGAACATGATTTTTGTCCTTGATGGTTGACTGGTGAACTTAGAACAGGTGCAAATACAGTTTTTATCCACTCCAGGTTGGTCCATGCCAGGGTCAGCAGCATTTCTTTGCTTTTACTCTATGTAAATGAAGCAAGGCTTCTGGAGAGATGTATGCTATATTTTAAAAGCATAGGGCTACCTTTATTGCCTAGAGGCCGTTGGCTTGTAAACACCTACATGATATTCTGTTATGTTGCAAACAAAGCTGAGAGTTAATATCTAGTAGTATTTTGTCCCCTTCTGTCTGACAAGTCAATATAAGCTGGTGTTTGACACTAGTTACCTAGGGTTTGTGGTCCAGTGTCATGTTGGCAGGAGAGTTATAAAGTGTAACGTGGTGACTAAACAGAGACAGAGCCAATGTGAAATTGGTAGGGGCTCTAGGCAGATGCAAAGAGGCCTCATCCCTTCTCTTTTGGACAACTTGCATAGTTCCTTAATGAATGTCTGTTAACCCACTGTCCTCCATAGCAATGGCACTGGCTGCTTATCCCTGAAAACACCTGGATCTGCTGGTCACAGTCTGAGAAGGGGCCAGTCAGTTTCTCTATGTGTGCATGTATGTTGCCATGTGCCATGGTCTCTGAGGGTAAGAGTTGTGCTGCATGAAAGCACATGGGCTTTCAAGTGCCCGTAAAAAAAAATACAAAAAATGAAAGGGTCAGTATGACCAGAGGGTATCCAGAGCAGCAGTCTTCTCCCTTCTGCTGCCAACTCTTGCTCAGCCTGCCATTGCAGGCCAGTGTCTCTGATGTCTGGGTGGAAGAAACCACTACAATCACATGGGAAAGGAGCTCTGCTCAAAGGCCTGAGCAGAGTAGACATCCCTCTCATGTGCCGTTGCTTATGACCATGGCATGGCTGTCCCAAGCACAGTTCACAGTGGCCTGTGTACTTGTGAATACATAGCTCCAAATACCTGTCAGCCTGGGAGAAAGTTTATGTTTGTGCATTTGGGTGACTATTAGCAGAACTCTAAACACAGTGAAGTTGGAAACCACAGACCCATTTGGTGCTACACCAATGATGGGTGTCTGTATGGCAGGCATCTCCTTGGGAGTACATCCCAGAGGTTAGCTTTTGGCCAAAATAGGGAGTTACCTTTCTGAGCATCACCAGTGTCCTTGCTGTGTTTCCTTTGCTTCTTCAATGTGCCATAAGCATGACATACCTGCAACATTTGTAGGACATCCAGAGACAACACATCCATCACAAGAGACTTTTATCTAGGCTGACGGGCATTGGCTGCTAAGTCCTATGTCAGCTGGAGAAAGATTCTGCCCCTGAACAGAGAAAAATCAGTGAAGGGAATAAGATGAAAGTTTTGTGCTTTCTCCTTCTGCTTTTTCAGGCCTTGGAACTATATCCATCAACACAGGCAGCTAAACTTCTGTGAAATTCTAGGAGCTTTTGAAACAGCTACTTAAGGGTTTAGGTGAATTCACTTGCTTGTGTGGGCCTCTTCCTGCAAGGCATTTCGCCAGGATTCATCTCCCAGGAACTCTCCATGCTTGAACATAGCTTAGAGAGGTTCCCTCTGCTTGGGATCACCATGTGTATGTTGCATGCCTGTTGCTACTTGTCTGTATTTCTTGCTCGTGTTTACTTGTGGGGGGCAGGAGTGGGTTCATGCTGGAATGTGTATTTATGCAGCCTGCACACATTTGTATGTGTGGTGCCACAGTCTGTATGTGTGCTTAAGCGTTTGTACGCATCTGTTTGAGCTGAGAGAAAAGTGTTTGAAGCTGTATGCAGCTAAAGCCAGTTGATGAGTACCCCTTGGCGCCTTGGCAACCCTGTTGTTGCTTTTGCTTACCTGGTAGGCCCTGACACGGCTACTTTGTTTGGATTCTGGGGGACCAGCTCTGAATCAGTGACAAGGCTGGGACATAGACTCCTCCTGGAGATGGTTTAAATATGGCATCAGAAACCCACTCCATGTGCTCATTCACTTCTGTGCTGAAACTGCTGTGCCACATTTTCAAACCATTGTGCCACATTCATTACCTACTTCAGCCTTAACAGGTAGGCGGAACAGGAAGACAATCATGCACTGACCAGTAGGTCTTTCAGGAGAGCTATGGTCAATCTGTCCTGTGATTTAAACAAGAGGCTCCCTTGCTATTCTTTTTGCTGCCTCCTACGGCAATGCAAGCACTGAAATTCCACCTGCAAGCAAGCACTACCCTGTCCTTTCTTGCTCTTCTGTCAGATAGATACAGGCAAAAGCTGAGCTGTGGTGTTTTGATCTCCCATTCCT
>NW_009952058.1:657113-657664 GCF_000747805.2 Chaetura pelagica
ATTCCTGCTATTTGGAAGAACCTCATCATTGCTCCTTGGAGCTGGGTAGGGAGCTTGCAAATCCCAAGCTCTAGAGGGGTTCCATTTCTTCAGAGGGGACAGTAAATAGGGAGGGTGGGAGGAAGTGAACTTCCTGCAGCCATCCTCCATCCCATTCATTTCCAGGAGAGATTGCTACACTGCTAGCACCAGAGAGGATGACCTGCTGGGAGGGCCCCACAGTGCCATCCAGCACAGCACTTTAGCTGACCAAACTGCTGAACAAGACACTGCTGTCCTCTGTCAGCAACCAGAAAAGACAATCAGGACCTGATGAACAGATGCCATGACTAGTCAGATAAGGGAGGAGCAACACTTGGGGGCTAGGGCCCTCCTCATCTACACTATCTTAAGTCAGCTTAACCAGCCCTTTAGTGCTGGTGTCACTGCATCTCTTTGATGGTTTATTTTTATTTATATATGTATATATAATGTAACAGAATAATCTGTGGCCTCCAGTGACTCCTTCTATCAGATCACACCTGCACCTTTTCTGCTTTCTTCCATGTTCA
>NW_009952058.1:657674-687047 GCF_000747805.2 Chaetura pelagica
CACATGAATTTGTATCCTGTGCTCTGCCAGGCTTGTCTTTTATGGAAGAGATGATATATATGTGTGTGAGTGCATGTACACATGTGTGCGTGTGTGTTTTTATTATTATTACTATTATCAACATGCTATACACCTAAAAGCTCCTAGCAAGCTGGAGCCTTCATGAGGTGCTGTAGGAAATAGCCTTCCCACTAGACAGTGGCTAGTGTGGAGGTTAGCACAGAAAGCTGCTAGCTTTGGAGGCCTCTTTGCCTGTCTGGTCGCTTTTCTTATCTTTGGAGCAGGCTCTCTCTCTAACGTGGTCAGAAATGCAGAAAACTGCTCTTTTTAGCTTTGCATTTTCAAAATTTCTAACGTGGGTGGGGGGAGGGATATGTGTTTGTTGATTAGCTGTTGATTTATTTTGTTTGTTTGTTTGTTTGTTTATACAGTCCTTTTAGTGGGAGCAGGGAGGTGTTTTCAGCAATACAACTTTCCGAGACCTCAGTTCTGTGCAGTTATTGTTTGTATGGTTCAGCTGTGTTTGGGACCTTTCCCTTTGTATGTGTTTTTCCTGAATGGCAGGGCTATGTTGAAACGTCTCTTTGCCAGTGACCAAAGCACCATTTGTAATTGGAGGCGAGGGCTGGTTTATAGAGGAGGCAGCAGCCTTTTGGGGAGTAGCTTTTCACCGACTTCCCTGCGGAGTCACAGAAGGCAAACTATTTAACCATTGCACAGGTAGGTTTTGGGTTTGTTTTTTGTTTTGTTTTGTTTTGTTTGTTGGCTTGCTGTGTTTTGGTTTTGGGTTGTTTTTTTGGTACTTCCTCTCTCTCCCCTCTTTTTTTCTTTAGTCCTTTTTCCCTTAAATTTTTAAAAAAATATTTCTCCAGTGAGCTTTGATCATTGCCCCAAAGGCTGCTGCAAGGTGGGTAGCAGGCAGGCAGGGTGTCTGCCCTCCTGAAGCCATGAGGGATTATTAAGGTGAGGAGGGAGAAAGACCCTTTTTGGTGGTTTCCCCAGCCATTCCTGGGACTAAGACCCTGTGGCTGATGAGGGATTTGACCCAAAGGGAATCATCATCCAAAGGAGATCATCCTCTGGCTTGTGTATGTCGTGGGTCAGATGGGAGGGCAGGCAGGGGAAGATGGCTCACCAAACCCTGCCATGGCCCTTCCCCTACCAGAGCAGGAGTGGGGCACATAGGTCCACAAATGAATGACTGTAGACTGGCCAGAGGGTTCCAGCTTCACCTCTCCTGAGCTATTTTCAAGTGAGTAGGGCTGACCCTCAACTTGGACAATGTCATACAAGGCTGAGTAGTGTCACAGACCATGAAGCAGGGGTTGAAGATGGTGCATGGGTATCTGGCCAGCTCTCGCTATCCTGACACCCAAGGGAAAGCCCAGTGCCTTTTCTTTGGCACTTGGAAGTGGCTGAGAGCAGTTGTGGAGCACTGTTGTGTCTACTTGGGTTGAGGCAGGTAGCATCTCTAGAGCTGGCACAAGTGAGCTTCAGCTGTATTTGATTTCTAACTAATGTACATTTACTTTGGAGAGCATGTTTGATGAGCTCAGTCTATCAACCAAAAGAAAAATAAATACTCACCTCTAGTGTAAGTCTTCTACTGCCCAACACTGCTACCTCCTCTTGAGCTGTTGGTATCTGGTGGTGAACCTGGCCACCCATCAGGCTGTTGCACACAGCAGATGTATCCTATCCACTTCTGAGACCATCTTTGCCTAAATTTTGCCTCCTTCTCATCCCCTTTATGCATGCACATGCGTGCATGCTCACACACACACACAAAAACACACACACACACGTGCCCACCTCCAGCCACTCCACTGGTGAAAATTAGAGCCGCAGAGACATGAGTGCCAAATGACTTTTTATTTCTCCAGTATATGATAAAAAAAGTTTGTTCATTTTCTTCTTCTTTTTTTTTTTTTTTTTTTTTTTTTTTTTTTTTTTTTTTTTTTTTTTTTTTTTTTTTTTTTTTTTTTTTTTACATATGCAAATGTAAAAGGGATCTGACAGTGAATTGGTGGTGGCAAGAGGAAATGGGATGTTTTGTAACCCTAGCTGCAGTAAAAAAAATATTAAAATAAAAATACATTAAAAATATTTAAAAAACACAAAAAGGAAAAAAAAACAACTTGAACTATTTTGGAAATATTGTGAATAATTTTTTGATATAAAAACTAATTTTTATGTAGCATGAAAACCACCAAAATAAAATGATCAAGAATAAAAGCTGTGCAGAGGGTGTTTTTGTTTAGCTGTTGAGAGAAAAGAAGGAAGAGAGAAGCAGTGGTGTATGAGTGATTATGTTTAAAAAAAAATAAATCACAACTCACATTTTATATGAAAATATGTATTTTTCATTGATTGCTATGGAGAAAGTCTTGAAAATAGGAACAGAATTAATCCCAAAAACTAAAAGAAAAGAAAAAAAAAAAAAAAAAGGCAAACTGAAAATGCATAATAATTGCTTTCGAGTCTTAACAGTGGCCATGAATTTTTCCTGCTCGATTTATGATTTTTGAGTAGTTAAGGTTGTGGTACTGGGGAGGCAGGTATGGAAGATGCAAGACATCAATAAAGGGCTGACAAAGTTCTGGTTTTTGTTACATGAGGCACAAGAGTTAAACTAGGATCTCCTCACCCTTCCTCCTGAGTAAGGGGACATGTTAGTGTTCTTTTACAGGATGTACTGGCACCACACTTCATTCTTATTTTTTTCAGGATCCTTAGAGGAAGCAGTGTGCCTCTCGCAAATCCAGCCAAAACAGTGTGTCATCCCAGCACTCCAGTCGCTTTTAGAAATGGTGTTGGTGGTGATTCTCTGCTTTCCTGAAGCAAGTGGGGTATTGTGGCTCTTTGCCTCCTTTGGTGGCTCTGATACTAGGTGCTGGGGCACTAGATTACCACTGAGGAGGTGGTGGCACCCATCCCACCCTGCTGTGGATCTAGGTATTACTCCTTTGAATTGCCAGAGGACAGGAGTTGCTGGTTTCCAGACTGTCCCATGGAAGTTGGTAGGTTGCTCTGTCTATTCTGTCTTGAAAACATTCCTTGTGCTTGAGTGAATCAGACCTCCAGTGTATTAATTTCATCTTCCCTCCCTCATGCTCTCATCTCCCATGGAAGCATTAAAACACCAGCCCATCAGCTAGAAGGCGACCTTCTCTGTTGCTCCTGTCCTTGTTATCTGTTTTCTGTGTTGTAGGCTGAAGAGAGGAGGCAAATAGCACATCATGTAGCTTAAAATTCGGGTTCGGCACTGACCAAGAAGAATGAAAATCAGTAAAGTCTCAAGATCAGACTAGACTACTCCTCTGGAGGGATACACTTGGGTGGAATGAGCAGAACGGACCTGGAGGCAGGGGTGGTGTCGACCAACTTAACTGGTGGGTTCTTGAATTCTGAGCCTCAGATACAGGTGTGAAAAAGGATCCACGCAAACATTACTTCTTGGTGGACAAAAGAGAGTGTCCCTTTAGCACAAGAAGCCAAAATACTGAAGCAATTTCTTTGTTTATCTAGGTCTGAGTTAGTCTGTCTGCCTGTTACTAATCTCAATTCCATACACTGTTTTTGGTTTTTGACTCCTACAAGGAAGAATTGAGTGACTTCCATCTACCTTGTGAAGATTTTGTCATTATTATTTATAAATCTAGGTTGTTCTTCCAGTGAGTATCTGGCTATCTACCCTTCTAGCCACTTGTTCTGTCCCCTAGTCCTGTCTTGTCACCACTAGATCTTGTGAGCAAGGTTGTTTTGTTGTGAGGAGCTGTTGTTGTGTTGTATGTCTCTTTCTGCAGCCTCCTATCCTTGCATGTTTAAGAAAAGGGGCTCTTGCTCCCTTATGGGAGAAAGCCATCACTATTCTATGATGTCCTTCAGTGAACCATGAGGGCTGAGAAGTCATTACACACAGCTTAAAGGTAATGCTTACCTTACTTCCCTCTGGTGACTTGGATATTCCAGTTACCTTCCTTACAAAGAACATGGTGTCTTACATTTGTGACTGTTGTGGATTAGGTCTGTGTTAATGGCTGGCATTTATTCCTCAAGGACAATAGGAGAATGACAAGGAGCCTCTTATGTTTAGCCCGGACAGTCACTCTCTGACTAGTGCTCTAACAGCAGCCTCCAATTTATACCCATCCTCTAAGCAGTCAGGGATCAAGGCAGTAGCAGCAGGGAAGGGTAGGAAAAGGGGAATCAGGGAGAGGGTGATGTGTGGGTGATCATGTAATGCTCTGCTGGTGTATGGTGCATGTTCACCAGCCAGAGAATGTGGCACGGAGCTGTAACAACATTGTGACTTTATGACCCTCAGGTCTTCTGAGGGGTGGCCTCTCTTTCTTTTCTCTGGGCAGCAGGTTGCCCCATGTGGAAGATGTGAGGCAAAGGACAGGGCAAAAGACTGAGCATCTGCAGGGACCTCACCTTCAGGGCTGAAAGGACATGGTGCACATCAGAGCCCACGCTGACAACATAAGTGCTGCCTTGGGCAGCAGGCATGGAAAAGTCACAACAAAAACCTCAGCTTTGGAGACTTTGACTATTCAGGAACTGTCTGCAGAGGAATGAGAGTAGTAGAGTGGTAGAAGGGGGAAAAACATGGCCTGAAAATATGGATCTGAAGTGGAATACATTTTGAAAGCAACTCCCTGGAACTAGAGAGGAACACAGCTAAAGAAAAAACTTGGCAAATGCTCTGAAAATTCAGATTTCCAAGCATAATGTCTCAGAGCCTGGAACTATGCTTTGGCCATGCATTATGCTAACTGGAAGTTCAGCCAGGGGCCATTCTTCTACTCCAGCCTCCATGCTCACTCACTTTCCCTTCTCTGGAGTGACGCAGCAGGCTCATCTCTTCCCCAGAGGACCTAATGATGAATGGGAACCGCTTGCATTTTGCCCACCTTGATTCTGCACGTTACTGCTCAGATCTCAGGTCTCTCATGGTAGACAACGGAATCATAGAATCATTTAGGTTGGAAGAAAACTTGGAGATAATTCAACCAGGCCAGAGGAAGGGCAGAAGCCCTTCCAGTATACACATACAGCAAGGGCAGGAGTCTGGAGTTTTTGAGCACACAAGCCCTAGATGCTGTCCTTGAAACACCTCTGTGTGCTTGTTAACGTGAGCTCTGCTGGGTTTGTTTGCCCTAACATTATGTGCATGGTTCACCAGGAAGCCAAGATTCCATCAGTGAGGAGCTATTCAGTGTGGCTTTTTTTGACATTTGAACAAGGCAAAAGATTTGTAGTTACAGAAAACACATCTGCAAAGATGTTCTTCACTTCTTGGAGCAAACCATTTCAGAGTTCCTCTTTGGCCTCCCACAAATAGGGAGAATTTTCCAAGTGTTAAATGCATTTCCACTGCCTCTTGTATCCCTTTCCTGCACACAGAGGCTCTTTTTTCAGCCCTGTGAGCTGAACCTTGCTGTGCTAAGATACAGGTGAAAGCATCCCATTCGGAACCAAAGAGAGTTAGTTGTAATGAACCAGCAACTTCTCCTAGTTTTGCAGCTTCATGTTGCTTAGGGACTAACTGTTCAGACATTCCTTTTCCTCCCCAAGCCACTTCAGGGTTCTCTCTGTGCTGCACTGGCAGCCCCATTTGCTCTCCCTGCTGACCTTCCCTTTCTTTAGATGCCGAGAGCACGGGCTTCATGGCCACTCTCCCATCTGAGGCATTAGATTAAAATTGGAGGAGCATGATGTTTCCAACCTGTCTCTGTGGCTCTCTGATTGCTCATCCTTGCTGAGGAGGCAAGAGACCAAGGCCTGCCAGCCACAAGGTTAAACTGTGGGTGAGCAGTGGCCCCGTGGCTGTGAGTTGCTGCTGCGCTGTTAGCGAAAGGGACGGGCACTGGAATGCTAAGTGACTGACACCGGGCGCTCGCCGCTCTTGTCATGATTGGTGTGTAGACTCACAGCTCAGCAGAAAAGAAGGGGTTGGTTTTCTCCTTGTCTATTTCCTCTGCTCCCAAGGGAAGATCTCCTGAAAAAGGGGAAAGGGAAGGTTCTTCCCTCACTTGAAACTCAGATTATTGTCTCTCCATGTAGATTATTGTTCTGCAGTGGTGGAGTAAGACAGATCTTTGGCTAGTGCCCAGGCAGGATCCAGGTGTGTTTCTATAGCCTTTTGCTGAGGGAATAGCACAGCTTCTGCTACGAAGGGCAGGGCCACTTTCTCTGCCATCTTGGTCTTGAGGGATGAGCCATGAGTCCGGAGTCTCAGGCACCTGCTGCTTTCACAGCTCTGTTCAAGTCACTCTACCACACGTCCTGGGTAGCTGCTGGTGCCTGGGGGCCAGCAGTACTGAGTGTTGGGAAGAAATAATTAATTAATATTTGTACCATGTTTGCATCAAGTAGGGAAGGATTTTTAGAAGCATCTGGGAGATTTATTAAAACAAACCCCATCTATTTGAATGCCAATAGTGCTTATCTGCTCAGGTGCTTTTAGAAATTTCCACTACAAAAGCTAAGAATGTTTATTGTTTTTAAAAATCTCTTTATGAAGGGGGTGGAGTATTTAATAGTGAGGTAAACTAGTTGAAGTCTCCTGACCCTAATATATTGTGATAGCAATCTCAACTAACAACCACTCCTGGAAGATGCTCTGGGTTGGAGCTGAGGATATGAAGCTACCATCAGGGGGTGGAGGAGCTCCCCCTTCTATAGCATGTACCTCAGAGTGAGAAGTTGGTAGCACATTGGGCAGGATTTCATCAGAAAGGTATTCTTGGGGATGCACATTGAATACAAGCATTGATGACTTCAGGGGTAATTTTGTGTTGGTCAAAATTACTCCATCTCTCCTAACAATGATACTATGGCTGTTGAGTTGGACTGTGTCAGTATGAGACATTCATCTGTGAAGCAGCAAGTAAAGTGAAATGTTTTGCCAGCAGGGTGCAACTCTGACATAAATTGATCAAAAACATTTAGGCACCATTTTCAAATAAGGTTTGTCCATTTGATGCTTCACACTGCTATAGCCTTTACTTCAGAGTTTGCAATTTTGATGCTAAACTGAAATACCTTGATATTAGCATTTGCATTAACAACTAGATTGACAGATGCCATAGTTTACATATATTATGTAAATATCCTGAAATCTTGCATACATTTCCATCTAATTTTCTTGAGATTAAATGAGACTATAAAAATAATTGAGGCATCCAGACATGTGGTAAGCTAGATGACTTGATGTGGTTTATTGTATGAACTGTGGTAAAGCCAAGGGACAGAGGAAAAGGACATCTGGCATTTTCATATGCAAAGTATTGTGTTCAAGGTTGCTGTTCAGAGAAAGCAGTGCAGGAATCTCTCTGGGATGTGAACAGAAGCACTACAGGAATCTTGTGCTGGGAGACATTATTTGGAATGTGGGATGTCAGTACCTCAACATGAAGGGTCAGTCAGCATCTCAGCCTGTTTGGTTTTTTTGAGATTTGAGAAAGGAACACTAGTCTCTTTGCAGCACTGTGCAAACATCATCCAACTGAGCTCTCCCTACCTTGTAAGGAGATAAGAATTTTCTACACAGACAGGGGAACAGTGAGGAGGAAAGTCCTTGATCTATATAGGAGCAGGCCACTAGACCCCAGACTTGCCTGTCATCACTTCAGTGCCTGGCAGATTGTCATCTTCTTCCTCTTACCCCTCTGGAGGTCATGAAAGGATGACTTATATTTGCAAAGCAATGCCCAGAGTAATCACCTTCTGCTTCAGGTGAGTTTGGTGAGAAATCTTGCTATTCTGACAGTGCTCTGATTTTCTGGCTTCATTTCACTTCTTTCATTGCCTAGAGCCTTGAGGATGCTGTATCTCATCCTATCCTTGGACAAAGAGAACCCAAAACACAAATTGTGGTAGCTTTCTCTGTGCATTTTTAATTAGCTCTGCTTTTACAGGTAGCATGTATAGGCCTGATCCAGAGATGTGCTGGCTGTACAGGCGCTCTCAGGATATCTTCAGTGCATGGGACTCAGCCTCTGCTGCCACCCTGGCCTGACTTCCAAGTGGATTGAGAACTAGCTGGCTGTGTGACAGAACTCAGAGGGTTGTGATCAATGGAGCAGGGTCGAGTTGGAGGCTTGTAAGTAGTGGTAACCCTGTCCCCCAGGGGTCAATACTCAGTCTGGTCTTGTTCAAGATACTCGTCAATGACCTGGACGAGGAGACAGTGTATCCTCAGCAAGTTTGCTGATGATACCAAACTGGGAGGGGTGGCTGGCACTCCTGAGGGCTGTGCTGCCATCCAGTGTGACTTGGGCAGGCTGGAGAGCTGGGCAGAGAAGAACCAAATGAAGTTCAACAAGGCCAAGTGTATGGTCCTGCACCTGGGGAGGAAGAACACCATGCACCAATATAGTATAGAGGTGGACCTGCTGGAAAGTAGTTCTGAGAAGAATCTGAGAGTCCTGCTACTGGCCAGGGAGGTTGTGAAGTCCCTTCTCTGGAGATATTCAAGACCCACCTGGATGCAGACCTGAGTCATGTGTTCTAGGCAATCCTGCTTTAGCAGGGGAATTGGACTAGATGATCTCTAGAGGCCCCTTCCAACTCTGACAATTCTGTGATTATGGAGGCTCTACTAGGTTTCAAAATAAAACTTTTTTCCCTTCCTTGGAAACCTTCACATCAAGGTCTTAGTGCACTCCTGACAAGTAGTCTTGAGCATCCCTCTGATTCTTTTGTCAGGCTGCTACAAACTTTCAGCTTTTACAGGGAGCCTGTCAAAACATTGTATAGAAAATAATTTCTTTTTTCAGTTCCAGCAGTGTGCAGCAACACCTCAGGCTGTCACATCGGAGAGGCTTCACTAAGAACCTCTTTGTACCATACACAGTGTTCATCCAATGTGGCATGTCTTGTAAAAGATCATCCAGTACATGCTGGGCTGTTTGAATAGTGACTGAACTTTCTGGCCAGCTTCTTGGACTTTGCTTCCAAACCATGGAGGATGCTTTGAAGTGCAAACAAGCATGCAACTGGACAGAGGATAACCTAGCTTCCTTTTGTCTTCAGATGGCTAGGATGATAAAATCAGTTTTCCTAGGGTTACAGTTCAGCTTAGTTCAAGTTCCAGCCTCATAATTGCTCCAGATTTTTAGGTCTGTCTTGTCAGTACCCCTTTAAATTATGCATACTCCTGCTTACAGAGTCACTGCCAGTCTTGAAATATTCAAGGTTCCTTATACTTAATTTTGGATGGTTTACATCTCCTCCAGGAAGGAGGCAGTCTTTTAAAAAGAAATTGCTGATGGAAAAAGTAGAGCTTACATGACTTGCAGCAAGCAGCAACTTGAGTTCTCCAGAACATGTATGTCTTGGACATGTAAATTTTACTCATTTGTAATTCAAGGGTGCATGTGACATAGAACACTGCTTTCTCATCATTATATTAACTCAATGGTTAATGTCAAGTTTTTATGAACATTTACAAGTACATTGGGAGATTAATTTGTTTACTTGTATTATGCAAAATGGATTTAAGATCGTAGTTTGCATTTACACACATTTATGTAGTGTTTCCTGATTAATACATTACCATACACGCAAATCATGTGTAAATTGCAGGCACATATCTCCAACACAAATGTCATTTTGTCCAATGTAATATTTGACTTGTCTGGCAGAACTTTTCCAGCAGGTTGCAGTTGGAGTCAGAATATAGGAGGAAAAGGAGGAGGAACAGGGATAAAAAGTGGATTTTCTGTAGAGAAGTCTATCCTTAGCACCTGCTACTTGTCAACACCCTGCAGCCATGAAACAGAAGAAGAGGATGCCAAGGATAGCTGGTAACAGGATGAGTTTCACGTAGGCTGAGGCCCTGGGGTCAAGTTCCTGTGAGCACACCATTTAGTTGTGTACTTAGTAACTTAGGGCTTGGAGTGAAGTGGGTGAGCAGCTAAAGGAGCCAGTGGGAGGGAAAGGGTCAGCACATACTGCTGCCAGTCACAGCCTGGTTACCTTGGTTGGCACTGATCTTCATGAAGGGCTCAGCTGGGTGCAGCAGAGACCCTCACAGAGCTCCGCTCTGCTCCCTCTGGTCACTTTGGCTGTGGATGTGCAGGGATGGCTGGCATGGGGAGGACCAATGCAAGGGAGAAGGGCAGCAGTGACCATCGGGCACCTGGTATGGGGCTGAGACAGAGACCCAGTAAAGGCAGCACCCTTGCACTGGACATGGGGGCAAGGGGACACTGTGGATACTTCCCCAGTGTAGCGTCTTCCTAAGGGAAGCGCAGTGAAACTCAGGCTTGCCTCAGCTATCCGAGGCCCTAATCCTACTGTCTTTCCTTCACCAGTCACCACGTCATCCTCTTCTTTCCTACACCCTCACCCTCCTCCGGTTCTTCTGTCTGTAAATAACTTTCTGATTTTGGACAAGCAGGGATCAACAAATTCTGGAGGGGGGTGGGGAAGATACTTGTTTTGGTTTGCCTTTTTTCCTTTCTCTCTTGGATTTTGGTGTTTGAACTTGAAAAAAAAAACAAACAACAAAACACAACAAATATAAATATATATATAAAAGCAAATGCATTTCCTGAAGAACTATGAAAGGAGTTGATATTTTCCCCTTTGATTTCTCTTGTTTCTCATTGGGGTTTGTTTTTTTGGGAAGAGGATTTTTGTGAACTGTTGAGATTTCCAGTTCAGCATTGTTTAAGAGATGTGGAGGGAAGAAAAAGAAGAAAAATCAACAAAACCCACAAAAATCTTTGTGATGTATAAAAGCTGTAAATAGTCAAAGATACTTTCTCTTTTCTAACAACAAATTATTTCTGTCACTTTATATTCAAAAATAAAGAAACCTACCACACAAGACCAGGGTTAAAAAATCAGAACCCATAATCAGAACATTTTCTTGGTTGTCTATGTTCATTTTGTTCTTAAATTGGAGGATGCCTGGGCATTTTGCTGTATATGTGATGTTTTAAAAGCCTGAAATGGGGATCAGTTTAAACTATGGTACTTGAGAGGTGCTCTTCCCCTGGGTTTCACTCTTAGCTGAATGTTGAGCCTGGTGTCTTGGGGTTTACCTGGTGAGAATGGATGAAGGAATAGCTTCTAATACCTTTCTCATTCAAGAAGCACCAACACATGCTGAGACAGAGGCATGGATGGGAGACACTGTCCATGGGTTGAATCTCCCCTTACATCACCTGTAAACTGGATGGGGGTTGCATGTTAAAGGCCACCATGAAGCTGCTGATAACACTGTTAACAAACTGTAGAATTTTGGAGCTGTCTTGAACCCCTCCTGTCACACCAGCAAGTGTCTTCACAAAACAAAATCCAGGTTGGGGCTATAGAGGAGGATAGGGTGGCAAATTGGTTAGGGAAGTCTCCAGTGATGTTAGTTCACCTTGTCACCAACCATTAATCATGACCCCCAAGACTACATGGAAGCTGAGGGAAGCAGTAAGAGCAGATCTTTGCAGAGTTTACCCTGGTCCAACAAACGGAAAAGGCCAGAGAGTTTATTTATACAGAAGTGCTAAGAACTCACAGGTTTCGGGAACACAGAGCAGTGGGTCACCTTAAATGGTGAGAGGGCAGCTGGCTATTTTTAGGGAAGCTAAAAATAAAGAAAATGGAGTAGATGAGCTAGTCAGAGGATACTAGACTACCTGTGGGGTGCAATTAAAAGGGTGGAACACAGGAGAAACACTTATATACAGTAAGCCAGATTCAGAACAGGAAAAAGCAGTGTTCAGCCAAGAGTGTCAGCTCTTAGCAGCTGACAGAAAATAAACATTAGCAAATGCAGATAATTGATAAAGGGAGTAACAGTATGAGCCCAGGGAAAGAAAATTCCTGGCTAGTAGATGTAAACATGAAGGGGATTTTATATACAGAAACACATAAATATGTTCTTATTGAGAACCCTAAAAAAGACATTAAGTGCTGTGAAAACTACGTCAATGATCACACAGGAGAGACTGAAGTGCTCAATACTTAGTTTCTATATGAAGCTGGAGAGACAGAGGGTAACTTTAGAACTGCTGTTCATCACCAAACACAGTAGGATATTATCTAAGACCCAACTGGGCATCTTCCAGAGGGGTGCTGCATGGGCCCTCAGCTCCAGGCCTCCCCTGCCACAGCTCTGTGTCCCTTTTGGTACCTGCCTTGTGCTCTTATCAGCTGTAAGTCACTGGGCTTGCTGCAGTGAAATGACTCATTGTTTGTGTGGATGGTTGTGTTACAATGGTTCCTCCCAATGTCAAAACCCACCAGAGCAATAGTGACCTTAGTGATACCAGAAGGTGGGGGGAGGAAGTGAATATTGGGATTTGTTTTTCAGTCTCAACTTATGTGCTTTAGCTACAAAGGCAGAGGTGCTAAGGCTTGTACTTCTGAGTTCAAACCAGTAGCGTTTTGTGTTGTTTTTTGGCTTAGTGCAAAAATGAAATGTGATGGTTTGGGGCAAATTCCAACAGAATTAGATATTTTATATTAAGGAAAGAAAAATATCTTTCCTAGGTCTGGGGCAGAGTTGCATTAATTCCTACCCAAATGCAGGACACTCCCATCAGAATTGGATTACTTCTTTTGTTTTGTTTTGTTTTGTTACTGAACTTGTTAATTGGCAAGTTCTGTTTTGAAAAAAGAAATGTCTGTTGGTTTAGTTTGAGGTTTAAAAATATTCACCTTCTGGCCAAGCTGCACACTTAGAAACTGCTAATAGAGTAAAAACAGGAAACTTAATGGAGTGAGGGTTAATCCTTAAAAAGTTAAAATCAATACAGTTAAAAAGTTAAAATCAGCAAAGTTAATAATTAAAAGGGACTGAAAAAGTATTTAAACAGAAGAAAAATATTTCTCAGGAGGATGCAATCAGAACTTCTCAAACAGCTCAACTGACAGTGATTAAGATGAAGCACATGATTTTTAAGAAGTCTGGAGATGCTATCAAAGAATGAGACAGTGATGAAAAAATCAGGTTCTCTCTCTGGATCTCCCAGATGCACAACAACAGCCTGAAACTGGAAAGACAGTGATTAGTTTTCCTCTGTAGATTTTTTTTTTTAAACTTTCACCTCAGCCACGATCTTGTGGCCCAGAATTAGTGAAAAAGTGAGTAAAAAATATGGGGGGGTTGAATATTTGCACTTTCACTAGCCTTATGGTACTCGAGTTTGACAAATACAAGTTTATTCTGATGTTATCAGTATTCACTGATCCCTTTGGCACTTTGAAGAGCCAAGGTTTACAGAAAAGCTTTTCAACACAGCAGAGGAAAACAAGGGTAGGAAAGAGCTATTCACTGCTCCAAGCGGGGTCTGCTACCCTTGCCATTTAGGTTGGGATGCACCTCCCTAACATTAGGTGTCTAGCAGGGGACATCTCCAAGCCTTTTCCCTTGGTCAGTGCACAGTTTCTCAAACATAAGCTATGCTGGTCTAAAGCCAGTATCTGGGCCACAACTGGCCTGCAATCAGAATTCCTCTTGATAATTGCCCAAATGATTGGCACTGGGGTGTGTGTGTGAGTGCACATGTGAGTAGGGGCTCACCTAAGCTTTAGAGGTTGAAATCTCAGCTATATGCTTAGGTTTTCACTGAAAACAATCATCATCTGGACTCAGACCAGTAAATGGACTCTAGAGAATGATTTACATAATCTCTCAACTTTATGGTTCAGCCAAATGTCCCACCAAACTGACTGCCTGGGCAGATCTCTGCTGGGAGTCTGGACTCATGGACATCTTCACTGGAAGACAGCTAAGTGTAGGTAAACCAAAGCCTACTGTTGGTGAAGAGGTTAAGGTGGCAAAGGGTGATTAGGGGTAAAAGCCTCCCTCACCAATGAGTTGCACTGAGTACTAGGCCCTGAGGACAGAGATGGGATTGTGATTCCCTTCTGGAACAAGTTCTCTGCTGCTGAGTAACTGAAAGTGTCAGACACAGTGGAGGGCTGGGTGATGTAAAAATGGAGCAGAAGGAATTATAATGAGCTCTAGTGTCTGAGGCATCTCCCATCAGCCTGTTCTTAATGGCAGATCAATAAGCAGCAAAAGGAGTCAGAAAAGAATGTGTGTCTTTGGTGAAAAAATGTAGCTGGAATCAAAGGTACTTCTGAGTGCAGTGGCTGACATTGCCTTGAATACAGCAAGATGATCCCTACACTTCTGTCCCAAAATATGGCCACTCTGCCACCCTTCACGACCTGATTCCTGGTGCTCCCTGCAGCACTGTCAGTGCAGCTGATGCTGCGAAGGAGCTTTTGTCCTGTACACGCTTTGGGACCAGCTCTCCTCTGCTGGGTGGAGCACCTCTTGGGGGTGTCCCTCAGAAAATGCTGGCAAATTGGCTCAACCCAGCAGGAGTGGGCAAGTTTCCTGACACCTTCCCTCAGGGTGACTGCATGTTCTACCTGCCATCTCCATAGGCACTGTCTACTCAGACTTCAGCAACATTGATCCCAAGGCATGTAGAAATCCGGTTGCTCCAGTAAAGGTCCTGCGCCAGATCCCACATTCTCCTGTGTGGGGTGTGAGGGATGAAACCATTCTGTCATGTGTTGTCAGTGGAATTCACTGAACAAAATGATGCCTCTCTCAGGAGGACAAGGAAGAGCACAGCAATTGAAACAATAGTAGTATTGTCCTCAACCTCTACTATCTTGGGCTCTCCTCTTCCCCTTGACTGGTCTGCGGGATGTGAACCCTTCAGTCTTCAGTATTCTCAAATTAGGAAGGCTTATGAGAGGACCCTAAAGGAGAAGTCCCAGCTGTGGTGCCTTGCATAGGCCTGAATGGGAGAGGGAAACTAGGATTCTACAGGAAGATCAGTTGGTGTAGGAAATACTCATTTCTTTGAGTGAGGACCAAAAAAGCTGAGTAAGACTTGACAGACAGCTGTGATGTTGTGTTTCCCCTCCCTTGCCCCCATTTTCTGCCACATGAGATGTAAATAAAGCACTGCACGAGTAACATACTTACAGATGCCCTCAGCAGCGTCAGCTGCACAGGTGTGTTTTCTGTATCTAAATCATAGTGAGCGAACTTCTCAGCTGCTGTCACGTTGGCACAAATGTCTGCAAGAGCATGAAGGACAGTGGTGCCTTGTGCTTGAATCTGGCTGTGTTTAGAGACTGGATCTTGACTGATTAAGTGATCAGTGGGACTCTAGAAAATTGTTTACAAAAGCATGATGTCCCCTGACAATAAAACCAGAGTGACCTGGAGGGGACTGTGCTGGCTTGCTCCTGCTCTCAGAGGAAAGTTGTTCTCCGCGTTGTGTCCTCTGACTCAATTAGCTACAAGCATGTTCAAACATGATAACGTTGTGTAGTTTGGAAAAAGACAGTGTCCTGGCCCAGTTCCAGCTTGTATAATTAATTTCTCCTTATCTAAAAATTCTACCTGTAACTTTGAATGGGCATAGCTGGATTTTTTAATCTTTTCTCAACTATGGCTTGAAACCATAAATGTCTTTTTTTTTTCTCCTCCTGTGATTTTTAAATATCTCATGGCTCCTTTATATGCATCCATGCATGCATATTTATATTTCTCTTTCTAACTTTTGTGTTGTTCCAGGGACAAAAGCTGTAATTCACTTTGCTTACATTATTGTGTGATTGTGTGATGTACTATATAGGGCTATATGCAACAATATTCTGCTAAGAAAACGTAAAAGAAAGCTTCCAAATCCATATATTGAGAACACCCTGAACTATCCAAGCCTCCTGAAGACTGATTGCTTATTACTACATAGTGTTCCTTGCACCAGCTATGTGAATGCTGCTCTTTATTCAGTAATCAGCCATGTACTCAGTACTGCGTATGCATTTGGATATGTCTGAGCTCAGGGGATGCAATCAGCAAAATATTATTCTGGGAAACAATACCTATTCTTTGCAGATATATCCTCTAATTAACAACGTGCAGGAAAACGGCTGTCCCAAAAGTACCAAAAAGCTACTGCAGAATCCTAGTTGTAGTGCCTGGCTGAAGGGTGGCTGGGCAAATTTTCTTGGCTATACCCTGCCCAGGGGAACTGCCTACTGCAGCCTGTTCTGTAAGCGTGGGTAAACTCACCAGCCCAGAGATGGAAAAGGTGCTCAACCCAGCTCAGTGCAGCATGTTTGCTTTGTGAGTGGTAGTGTTCAATGTTTTCTAGTGAAGGGAAGCCCTGTTTGGCTGCAAGAAGACACATGTCCAGTAAGCAGCGTTTACTTGAGCTGTGAGGATGCTCTCCTAGAACAATTAGGCATATGCTTCTGTACATCCTTTTCCACCTCTGATACCAGGGTGTGATAACCTAAGTACCTGGGTAGCACTGACTGTGGATGGTTCATACATGTTGGTAGAGTGGTCTCTGCATGGATATCCTCTCACACAGGATTTGAGTTTGAGCTGACAGAATTGCCTGTAACTCTTTTGCAAGCACCATAGGTGCTTAGGCTCACTGCTCAGTTGACAGGGTATTTCCAGTGGCACAGCAGCTCCCACCACCAGGCAGCTGTGGATGGGAAGGCTGTTCAGTACAGCTGTGGAGTGTAGAAATAGCCTCCACGCCCTTAGCACGTGGTCATCCTTGAGATCACAGCCTCACAGTGACATGATTGCTGGTGCTGGGAAAAATAGCTTTAAGCATCTCTTTCGAGCCCTTTCTCCTCCTCTGTGTGTATCACGTTGGGAAGGAGGCTGCAGCTTTTCTCTTCACCTCTCCAATGTTTCCACTGCTCTGCTTGCACCCCCCACGGATGGGAGGCAGTGATAGTTGAGGCCAGGCGGGTCTCCCTGCTCCCTCAGCTCAGTAATAGGGCAATCTGAATGTGTGTTGTTCTAGCTGACTGGATGTCTGAGCCAATTCCTCAGTCAGCAGCACCTGTGTAACTAACATGGCATTTTGACAGCTATCCAGCCCTTACCAGCTAAGCTGTTTCAACACCCTGTCATCATGTGTTGCCAGGTGGTTGTAAAACAAGCAGAGGTGTGCTGATACAAACAGAAGGACAAACATGGAGAGCAAAAAAAGGAATGGGGTAATTAATTAGGAGGGCAGAAATCGCAGAGGTCCAGTGAAGGGCAATTCAAATGATCCAAAGTAAGAAGAGCTGGGGAGCTGTCAGAGGGCAAGCAAAGATCTGATGCATGGAGAGGACTAGGGATGCTGGAGACCAAAAGCAAAGGTAATAAACAGGTAGATGATAAATGATCAGGAATAGGTCAACAGACACTCCAAGTCAGCCTGGTACACGAGAGGAAGTCTTAAACAATAGTTATTTTTCCTTTTTAGGAATTAAAGGTGCTTACATTTCTTACCCTGCAATTAATCAGTCCCTGGGTTTTGCTCTTGTTGCATACATCAAATATATATAATGCAACAAGTTTTGTGGACAGTCAGGCAGGTATTTATTTACAGCAAATCTCCTGGCCAATGCCCTTAAGAGAGACTTACGGCCCTTCTCCCCATCCCTCCAGTTGGCTGGAGTTCTCATTACTCAAAACACCCCTCAGAGAGGAACAAATTCATCAATTCCCACCTGTTCAGATCAAAACCACTGTCACAGACCAGCACAAGGGCTAGTAAATTTACAGATTAGACATCAATATAGGAGTACTGTGACCCAACAAGTAGTTTGAACTTGGTTGAAATTTACCAAGAGCATGATTAAAGACATAAATTCATCTCTGACAGGGACAGGAAGGCATTAGAGGATTACACAATTATGGATAGTGTAGGGCTCAGGCAGGGGAGATAAACTATTACATCTCCCATTGGTGCATCTTAGGCCACAGCAAAGGTGAGGTGCAGAAGAAGGGTCTCTGCTCTGAAGGATCCCTCAGTTGTGTTGAGATGAGGTGAATGAGCCTAAAGCAGCCATCTAAAGCAGGCTGACTGCTGACAGCAGCACACATGAACAACAGAATCTCTGCTAGTGCTTCTTCACCACAAAGTCCCTGAGTGGGGACTGTCAGTGTCTGTGATTAGATTCACCAGTGCTGACATTAGCAAGAGGCTGCTGTGGATGCTCTTGGCTGCTGGACCACCTAGCAGGACCCTCCAAGCATCTTGGTTTTGTCAGTTATGAAGAAGGAGGAAAGGTAGCTGAGCTGGAGCAGGGAAATGTATCTGCTCCTTCTCTCCTCCATCTCACTGTCAGAGTCTCTGTAGGCTCAGACTTACTGTGATGGTTAGTTAGGTAAGTTCTTGACAGGGGCTAGGCAGTGGGTATGCCATGACCACAGATTATCCTGCTGCTGAGTAGTCAGAAAGGTACAGCAACTAACAGGACACAGGTACAAGGCTTCAGAAGGAGACCTTCACGCTGGACCACTAAGATGACTCTCATGCATCTTCTCTATGTCTCCTCTGCCAGTCTTACTGTGCCAGAAGCTGTTCACCCTGTCTGCTGTCTGTATGCAGACTTCATAGGGCAGGGACTAGCTCTTTTCTGTTTCTCTGCAAGATCTAGCAGGTGGGAACTTCAGTCTGCAGAGAGGTTTCCTCCCAATGTGTGCTATAGTACAAACACAATGTGAGCCTCTTAAACAAAATCCCAGTGTGTTTCAGCCACCTACATCACATCTGTAATCACATCCCCACTTGAGTGGGGAATCAGTCCCTGGTGAGTCTTCTATCTTCCAGTAGAAGAAAAACAGAACTCAAAAGGGCAGGACAAATGGTTTTAGGAACAAGCAGCCACTCAAAACCACATGGGCACTCTTGGAAATTAATTCCAAATCAAAACCAAACTTAGGAGTAGGTTACCAACTAGAGGCAGCTCTGCATGGGAGTTCTTGGAAGTAACATAGGATCCATCTTGCTGGCAGGACATAAATGTGATCAGCTGGTGAGTGAGGTAGTTTTTCTCTTTAGATGGATGTAGATATTTTTCTGGGACTCTTTTACTGTTCTTTACACCTAGAGTTCAGCTGCTTTGCTTTGTTAAATGCTGAGGCAGCCTGAATGGAAACACTGGAGAGGAGAATATTTCACAGGGGATTGCCACCTGGCATCGCATCCCTCTACACTGCCTTCCCAATACAGGGACAGAGGGAACATGAGCCATTTCCATAGTCTCCTGGGTCCTTGTGGCTGCAAGGGTACAGAAGCAGGTTTGCGTGTCTGCTCATGGAGAGCTGCAAACAGTCCCAGCAAAATATCTACATCCATCTAAAGAGAAAAACTACCTTTCACATCTTTTCTTAATCCTTCTTAATCCTGTACAGAGGGTGCAGAGGGACCTTGAGATACACACACCTTTCAACCTTGCTGCCTTCAAACCGAAAGAAGTACCCATGTGCCTGAAAAATCTGTTTTCACCAGAGAAGGCACTGTAACATGGGACTACAAGTGTGTACAAAGGAGACAAGTCAGCCCATCAAACAAAAGTCAGATGGGAAAAGTGCATTGTTTTAATCACCAAACCATTCTTGAGTCCCAAAACACATCCTCTATGGCCACTTTGGCCAGTTGGCTGCTTCCTCAAGCAAAGTATCTAATTTATGCCATCAGGACTGAGTTACTTTTGCAGACACAACATAGCATTAGCAAAATCATATGTGTCCTGGAAGGGAAGGTGTGATTTTTCTGTTTCTTTAAGTGGGTATCTCTAAGGGACATCACAGACATGTAACCTGGATGTGGGTGGCAGAGGTGTTTTACCAGACAGACTTTCCAGTTTCTTTCTGGATCTCTTTGCATTGCCCTTGGACCCTGGGTCATGCTGTGATTTCTCCCCTGGCAGGCTGTGTTTTAACCCAGACTTGTGCTCAGCCTTCTATTTTGAACTCTGTTCATGTAATTTGTCTTCATATAAGCATGCCATGGCCACTTTTGTCACATGGTCTCATTTAGTGGTTGTGACACATCCAATTCTTTCTCATTTTGCTAGCAAGTACCAGTTTGACCCTCCTTTCACAGAGGTCTACTGTGTCTCCTGGTACATAGCTTTTTTTGTAGCAACTTCAGTATTAATTAAACTTTCATCCAAAAACTTTTAAGATTATGGCAGAATTCCTGCTCAAGAATCTCTGAAATTGTGAATCTCATCAAGTGCTGCCAGTTTTTTTGGCCTATGCTAAGAGAGATCACTTAAATCAAGCAGGGCTTCATCTATCCAGTACTGTCATTTGTATGGATTTCTCATTTACCCTATTTGACTCTGCATTGATGTGTGTGCTTGAAACGACATGTAGAAGAGAAACACGCAGATGAATCACTGCTTACTAGGAATGCACCCCAAACTTCTTGGTAAAAAAATTCCCTTATTTTTACTTTTATTAACTGCACTCCTTGTCACACAACAGTTCACTTCATAGAAAGTGAAGTAATTTTGTCCCATTTCATTCAATCTGAACAGACTCTGGACCATGGACAACCAGTTGTCTCTAGGAGGTCCACAGATCCTTTTCCAGTTTGTCTTTAGACTTTTTGTAGATGCCATAGTTTGACAGCCTTTCCAACAGCCCCTTCTCTGTGATTTCACATTAGTTATCACCTCAGACTCTTAATCTTAAAAAATCTGTCTTAGACAATTTGTTCTACTTCCTCAGAGCTTTTTCTCTTTCCAGTTAAGTTCACAGAATCACAGAATGGCTGAGCTAGTAAGGGACCTCTGGAGGTCATTTTGGCCAAGCCACCCTGCTCAAGCAGGTCTACCTAGCGCTGGTTGCCATAGACCATGAAGTGTTTCCTGATGTTCAGAGGGACCCTCTTGTGTTTCAGCTAGGGCCCATTGCCTCTGGTCCTGTCACTTGGCATCACTGGGTAGAGCTTGGCTCCATCTTCCTTTCACTCTCCCTTCAGACATTTGTACACATTGATGAGATCCCCCTGAGCCTCTTCTTCTCCCACCTCTCTCAGCCTTTCTTCATAAGAGGAACTAAGCTGCAGCAACTCAGCTGCAACAAACAGAAGGACTTTCTTTAAGTATTACTGTAACAAATATTTTAAGCCCTGTATTTTTAGCAGCTTTTTTCCTATTAGTAAAAAGGTTCCTGGATTTTTATCAATTGCCTTTTTCACAGAGGTTCTACTAAACTAAACTAATTCAGTCTTCAGTTTATGCTCTATTAAATATAATCTTGTCTCGGCATGCAGCAGAGAAAAATGTATAAAGTTCTGTTGATTAAAGAAAAAAGAAGAAGAAAAAAAACCAACACAACAAACAGAGGAAAATGGAGTTTTGAGAAAACAAAGCAATGATCCTTTTGGTGGGTGCCAAAGGGAACTCAGTTCCTCTGTGTAACACCCCAGGTCAAGCAGTAATGTCTTTGTTGGAACGGCATTCTGTAAACTAGGCCCAGATGAGTTTTATGACTACAAACTCTACTTCTGTAATTGATCTTAGTAATGCAAAGATGTCAGGGTTAGTTTTGTCACATGGATCCCCTTGGTGGCTATTTCAGAAAATTATTTTTGTCATAAGAGGTTCTTGCTGTGATGTAGCTGTGCTCGGTTCAATCTCTGTCATGTTTCCTTTTCCTTTTTGTCCGTTTCTTCCTGTTAATCACAAACCAGTTTGTGGTAAAGGCTGGTTTTAAAACAGTTATTTAAATCACCAGCAAGGCTTTGTCCTTTAGAGACATTTTGTTAATGCATTTTACATTTCTTTCCACTGAGAACAACATTTCTCCCCAATGGTTTTCTAGCATGCACGGCTCAGAGTCATTGTGCCTGGACGTCTTTTCACTGTGCTGACATTGTCTCTGCTTAAGTGCAAGTCAGTCCAGTCACTGCTGTTTCTCTGCCCTATATACCACGGGTTTTTTTAATTACATGTGTATTTGTTCCTGCAGTGCTTGCTAGTGGTTCAGTTCCTGGGCAGGAAGCAACCACAAGCACTTATCAGCTACAGCATTATAAACACTTATTTCTCACAAGTGCTGTTGTGGCCACTGCTACAAACACATCTCAGCTGAGAGAGGTAACATTAAAAAACAAGCCAGCTCAGACCTGGCCATCACCTGATCCTGCCCATCAAAAGTGCAGCTCTTGCAGCCATTACAAGTACTCATGGTCATTCCAAGGGCAAGTTATTCTTGAATCTGCTATTTTTGAGCATTAATTATATCACAAATAAACCACTTTTACAGTTACCTCAGATATGTATAATATTGTTTTATTTCCCTACTACACTAACAGGAGGATCAATGTGGTAGCCTGCCAGTTAGTTTCTAGTAAGACCAGGGCTTCCTTCCAAAATGGCATTCTCATCCAGACCAGAAAGTTTTCACCTAACTTCTGCCTTGCTGTTTGCAGCTGCTGGTGAATGGCAATGCTGCCAACATGCACATGCTTGCATTGATCTCTAGAGTACAGTGCTTTTTGCACTGCCTGTGCATTTTTAGATAGGATCTATACTGTAGGCCTCTGCTGCCTCTCAGCCTGCTGTCTCTGCATGTGTGGTTCCACACAAGTCTTTTTTATGGAAAAACTGGAAATGGGACAACTTTGCTACCACAAGCAATAACACGAGGATCAAATGTGAACCCCCCTGAACTGCTTTAATGACCTGGAGAGTTGCAGTAGGCTGTACTACATGGTGTCTTCTGCACAGCAGCACACAGAATGGTGATCCCTATCTTGCCAGCAGTTTATACCATCTTCTCCATATGTTCTTTCTTCCAGGAAGAGATTCAGCTGACCTGTCCTCCATGTGACACTGCAATAATGAGAGCTTCTCTGTGTCACTGTCTGTACATTTTTGTGATGTGAGTCAGGAATATGAAAGTGTAAAGAGCACCTGAAAAAAGAGGGATCATTTTCCTGCCTAAGCAACTTTACATGTCCCTTGCTGAACACTGATTTCCTCCTGTTGTGGGCTTACTCATAACCCAGGGTCTCAAATCACTGACATGCCTGCCAAATACCCCAAGCACACTCCAGTCACCAGAAACAAAACAGCAAATTTTGAAGGCACAGGAGCATTACAAATCACAGAACCATAGAACCATTGAATCACACAGCGAAATCCTGGTGTTCAACTTTCCTCAATGAAAAGTATGTTTGTGACAGCAGTAGAAGACAATGACCCACCTCTCCCTCTCCCAGATGATGTCTGGGCACAGGGAATCACTCACCACTCTCTTCCTAGATCAGAGGAAAGTGCCCATGTGTGACTTCTGGAACACAGTGAATGACTGGCTGTGTCGAGTACCAGACCTATCTCTGTGCAGTCTCTGCACCTTATTTCTTCCCTCCCTCTATCTTCTATGTCAGAAGCATCTGGAGTTCCCTAGGAGCATACAGAAATTCTTTCTCTTTCTGCCCTACTTATGCATGCTGCTATAATCCCACCTGCTCTGACCTACCTCTGTAGGTATCTGACACACCTACCATTCCTCGACTCACCTATTCTGTGACCTTCCCAGCTTCTGAGCTCTTGAGCAGCCATGTGGACCTACATCCCTCTCATAGTGGCAGGAAGAGAGACATTCCTCTCCCCTAGACATTCCTCTCTGAAGCTCCTCAGGGCAGCTCATGGGCTCTGAAACTGGCTGCAGAAGTGAGAGGTGGAAAAGGCAGAACCAAACTATCTGCTTGAAAAAATAGCTGCTATAACTGCAACACAATACAGTTCTCTTCTGCTGGTAGAGCTCAAAGCCACAAAGCATCAAGTAAGGACAGTTCTGCTCTCTTCAGCTTTGCACGCTGTAGTGACGTGGACAATTCTGGGACATGGCTGCTATGCTGTGGTATAGCTCTCAGTGCTACGTCAGCAGCAGTGTGAGCAGTGCCAGAGGCTCAGGGCAACAGGGAAGGTGATTCACAAGTGAGATGAAGAGTGTGAAAATGAACACAGCCTTTGAAGGACGAAGTTCCTAGGTGACCTGCTTCCTTGTGTCACTGTACATGCTGGCACATGGGAGCACTGGTTCACTGCTGGTGGAGGTGGTGCAGGGCAGCAGAGGCCCTTACGCAGGCTGTGCTGATTGCATGAATATAAAGCCTACTTAGGTCTGAGGTTGCCCTCATACTATGGTTTACCTTGCATCTCTGCATGGAGGCCTGGTCCTACTGGGCAGGTCAGTGCTGCTTGCAGGGATGAGCTCCCATTGAGGTGCAGTAAGCAAAAAAGGGACAAACCCACCAAAACTCAATCCAACAAAAGAATAAAAAAGGTTAAACAGGAGAAGAAATTTATGGTGACTTGGCAGGAAGGGGAATGCTGACAGGGTGGGAAGTGAAAATCCCAGACAGGATAAGTCATGTGGAGGGGCTGAGCAGCAAAGTGCACACTGCCTTTTCCCAGACACCACTATTCTGGGACTCCCCTAGACACCCCACTGTGGTGCCACCAACCCTCTGATGCAGCAGTACCTGTGCTATTTGTCTCAATTGATAGCTTTCTCTGAACAAAAGCTTTTTGAGGATGCATATCCCCTTGGCTGGTGACAACCCTGGTAAGCATGGTTTAACAGGCAAGACTCAGCAGCTTTTGCAGCCCCCTCTCACCCACACATCTGGAGAGCTGGCCTTTATTTCAGCCATTATACTTGATCTGTGACATTGCTATAGACTGTCCCCACAGCAGTAGATATGGGGCAAATCTTCCAGGGGCAAAGCTGTGGAGAGCCCAAGAAAGGCAGCTCTATGTCTTAGGCCCTCGCCTGCTGCCTTCTGCAGCACTCAAGGGTTTCTGTATGGTCTCCTCCCTGAGCTGCAACCCAATGTTTTCTGCTTTCTCTGGAGGTTGAGTAAGGTGATAGCCCAAGGGCAAAGAGCTACCACGTGAAGTCTTCTGGCACAGCTGCTTCAAAGCAGCCAGAAAGGCTTCTTCATTAAAAACAAAATGTTTATTCCAAAGAGGTTCTGTTGTTTGTTTCTTCCTTTTTCATTGCCCAACGTTGCTTAGCTATAAAGACTTATTCCTGGTTAGAAAGGAGTAGGTGTGGAGAGGTCCAACTTGAGAGATGCTATGCTGGAGACAACCTATTGAGAGAATAGGAGGGAATGCAGCACTGTGTTCTGCAGCCCAGTATTCCCATGGACCAGACATATGAGGGGAACTGAGACAGCACATTGCAGCAGGAGCCAAGAGGTAAACTTCAGAGCATGGGAGGGTCTGTGTGGATTTAATTTTGCATGTTTTTCAGCTGTGCGACTGTGTCAGTAAGAGCATGTTGTGATGTATGCTTTGTGCATGGGAAACACCAGGAAGATGCTGTAATAACTACATGAAAGAGGCTTTTTGCATCCTGCCTTGAATACTGTCAGTGATTGATTAAGACTGTTGAAGCCAATAACACCACCATTGCCCCTGGCAGAAGAGCTATCTCACACTGCTGAGCAAAGAGGAAAGTTTGAAAGTAGAGAGCTCAAGCCTAGGAGAAAAGGGACTTCAGGAGAGAGAAAGACTTTATTGAAGAGTTAGGAACAGAGACTGAAGCAGTTGTGGCTGTGGAGAAAAGATCTGGGCCTAGCAGAGATAGGGAATCTGTCTCTAGCTGATATGTGTGTCTAGACACCATTTGAACGTGTCACAGAGGTGAGCTCCACTCCAGTGCTCTGAGCACTTAGGATCCCTCTGCCCTCCATGGACAGAGCAGCTGGGATTTGCAGAGCCCAGCCGTCCCCCTGCATGATGCTTCTTGCCAGCATGTTTTTAGCTTGAGGGGTCTTGTCAGTTGGGATGGGCAGGCAGCTCATGTACATAGAAATTGCTCTGTAAGAGGGCTCTTGGTTCTCATGCATAGCATGGCTTACATTCTGAGTCTAAAATTACATAGCTAAATAACATTCTCTTTCCCCCTGTTTTTTAGATACCTTCAGGAGCAGCCAGCTAAAGTCCTTGCAAGACACTGGCAACAGAATGAATAGGTTGGCTCTTCAGAAGCAACCAAGACCCTGCTGTACCAGCTCAGAGTTCCCTCTTCCCTCTACTCTTTCATTTATCTTCATAAGTTACAACAAAGAGCTCTGGAAATGAAGGCTGTACCAGAAGACAGGAAACTTAAATCCTTATGGCAACAGAGAAGGGTCCAAGTCAGGGATGAGTCCAAACCATGAGATTATGTCAATTCCTGAGTCTTCTGCTTGCTTTGTAGGGTCTCTCAGGGTGTGCAGGGCTTTGGAGCTTGGTGAAAAAATGTTTTGACAGTGTGTTCCTGTTAGAAAATGCTGTTTGATGAAGCTTTGGTTGGCAGGAGTATACTCAACTGGATAAATCTACGGATGGGACTTGAGCAGGTAAAATATTTGTTTGGTAGGACAAGAAAACAGCAGCTGCTGTGTTACCCCTCATCTTGGCTCTCAGACTCCTGACTTGGAGCCCAGGAGTCATAGCCAGGCCAGGAAACATTTTTTTGACATCCAGAGGGGAACTGTTCTGGTTTAAATTTTAAAGGTGAACTCCAGAAAACCTAGGACAGAATTGCTATTACCTCCTCCTCCACCCTTCCAGAGGAAGATAGAAGGGGAATAAGGAAGAGAGACTTAAACTTTGGAAACTGAAACTAGAAACAGATTTACTACAACACAAGGAAAAAAGGGTAAAACGTGGGGGAAGAACAGGTAAGTATTTATATACAAAACCGACCTCGATGATGGCAGGGATTTGGGAAAGGCAGGGCCACTCCATGGGATATGTCCACAGCTCCTCACAGCACCCGATGCAGTTGGATTTTGGAGTGAGCACATGGGAAGCTGCAGGAACCAGCAGCATCCTGGACAAGGAAAAAGGAGCAGGAAAGCAAATGGGCGCAGCCTCTGGCTTTTATAGGTTGTGACAGGAAGTGGGCGGGAATACTGATCCTTCCAGTCTTCCAGGGTTTTAAGGACCCTCTCTCTATAGGTGTCAAACACCATGACGGGTTCTTCCAGACCGTGGCAGGAACTATCCCTCAAGGTGTGTTGAAAGTGAAGGATTTTGAATGTTTAATTTGGTGGAGCCAGAAGGTCTCGAAATGGTAGATCTGGAGGGATATGAGAGCCCTCAGTGGATGCTGGTAAGCCCTAAATGAATCTCCGTAACTACCTGTGTGCTGGTCTTCACCTGGTGTGCTGCAGGGTGGGAGGGGTTCAATCACACCTCTGTCAGTTGTCCTTGTCTGCATGCTTTGTGCTCAGGGTTACACAAGGGAAGGTCACCGACAGTGATGACCTTGTATCTGTATCTTGCAGCAGAGAGAAAAACAATGGAGGAAAAAATTATTTTGCCTGATAAAAGGCATAGAAATGGCAATAATTTAGTACTAAGGCAGTTCCTGGGCTCTGACCGTGCTGAGCTGGCTTTGCTTGAGTGTGGAAACTACGCAACTTCTGGCTTGTCCACCACTCCACACATGGGAGAGGATCTGGGAAGTCACAGGAAATGTAGGAAACCAAAAGGTTGCTGTTGAGAATACTTGTTTTCTTAGGGTTAGTTTCTTAAGCTGTAAAATCTGTGTGTGTCAGGCCCCCAAGAGCTGGTGGGCTGACAGGTGGGGGTGAAGCCAGCAGCGCGCAGAATAAGTGCAAACAGGTACACCAAAAGCCCTTCAGAGTCCAGAGCCTTTGGTATGCTACGGGGATGTCTGCCTGTGGGGGGTATATGAAGGAAGGCCCACACCATGGCAACCCTGACATCCCAGAGCAGTGTCAGCGCTGTGTGCAGCAAGGGGCAGGAGCAGTTCTGCGGCAACTCACGAAACAGCTCAGCCATTCCCAGCAGTTCAGAGGCAGTATCTATAATTGAAGAGCTCTGGGAGGTTTGCAGGCTTGTGGTTCTCCACCACTTAGGGCTAAAAGGCTCAATTTATTAACAACTGGCTTGTTTAAATAACAGCTCCCATCAAGTGCTTTGGCTATGCACATGTCTGAGCACTGGGGTAGTTGAGCACTGTCTCCATTGTTTTTTTTGTGGATAACTTTTTCTGTGGCCCCTGTGCCAATCCCACTTCCCCCTGCTCCCCTCCAGTGCCCTGCTGGGCACCATTGATCCCTGCCCACTGCCTTCTGCCCATGTTCCCATGGGACTGCCTTCCTCCCTGTGCACACACAAAGCTACAGCACTTCCCCCTCCTGGTAATGTGCTCACTTTTCTGTGCATCAGTTAGGCTGCTTTTTGGAGGAAAAGTGGATTTTTTGTTCAGTGCTGGCACTGGAGGGATGGTGTGCTGGATCTTGAGGGATGAGATGATGTGACAAGTTTTGCTGTTTTCTCCCCTAGTGCTCCTAGGACACACTCAGGTGCTACTTGTACTGAAACCTGCTGAAACACGTTTTCCCACTCTTGGACTTAGCAGAAGCTTTGCAACTTCTCTTTCCTTGCATTTCCAAAACCAGAAAAAGAAAATAAAGACACATCTTCTAGAATAAAACTTTTACTAGAGCATGTTATGGTCTGAAGTGGGATGTGAGGTGTCTCAGGGAAGGGGACACCAAGATCCATACAGATGGAGTTCCTGCCATACGTTTCTCAGGCCAGACAAAGAGTACTTCAAAACTGAGCAGAGCCTACATTTAGAGGACATTTCACTTCCTTCTCCACCTCCCCCAGCTGGGCTGTATTGTAGGTTCATTGCTAAGCAGGCAGACTGCTTAGCATCTGCTAAGATGGCAGACACAGATAGAGATGCTGAGCCAGGGCAGGGGTCCCTTTGCCACAACACAGCCTTGGATCCTTGCTTCTGTTTTGATGACACCTAGACCACATAATCATCTGTGTCAGGTACAGAAGATCTCAGGGTGGAGGGAGATGCAGGGTGATGTTGGGAGAGAGGGAGGAAGCTGTGTCTCTGTCAGGTTCACTGCAAGGGGAGAACGTTCCTGTTGCCAGACCCTTGTGGGACTTTACAAGATGCAGTGTGCTCTGTGCCTGGCCATCGTCACAGTCCTTGGGGTCCCCTTACTCTTAATTCCTACAGGCTTCTCATTTCTTTGTGCCCTGTATGCTCCCTTTTTTCGTGCTTCAAAGTGTCTGGTCCTACTAGTCATAGATGGGGAAACCTCTTCAAATGTGACTCCCAGGACTTAGGAAATAACCAGTCACACTGGCACTCTGGTTTCTGTGCTCTTCTGGGTATATGTAGCCCTTAGTTTTGTGCTTTCTGCAGCATGTTGCTGCTGTGTCTCCAATGCTGGAAGCCTCTTGACATGAGATGAACTGCTAGAATATGAGGACCCCTGACTCCCAGTCCCATGGTACAACCCCCTCTCTAGCCTTTCTATGTAGAGGCTCTTCAGGGAGTACTACAGGCCTTTTGCTCTCTCCCTGAGATACCCACAAGCTCTTCCAGCAAAATCCCTTTCTTATTGTGAGCTTCTATAGGCTTAACAATCTGCCAGCTCCTGCTTCTCCATCTCTCCCTCTGCTGGATCTTGAGTCTCCTGTGTGCAAGGAGTGTTCAGCATGTCCTACACTCTCAGGCCCTGGGGAACAAAAAAGGAACTGAAGTTTATTTATAGAGCT
>NW_009952058.1:687063-688454 GCF_000747805.2 Chaetura pelagica
TAGGGAGAGAGAGAGACAGGCAGAAAGGTCAAATTACCCTCTCTGGTTCTACTGATAACATTTCATTCATCTGTGGACATGATGAATGTGCTTAACATCCTTCAGGCTGTCTGGTGCTGTCTTCTGCCTCTTGCTTCCAAACTAAACTCCCTATTCCTCTGCTCTGACACCAGTCCCAGGAACTTTGTAAAGTGATCCATCTGGGGTCTAGCATCAGTCATTATTTGTATCTCTACTGTCATCTTCTCCAGTCCCTTTGGGGGATGGAGCTCATTTGTGGGGCCAGCTTGGATTGCTTGTGATGTGCTTGTACTCTTAATCCAGGTTCTCTAGGTGAAGTGTCTCCAGAGAAAGCTTGTGATTATGGAAGCCAAAAGCTGAAAGGTGATGGGACAGAGAAACAAAGTAGTGAGAGCAGCATAGATAGTCAACAGACTCACATGGTCTGTATTTATTTTGCAGAGTGCTTGTTTTTGTAATTTATTTGGGGTAGACGTTAGAGACTGTAACTAGGACCTTACAGCTAGCAGTAACCCCAGAGACAGGTGAAACTTGTTGATGTTTCCTACCTTCCCATAGAATTTTATTGAAGTGCCAGGCTTGAACTCTTGATATTTCATGAAACCTCAAAGGGCTTTTAGAAACTAAGCATTTAGATCTGGTGGTTGCAAAACTAGAAAGAAAACTTCCCTAAACACATCCTGAATGAATGGGGTCAACCTGCCTTGGCACAGTGGATGACTGTTGGGATTGTAGTACTAACAACATGGGACTGTGACTGTTTTCTGAATTTTCTGGAGGGGCAGATTACTCCCTCTCACATGTGTGTCTCTGCACGAGTGAGAACATATTAGCTAGAAGGGCAGCTGAGGTGTAACAGATGAGGCTGGCATTTGGCCAGTGTGGAGAATCCCCATGGATACCTTTATGCAAAGAAACCTACTTGTCTTACAACTCTCCTCCTGAAAGGTGATGCCTCCCCCCACCCTTGCCTAGCTGTAAAATGTCCCTTCAACCTCAGTGGATCTCCAGGGTGCTGTCCAGGTCCTAACTGGCTTCTCTTACTAGCTTCTGTCCACTGCCCAGGCTACTGCATCTGCACAGAAGATGGAGAAGAAATTTATGCAAGGGGAAAATTACTGTTTGTAAGCTTTGTAAGTTCATTTTCATGTAGTCAGCACACGCGCTTATGCACATACAAAACTAACAGCTTTCTGCAACTGGAACTAATTGCATTCCTGTCAGCAACCTCTTAGGAAGATGCCAGAGGTGGAGCAGTCCAGCTTCTTCTCTCAGACAGCGATGCTGAAGAACCGGAGGGAGGACGCAGCTCTGTGCCTCTCTGCCAAACAGGATGTCATTCTCCAACATCAAGACACAAATATTCTCCA
>NW_009952058.1:688510-691956 GCF_000747805.2 Chaetura pelagica
CACTTGCATGCAGTTCCTGTTAAACAGAGAGTTCTCTTTTAATCCCCTCCAAAAAGAGACACTTTTTTTTTTTTTTTACTTTTTTTTTTTTTTTTTCCCAGTTCAGCACGTCTTTACTTAGCTGCCAATCAGAGAAAAGGCAAATGATCACTTTAAATACCCTTTGGCCTCCTGCAGCCTTGTTTTAGGTATGAAAACACAGGACTTGAATTAATAGAATCATAGAAATGGCATATTTAGAATGTTTTCTGTTGTTTCTTTCCTTGTCCCTGGAGTTGTTTTGGCATGCCTGCTCCCTTACACCTGCCTGGGAGTTACCATGGACTGGGTCAACATGCCTGATTCTTCCTCCTATGTACATCCTCCCCTCCACGTCTTCCTGCTTCTTTTCTACTCATGTAGCTTTTTTGTTCTTGGCTGACTTCAGTGTGGGTTCAAGCTGGAAATAGTAGCCCAAAACTCTTTGTCTCTTAGGTCTGCAGTGATGCTGTCTCTTAAAAATTCTCCAGGAATGTGTTGAAGTGTGCTGCTCCTCTGGTGGACTTGGCAGTCTCCTCCAGTTCTTGTTAATGCTGGCTAAATCTCTCATATATTACATTATGCCTCCCAATAAACTGAGCATCAAAGGCTTTCTTCACCTTCTCGTAATATCTTTTTTTCTTCTTTCCTTCCTGGGAATGTCAGAAACATTTCAATCGCTACTTTGGGCCAAGAGCTTACTTGAAGCCATGTGCCTCCCAGATGAGACCTGCTGTTCCCTGAAATGCCCATTCCTTCCCAGCTAGCTAATCCAGCTTTCTGGGACTCTGCCATTAAATGTCCCAGGGGCTGAACTTGTTACAAGAAGTGCAGGTATTGTCACTGTTATTAAAAGAACAAGTTATTATGCATAAGCAGAAGCTTTTTGAAGATCATTACCTAGAGCTATGTGCTTCTGTTATTGGCTGCCTGTGGATAGGGCTGGATGATCAGAGGCAGCCAATCTGCCTAACCCTTCCCATCTCAGGTCGAAATCTGCTGCTGAGAGGAGCCACAAAGCCCACTCTGCCTACCTGGGCATGGTGATGGGGAAGGGACCACTGTGAATCGACACACATATCTTTTCATTCTGGTCTTTGCCAATGCTGCTGGCTGGGTCAGTACATGAAACTCAGGCACAGGGGAAAGGCTTATATGTGGCTTTGCAAGATGGAGGCAGAGGAGCCTCCTCCTTTGGGGTAATATACTCGTTTCTACATCTGTACTTTAGCAGGAGCTATGTGTCAGTCTCCTGGTGGAAGGCTGAGCACTGTTTCCTACACCAATTCGTCTCATTACCCAGCAGGATCTGCTTTTGTCTTCTCTATTTTCTATTGAGATTTTTTCTTCTATGGCTATATTTAATTAATTTTAGTGCTGGATGCTTGATACATCTTTCCTCAGTCCTTTTGCTCCTTGTTGCTTTAACACAGTTTCTGGGCTGAGTTCTGCATCATCTCTCCATTCATTCCTTTGCTTTGTGTGCTGTGGCCTCTGTGGCTTTTTTGTCCTCACGCATGATATTTTCTTTTTCCACTCAACATGTAAAGCAAAGTTGTTTTTTTCTTTTTATCCCAGCATGTTTCCTGCTCCCTTCAATGACTCAGGCCTTTGTGGTCAGGCTGCTGCTACCCGGTGGGCACAGAAGAGCATAAACTCCTAAGACAAAACATCTGTTGCCAGGATGATCTGCCAGGAAGAGGCATAGCTGTGTCCTGTTGCGTCTCCTGGGCCTGCCTTCGCACCAAGCACCAGGCACATTTCAAACATCAGCTCCTGTCCACGTCCCCTCTGGGAAGCAGGCGCACATGGGGCAAATAAATGTGGTTCTTGCTAATCAAGAACAAGCATATTTTCTCTGGCCTTTTTATCCTTCTGCTGCATGAGCTAGTCTTAGAAGCAGCTCTTCCTTAACAAAAATCCTGCAGACAGTGAAACCATCTGTATCCTCTGAAGAGCCTCCCTGAATAATGCTTACTGTGTGGATGGTGCTGGATGTGCTGGAGGGGAGAGCAGAGAGCATTGGAACTTCTCTCCCATGTTGAAACCCTGTTATCCCCACTGCCAGACAGACGAGGATGGGGACTCTGCCTAATTAATCTTCATTGAAAGAATTTCTGTCTCCAGACACCATGCTCTGTATTTATCTGATCACAAAGTCTCTTGTACTATTTCTTAATTACAGGCCTATTCCAAGGGAATTAATTGGTTGGAAATGGGAAAGGGGTAAGAGAAATCCTTGAAGAGCCAGTAAGAAATTTAGGCCACATCTTTTAATATTGGGGGAGTTAGGGTTAGTGCAGATCTGGAAAATTAGGCAGAATTGTCCTACTTGCTCACCCATAGAAGACACTGGAGAAAATAAAGACTTGGGGTTAGTGACTGTATCTACATCTCCTCCCAAAGATCTCAACACCACATCTGCAACCACCCTGGCCATGGCTTTTTCTATCCCAGAGAAGAGCACACTTCCCGGCTTTCCTGGTGAGGTAGGGAGCCATCAAGCGTGCTACTTGCTTCCACTGTGAACAGCTTGTTCCCGAGGCAGGGAAGTGGACAGAGAGCAAGATGAGAGGAGGACCATGCAATACTCATGCTTGCCCCAGTGGCCTCTGTATCTGTGCAGCCAGCACACTTTTGGTGTCTCCTGACATGACAGGAGAGGTTTAGCAGAGACTGAAGGCCTTAAGTGCTTCATGTCTAGGCTAGCACTCCATTCCTGACCTTGAGCTAACAGGGTCCAACAGAGGTTAAAGCTCACTCTACCCCCCTACCTCCCTCCAACCATCAGTGTCTGTCTCCTCTGCCATTTGTCCTGTCTGATGGATTTATCCATTATAGAATCCCAGCTTTCCTGACACACTTTGAAATTTTTCATCAAGTTTCAGAGAGGCTTTATTGAGGATTTGTGCTATCTTCAAATACACTCTTCATTTGCTCTTCAATTTTCAGCTTCTTAATGCAGCAAGGGAAAAGCCTCCTCTCTCTTTTCTGCCTTATCACTTTGCTGGCCAAAGAGCAGAAGGACAAGAGTTAGTTATTTCCTTCTTCTGATCTATCCTTCTTCTCCCACTTGTCTTATGGTGAATTTTAGCAACCTGCATGTGGAGAGAAATCAACACAGAATTGGTTGAGCAGAGGGAAAGTTGCTGTGGGTGCACTTCACTCTGCTGTCAGCTGTGTCCCGGGGCTTTCAAGGATGTTGGAGGATGCTGCCACTGTGTGAGCCTCTGTAGCTTTGCTGTGTCTGCGAGGCATGGTTTAGAGGTGACGCAAGGAGATAAGCTGCCTGAGGTTATTGTAGAAAAAGGGGCTGGGATCTGGCAGTGTCTCTTCTTCCTTGCTGTCCACAGTGATTCATGTTGAGTCTGGTGCTGGATCCATGGATGGAGGCCCTGTGCTCTAAGTTCCCTCTCCTCCACTACATC
>NW_009952058.1:692081-711832 GCF_000747805.2 Chaetura pelagica
AGTGTCCTGGAAGTCCTCCTGCTGATCAGGCAAGGGATCATGCTGGTCCCAGTGTGTGCCTTTGCAATGGGTTGCTTTGTTCCTAAGGCCTTCCATTGTATATAACAGTACATTTTTCATACACGGTTGTTCAAACAGTGCTGTGGCTGGCAACCACTTGGAGCAGTTGGGGTGAAGGTGGAAAGAAGGTGGAAACAGAGGGACAGGAGGTCATTATCGATTACTCCTGCTGGAGTTAGATAAGAAACCCAGATCGGACACTCCACTTGATGTGCACTTAGCACCCTCTGGGTTGCAAAGGGCTCTTCTTCTTTTGGTCAGGAAAGAGAACCTGAAAAAGTCCATGAGAGAACTGTTTACACAGGTGAGGGGCTCCCTCCATCCTTCTCTGTGTTACTGCAACACCCTGGGGAACTCGCCTCCCTGTGCTGACCAGACCCACTGCTGCTGTGAGATCTGACAAGATCAGAGTCGAGCTGCTTTGGCTGCAGGCAGAATAATTCTTCCTTTTATGGCAATTCTTTGGCTTCTCCCTCGACAACGACCTTCAGATCCCTGCTTAGTAACAGCGGAGGTTTTTCTCCTTCTCTAGAATCCTCACAACAACAATCTCACCCACGTAGAAACCTTCTTGCCTTTTGCAAAGAGCCACCTCTTCTATGTCTCTCACTGCGAGGAGCTTCCAGCTGTCTGAGAGATGGAAGGGATGTGCACAAGGGAGAGATCCTTTCAGTCTCCTGTACCTTTGGTCGCTAGAGTCAGTAGTGTAAGGACAGAGTTGTGAATCTGGGATCTGCTGAGTGGGACAAGGAAAGGATTTTCCAGGTCCCCAGATCACTTGGGTACAATATTTTAGTGCTGCTTATAGACTAGGGCAGAATTTGGTGGTAGCTACAGCTAAGATTGAAGTTTGCTAGCAGGATGTGCCAGTAGGACGTACAGCACCAACGGTATCTATGCTTATTGAGCCGGGGAGGATTCAGTTTCCCATCTGGCAGTATCTTCACCCTATTTGTTCTTTCACACTATGTGATGCTCTCCATCAATCCGTGAGCTTCTTCCTTTAGGCTGAGTGGAGATTTTATGCTATAGATTCAGACTTTTGCATTTGAGCACCCTCCCCTCCACCTCCACCCTGAAGTAATACTCATTTAAAAAAATAATTAAAAAAAAAATCTAACTGTGAAGGGATCTGTCCTGCCTACGTAGGACTGGAAAAGTTGTCATGATTTCAACTGAATGAAATCACAGATGAGCTGGGGGAAACAAGGACAAAGAAGCAGATGTGATTCTGCAGAACTCTGTCTTGCAGGGTCTTCCCTTGGAGCATCATCTGTGGCCAGGCTGTGTGGCACAGAGAAAAGAGGGGTTTCTGGCAAGGAGTGGAGGCTACAGACCGTAGCTCTGGAGACTGCTGTGCCCTGCAAAGCTGAGACCAGGAGACCGCTCAGTTCTGATTTGCTGCACCAGTGAAAATAGAGGTTGGCTCCCAGACCTTGCCAAGTGTATAGGATACCAGTCTGCTTGATGGGAGCACTGGTCCAGAAATTGGTTCTGAGCTTCAGAGGATAGGACTGAGATAGGTTTGCAGGTTTCAGGGTTTAGGGAGGGAACATAATTCTCTAATCTGATGCAGACAGATTTAGCTGTAGCACTGACTCGGAGGGAAGGCAGCATGTACTAATTCATCAGCAACTGTAGCATATTCTTTCATGTTGCTTGTATTTGAGCTCTGGCAAGATGAGCGCTTGAGGGGGAAGGGTGCACTCTACTTAGGTGGTGCTGTTCCTTAGGGCTCGAATGAGGAGTAGCTGTGCTGATCCATTCTGCTTGTTGGCTTGTCCTCCAGGCCAAACCGAAACCCTGGAGATGTGATTTTCTATTTATTTGGCAGCAGCCTTTGCTTTGCAAGTTCCCTGCCCACATATCATTGCTGTCATGGGTGTCCTTTCCTAGCTGTAGAAAGAGCAATTTCTGGGGTGCAAAGGCACTTTGGTAACATGGTATGTCTGCTAAAGTCTCTATATCAAATAATATCTCCAGGGCAAAAATCAGTACCTCTGAACACACTTAGGGGATTCTGTCTGATGTAACATTTTGCTAAGTGTCTGCTCAGATATCTCTGTACAGGACTGCGTGACAGTTACCCTTGGATTCATCTAGGATGGTGTTTCTGTGTCCCTTTGAGTGGAACTAGAAGGTCCCTTTGCACACAGGTCACTGAACAAGCCCTCCTCATGAACAGGATTGCTGTCTGTGACAGTGTCTGATTCTGGCTTGTACCCACAGGTGCAGAGGGAAGGCTCTCGGTGTCACGTGCTGTAATGCTGTTGCTTCTGTTTGCTGTTGCTTCCAGGGGGCTCACATATTTCATAACATGGTATTGAACATGGCACCACCTTGCATGTGTATGCCATCCCTCCTAACTAGCAGCTTGGAGAATCACTTTGGGATTTTGCTCTGCAAACTCAGATCCAAATTCATGATCTCACTTTAGCTCCATCCCAAGGTCAACTGGCTTACATTGCTCCTTCCTCTGGAGCAACACGTGGCTTGAAAAAATGCCAGGCACTACCCAGCCAGTTACTCAGCCACCCGTTACTCAACTGTTCATAATTGAATAGACTGTCAAACAAATCTCTCTCATCTTTTTCCAGGTCTCCGTATTGGCATCCCTTGTTGTCCTCACTGAAATGCAGGGAAGCTCTGTCTGCAGAACATGATTGACCCTGGGCACTCCAAATCTGAGCCAACAAATAAGTTCCAAAGAAGAGAGGTGGATTGAATTTAGACCTCAGTGCCTCCACACATGTGCTCCTTGCATTTGAGTCTGTGTAGGGAGTAGTATCTGATTCTGGTCTGTAGCCGGATTGTGACACTCCTCTGAGGGATGTTACAGACGTTTTTCAGTGAATTGCCACTCAAGGATATGTTTGCAGTGCCAGTAGGGTGGATATATGGTGCTTTTCGTGGTGCAGCTGTAAAATGAGTGGGTTTCACATTCTAGGTTTTCACTTTTGATCATGCAGGATAGTTATGGGGAAACCTCAGAGATGACAAACGTCTTTTAATTCTATAGGCAAGTAGGGTCAAAACCTCTATTTTTTTTCCCCCATTTTATGAAAACAAAAGGAATGGAGTATGAAATATAGATGAGAAAACATGGAAGTGAATTATTGTGGAAAGAAAGGAACAATTAGGTGATAAAGCTCAGAGATACAAAGAAAGTTCAGTAAGACTTTGAAAAAAAAAAAAGGAAGCTGTGCTAGATTTGCTCTGATTCTTTCTGAAGCCCCAAAAATTCAAGGCAAAGTTTATCAGCAGTTGCATTAAAAATAGATCTTTCTTATTCTGCTATGGCTCAGGATTACGCCTGAATGGTTTCATCCTGTATAGAGCAAGCTTGATGGAATCAATTTGTAGCATTTCTCATAGGGTCTAGACTTCTATCATGCAATGTTAGATACTTAAAATATTATACTTAATTAAATAGTGTAGGGCAATCTTTTAACTGATGTGGAGACCAAGCAGGCAAATTCCCTTCTCTTCCTTTTTCTGTTGACTGCAAAGGGAGGCAGCGTAACTGTGTTTCTAACATTGGCAGATGAATTTGCATCCAGATGTCTTTGCCATGTGTGGTTGCAGAAGAAGGGAGGTGGCTTCCGAGGGGAAATCAGAAAAAAAAATTAAAAGTGAGGGGGAATTGTAAAGCATTTTTCTGAAGCACTCAGATATTGTTTGCTGTGGGGCCAGGAAAGCTGGCCCGGTGGCCCATGCACTTGTGTCTGCAGAAGACAGGACAGTGCCAGATACCACAGGCCATCAGCTCCTCTGCAACATTTTGTATGGCACTTTGCTCTGGTACTCAGAAGAGGCCCTAGAAAATAGCATGAGTCATTCAAGTGTATGTCCCACACGCTTCCTTCATGAAGGAAGGAGAGGGATCGGGCTCCTGGAGCCGGCCTTGTCTGCCTCTCCTTTTCAGCGTCATCCCTCTTGCAGCCCTTTGCTGTAAGTGCATGAGATGCAGGGGGAGTTGCAAAAGCTCACAGCTTCCTCACTTTCTCTGTGTTTCTTCCTCTCTCTCCCCTTCTCTGTGTCTTTCTTTTTCTCTTGCCTTCCCTTTTCTCTGTTGGCAGCAAAATAATGTCCTGTCTCTGAGCAACGTTCACGGTGTATAATTTACAGCCTATAAATAGATCACTGTTATTAACAAAAAAAAAAATATTAAAAATTCTATCTATCTATCTATCTATCTATCTATCTATCTATCTATCTATGGCATGCAGACATTTTTTTTCCATTTCTAAGCATTAACCAAACCACTGCAGACAGAGAGGAGCCGCTCACAGTGTGAGGTGTGTGGTACCCAGCTGAATGACCAGGTCTCTTTCTCCTGTGAATTCTCATTCGATGTGTTCCACCCCATCTCTCCATCCCCTGCTTTCCTCCAGCTTTTCCTTTCTCCTGCCCTTGCCCCCCACCATGCAGTCCCCTCCCCGCCATCTGGAGCCACCACCTGTCTCCACCGCTGTGCTCTCTGCTCTTTCCCCCTGTGCTCCCAGCTGGTGCTCCAAGCCTGGCCAATCTTGAGCAAAGTCCCTACTTGACCAGAAAAACACAAAAGTGAGAGGGGAAAAGGCCAGAACATTTGACAAAAAAAAGTGAGCAGGTTGAAGGGCTTGCAGCCAGGAGCCACATGTAAAGCACCAAAGCCTGGAGACAGAACCCCAAATCCAGATTTGCTGAGTTTTCATGCTTCAGATGCATATTTTTCTTTTCTTAAAGCAATGTTCTCTCCCTCAAGTGTCCTCTGCCTTGCTTGGTGGTGTAAGATGGCTGGGCAACCATGGCAGAGCATTACCACCTCTGCTTCAACCTGCTTCCTCATGTCTTCCACCTGCTGACCTGCCTTGGATCCATGCTCTCTAGCTCTTCCAATAACTTTGTGTTTCTTTCTCTCATCTCTTGCCCTCTGCAGGTACCAACCTCTGTGCTTCCCTCAAAACTGGCCAACTCTCCCAAGCCACGAGGGAAGCCCTCTTGAGACTGGGTTGTGGTGCTGGGGATGAGAAGGCAGAGGCAGGGCTACTGGGGAAGAGTAGAGGGCATCAGTGGCCCCTGGGGACCCCCAGAACCTGCTGGCATGTGGTGAGGACATGTGGTGGATTGGTCTGGGGGTAGGGCTAGGGCGCAAAACCCAATTACAGTTGAGATGGATGTTCCCCTTGGCAGGACCTGAAGGACGTGCAGAGTGACCAGATCATGAAGGAATATGACCGATCATGCCTTACATTTCCATAGTGTCTTGCATGCCCAGGGGTACCATGGGATGTAGGCTGCACTACAGGACCCCTGTGTCAGCCATCATGGGATTGTCACCTATTTTGAATTGAATTGAGTAAAGAGCTGGTCCCTCAGGCTTCAGCTTGACCCCAGGCCTTGTATGACTGGCTTAAGCTTTGCACTGTCTGCAGGTATTTGGGGGCTGAGTGGCTCACCTGGAAGATGGCTGAGAACAAAACAAACAAACAAACAAATGCTTGCATACCCTCCACTGAGTCACCCGCAGCCCCTGGGGCAGGGCTGTGACTCAAAAAGGTGCTCACTGTTCCCAGCACCCACTTCCCTGTCAAGGGTGCAGGCAGCACCTGGTCCAGCAGCCGGTGGCAGAGACTTGGTTGCTCATCCTCTCTGTGCCAGGACAAGGGGCTTGGTGCAGCTGGCTACACTGAGGTGGCACTGGCAGGGGGGGGAGGCCCCAGGAGGGTGAAAGGACAGTCCAAGGCAGATGCACCATCTGTGCATGAGAGTGCACAGTCCTTGGAGATTTGGGTTTTTGGGATTTAAAAAATAATTTGCTGGAGGCTTGTTAGGTTTCCATGGTAAGAACATTGAGGAGTCACAGTCTTACATATGTATATATGTATTTGTATGTATATATGTTTTGTTACACAATTGTGTATTGTTCTGGGTTACAGAATTTAGCATCCTGTAGTCCAGTCCTGAGCTGCCTTCCTGGGCCCTTGAAGTTTGATGTAGAAAAAACATATTGTGGAATAGCTGCCAAAAATAATAGCTGCCATTGAGTGCTGTTAACGTGGATGGCAGGGCTCCCTCTCCTCTCCACCCCCAAACACATTGGCACGTGTTCCAGAAGAAGGGAAGAAGCCACAGTCCTGAGGCCAGGCCTTTCATCTTTGCAAGTGGCTGTGAAGGGAGAGTGACCCTGCTGCTGTGTACTGGATATGGGTAGGAGACCTGGAGGCAGACTCTTCCCTCCTCCTGAAGTCCAGGACGTTGGAGCTCTGACGTGCATCTTTTTCACCCCACAAGCGGAGGCCAGACTCCAAAACACATCAAGAGATCTGGCCAGTTTCAGTGGAACCTGTTCAAAGGGGCTGTGAAAAATTACACTGAGAGCAAATTAAAAAAAAACCAACCACAAATGCCAAGCAGCTACAGTAGCAGCTCAAAAGGGCTTGGTCTGGATTCCCATCTGGAGATTGGCCTAGAGATATCCTTTTTCAGGTATTCTGAGATCGTTCTGGCTTTTTGACTTGATATAGATTTATTGTGTTTTGCATTTAGAAACTGCCTGAGCTCTGGCTCCTGTATTGTACTCAGTAAGAAAGAGTTTCAGTAAATCCTGTGAGGGAGTAAGATACCCAGAAAGCAGTAATGCTTGGGTTCAGAAAAGTGGCCCATCTGTGGCAAGTTTAGACGTGTCTTTAATGATTTAGTGATGTGTGTTCCTGTGCTGGCCTGTACGTGTGTGCTCTGCTTGCATTTCTGCCTTTCAGGTGCCAGGGAAAACTCATCCAGCACTGTTATATATCATACATTGCTTTCATGCAGAGGAGCTGCTATATTTGACTAAGGGCAGATATTAATGTGCAGTAGAGATACCACAGCATCTTCTGTTACTGCTCATCACTGGGCTACAGTAACTAATTGCGTGGATGTTAGTAGCTCATCACAGATGAGAGATAAAACATCTCAGATATCAGCGCCGTGAAGGTACATCTGCCCAGCTTTTTCACAGACCAGAGAAGCTTGATACAACGAGACTTGCTGTGCTATTGCTCCAGTGTCACCAGATGTAACTGCATTTCTGCTGGGGTTAGGAAACTGGGTAGCTCGCAAAAGAGTATATTTTTGTTCAGATAAAAGCAAGGGACTGCTCTGCTGACTGCTGGACTTTTGCAAAGTGAAGTGCTGTAGTCACCTTGACCCACCACACTGTGTGCCTTAACTGGATTGAAAGCTGTGCTGTTTGTTGAAATCAAATGGCTCCCACTACAGTCTGTCTAAAAGACCCCAAGCTGATATTTGCCAGTCTGCCAGTCTTCCCACCTGTGTGTGAACCCATCCAGCTACTCTTTCTCCATCCCACTGGCACATTACAGATAGGTAGATAAAATCCCTTCACAAAATACAATTGGTTGGTCAAAACCAAGAGAACTTTACTGCCTGGAAGCACTAGAAGTAAATCAATGAAAATTCTGATGTTCCAGATGAGCTATTTTACCTCTGAAGGCCGTGGGCCATGCAGGGAGATCATTAACATTCCTGGGTGACAAGTTGACAAACTCAGAATTGATTAATTCCTGCCTTGAGCTTTGGTTTTACATCCCAAGAGGTGGCATTCAGGTGGGAACAAGTAGGAGTGGGATCTTTAGACTTTGGGGTATGACCCCTTGGTGAAAAGTTAGAGCTCCTGATGGCTCCCAGTTGCAAGATGGAGCACTGTCTGATCATCTCTAGCCTGCACATGGGTTATCCACATGGGCTTTATACTGGAGCTGGAGGAAACCAAGGACCACACTGTGTCAGGGGCTGAGTAGCAGCTCTTGGCAATGCTTTATAAAAATCATCAGCCCCAGGTGTGGTACAACTTTGCAGTGAAAAGAGGACCATCTTCTCTCTCTGCTCCAGAGCCAAGGGGAGTGTAGGGCTGCAGGTGCTCCCAGCTCCTGTGGGCTGTTTGGAAGAGGTGATGTGGCACAGAACAGTCTGGTGGCAAAGCAGTGATGCCAGAGTCCCTCTCACTGGCCACTGAAACACTGCTGCTGCCTTTTCAGATGTAGAATTTAAAGGAGCCAGATGCTTTTGTGGGCCTGTGAACAGAGCAGGATCCTTACGGGGATGCCTAGAAGAAAACATGGGGAAGAGGATTAGAAGAGGCAGGAAGTGATGGGGAGGGAAAGTAAGAGAGGGAGGAGAGAACATGATAGAAATGAGGGAAATGGAACTGGAAGGAACAGTGGTGGAAAAAGGAGACAAATAGAGGCAGAATTTTGTTTGGGCTTTGGGTTGTTTTTTTTTCCCCCTTGCTGGGCTTGATAAACTTCCTTTTGAAGCTGTCTCTCCCAGCAGTAAGGTGCCTGAGAAGTGAGATTATGGGGAAGACAGAAATGTCAGTGTGGATTCTGGGTATCTTCCACCAATCCTCCTGCTTCAAGAAAAAATTATGGCCAGAGCTAGAGTGGTTTTTTGCATCTCTACCTCCAGCATTGCAGATTTTTTGGCTGACCCTCATACAGCCATGACTACTCCACCCTTCTCCACATTGGTTTCATGGTTACCCTTGCTGGGCATTTCTGAGAGACACATGGCAGAGGGAGGCTAGTGCTGACATCTTGCAAGAGATGCAGAACTTGAACATGTTTTTTTGTCAAATCTTCCCTCCTGCCATTGAGCTAGGGGGCCACTGAGATGGTGTTGAGGATGTAGGGCTCCTCTTCTCTCTGGCTCTGATGAGCTGGCATCCCTTTTTGGTTTGTCTCATCAGCAGAATATCTGGATGCTTCTCTGAAGCTCATCTGAACCCACTCAGTTCTCTTGCCTGATAAATTTTTTATCTGAAATTAGTCTGATGAGAGTGATTAACTGACACCCTGGGAGACTCAGACTTCCCTTTCATCACCTCTCCAGATAAAAGCTCCTGCTGCAGCAGAGCAAATATAACATGTGCACCACTTCTCCTGCCTGGCTATTCCTAGGATCAGGAAGGAAGTCCATTCTCTGTCCTAAAGAGTCCTTTGCCTTCTGGGCTAGGGTTGCCAGGAAAAAGGGGACTTAATTTTTTTTCCAGTTTTTGTAAGTCCATGATAAGCCATAAGACCAACAGGAATACAAGAAATATAATAGATTAGAAATACAAGCCTGTATTCTCACCAGGCACTGTAGTAAAAGCATTTTGCTACTTACTGCATGAACTGCAGGTAAAAGGCTCCCAAACCTTGTCACCCCAGACTGTACAGTGCATTGACCCAGGGAAGAAGTAGTTGAACTTCAGCTAAACAGAGATCTATCTCTGCACCGTGCCCGCTTACGGCAAACAGTCACACTGGTAGGTTTCCAGCCAAGATCCAGAGCTCATAAATTACTGAGACATCAATAAATGACTCAATGCTTTTTAAGTGACTAAAATAAAACATATCTTATTTATGTTAATGAAAATGACTGACATCCCCAGTGACTGTTGTCTTGAAGAATCACTAACTGCTTTGCAGACTACGTACACAGCTATCATTCAGCCACAGCTAAAATGCAGCTACCTCTGGGGTGGAGCTTGACAGATGCTTAATAATGTCTGGAAACCCAGCAAAGACATGTACATAAGGAAGAAAAATAACACTTTGCATGGAAACCAGTAGGGAGAATTTGAGGTAGCCAGTGTGTAACAACAAACTGGAATCTGATGAGATGCTAAGCTACTTTTTAAGCAGTGGCTGACACTGAAAACCCAGGACTTTGCTGTCAGGAAGTTGGGAAGTGCAATCCATCACCACTGGGGTAGTGTGTCTGCTTGTGAGGAGTTGTACGATTACTTTGCGCATGTAATGATGGCAGCTTTGCATTCAAATGCAGGTGAATAAATATCAGTTTGTCCATGTAAAATGCATGGTTTCTTCAGGCAGCTCAGCAATTGCAAATTCTGGTGCAGAATTGGGCATGCACAAATGTCTGTGCCTCTGGACACTGCTTCTGCAAATCTGAATGAGCTGTCATGAGCAGGCACTTGGCTTTCCATGTCGTTCAAAGCCAGTAGGTTGCATACCTTCCCTGTCTGCTTCTACTCAGAGCTATGAAGCAAAGTGATGGAAAACTAAAAGCTTTTCCAAGTAATTTGAGACATATTTATTGGTTTGCTTTCAAGTCACCTCTGTGAGTGCCACCTTAGTAAAGCTGTACATGAGGCTTAAACAAGAATGGTGCTTGGTGCATGTGCATAAATTGCATTGTAGGGGCTGGGGTAGAAAGCCCTGCCAGTTTTTCAGTCCTGCCATTTAAGGCTATGCAGAGCTCCTCATATCAGGTGAGCTACTCCTCTAATTACAAAGGAGAGAGAGGTTGAGGAGGTGTAAATGATTGCAGCACTGTCCAAGTGAAGGCAGATTGGCCGTTTTACACCAGCAAAGCATGGCTGGAGGATGCAGGTGTTAAAGAAGCAGAACCAGGACACCAATCCCAAAAAGTGGGAATTCATGCAGGGAGGTAAAAGGGTCTCCTCTGTGCCTGCTGCTGGGGATTCCAACCCAGAGATTACTCTGGAACAGAAGCTGTGTTTGGCCCTTCATCAGACCACTGGAGCAACTCGCTCTCCCCATGTAGACACTCATCTTCTCCAGCTGTGCCACAGTGCCAGGACCAGGAAATACTCTACAGCAAGGCAAGAAACTATCCTTCCTTGTCCTCTTCCAGAAAAACAGGTAAGAAAGACAGCTGTGGGTGTTGTATATCCTTTTGATCCTGTGAGAAGAGAAATGGCTGTTCACCTAACATCATGTTGCATCAGGGGAGAAGCCCACCAGTGCTCAGCTAGACCCCTTCCTAAGGAGAGAGATGCAACCATTTCCCCTGAAACAACTTGCTGACTGCAGCACATGCTCTGGATGGGTACATGCAGTTGCTTTAAAGCAAGCTCCCTCCTTCTTATATGTTAATGCCTTTTGCTCAGCAGATGCTCTCTGGAGCATGCAGTATAGTGAAGGGTGCAGACAGCTTTTCAAATAATAGGGTGTAAGTGTGTATGTAATATACCTAGCACCCATTTCGCCCTCCCTGACACACAGGCACACATTGCCATGTAGTTACAGACTCCCAGGCACAGCTGCACTATGTTTACACCCTGCCTGCAGAGCAAGCTCAGAGCAGTCTGTGATGCAGTACAGGCAGAGCTGCAAGTCAGGAAACGGAAAAGGAGAGAAAGGAGGGGAAGGAGAGCTGTGGGAGAGCCCATGCCACCCCAGCTGCAGTACTCCCTTGCAGTCCTCAGCCATGTCTTGATTTGCAGCCCTGAGAAAGCACAGGCTTCCCCTTGGACACATTTATGACCTCTATTTATTAGTCTACCCAAAATTATTGCAGGGGAGACAACTGAGCACATCTAATAATTAAGACAGCCAAACAGAGGTACAGTCAAGTAAGAAAAAGAGGCAGAGGAGAAGGAGAGAAACGTCAATTCAAAGAGAGGGGTGCCAGGGTCTCTTTAGGCACACTATCTTGCCTCATCACCCCATCTCCCTGCAAACACCAAGGAAGAGTTGACCTACTCTGTCTGTCCCCTTAATCAAAGCTGAACAGCTTTAGCTCTGCAGGTATTGCAGTGGGAAAACAAGGGCTTGCCCAATTTTTGGCTGTGTTAAGTGCCCTGGAATCCCACCCTCCCCACCTTGGGTGAAGCTACTGTCAGTACTGACATGTTGAGAGCAGGGGCAGCATCCTGGCTGCATTGTGTTGCCACATCTACAAGTTAGATACCACTGAATTTTTCATGTACAGGAACACTGACACCTGAAAAACACTCTGAAACTTGAACTGTGCTAGGTCAAGCACAGCCACCTGGCATATCACATCCCAGCTTAAACAGAAATGCAGTGAGATGGCCCAAGCACTATAGATTGTAAAGATCAAGCTGCCTAATGAGGAGTGTGAATGAGATGAGAAGGAAGATTACAATTATGAGTCTATAAACTTCAGTAAATAAGGGCTTAATTAGATGCAGTCCTCTCTCACCCCTTCCTATATGCTTTCCCCCATGCAAGGTGGAGGGCTGCTCCACACACCACTCCTTGAGAGCTATAGTTCCTAGATAAGGCCCGGCTTGGAGAGACTCAATAAAGAATAGCAGGAAAGCCTTCTCCTTTTGGCCAAAGGAGCAAGGATTACTTTCAGTAGCAGTGCTTACATACTAATTCACTCCTGATTTACACTTCTGCTCAGGAAAGCAGATCTGCGATGTGAGCACTGGTTCCAGTGCCACCTGCACGTGCAAGGAAGGGACTAAGCATGGTCTGCTTGCTCTGCTTTCAGGAACCCTCTTCTTTCCTCCTTTCCCCCATGCCAGCAGGATGATGTCAGTTGGCTTTTGAGGGGAACCACAGCAGCAATCCTACTCAGCTGGAGACTTGAGTGTTTAGCTGCTGCACCTAAGCTGTAGCACCTCCTTCAAACCAGAGCCAATGTTCCTATTGCTGTGTAGCTTCTAGGGGCCAGGTGAGTATTGCTAGACTGTCCCTGCAGGGCTCCAAGATCTGTATTTTCTGCAACACCTGAAAGTGTCCAGTCAAGGGGAGCCCTTGCTTTGCATCTTGGGATTTAGGTCTGCAAGCTTTTCCTGCTGTTCCAACCTTAACCCACTGAAAAGCCTGGAGAAGGCAGCAAGGCAGGTGGCAAAGGGAAGGGATTTGTTCTGGAGTCAGAGGACAGTACGTATTTTAAGGCCACAGGGAATCTCTGGGGTTTATGATCTTTAGTAATCTCCTTGCTTTCAGGCTCCCTTCCTCCCCGTTGAGAGCCTCTCTCAACAGTTCCCCAGGGGATTTCAAGCGTTGCTATTATATATAATTGCACAAAAAAAAGAACATTCTGGCCCATGAAAGGGATAAACTAATTAATTCCAGGCCACAGAAGTGGAAAAGAAAGCAAATACTCAGCAATTAATCAGGGGCAGCTGAACCCTTCTCTCCTATCAGATATGGTGGGAAGTGCTAATTGCAGAAGACAAACCACACAGTGGGATGCACCAAGCTGCCTTCTGAACTGGGGGAAAAAAATAAAGCATTCAGCTAGCAGTACATAGAGGAGAAGGAGGGGGAGCAATGGGTACCCTCCATTACCACAAGCTGCAGTGTGGGAACAGCACACTGTAAGGGGTCTGGGCTGCTCAAAGGCATTTGGGAAGGTTTGAGGAGCCAAGGTAGTAGGCATCTGGATGGGGAATTGGGCTGTGAAGTCATCTACCTCTCTATGCTTCACTTCTCTCACTTGTGAAATGGGATTTATGGTTCTTTCCCTGGGCTGGCTGTCACAAAGGAGTGTGTGATGCTGCCCAGAGCTCACAGGGAGCCCTCATAAATTTCCCAGTATGGCTGGCTCTGGTAAGTGGCTGTGAGGCCAGCAGAGATGCTGCATCTCTTGGGACAGGCAGCATGGCAGTGGATTTGGTAGGGCCCCTTGAAGCATGCAGCTGCACTTGGGAAGGCATTAGGTTAGCTGCTGTTGCTCACGTTTGACTTTGCTGGGTTTGGCTTCTGGGGGAGGTACTTTTGTGAGGAGATTTTTCAAGGTTTTGAAGCACTTAAAAATAGAGAGAGTTAGTGAAGAGGATAGTTAGATTTAAAGGTGCCAGTGCAACACTAATTTCAAGGGTGTGATAGCATTAGAGCTTGGGGAATTCTTGTTATGCTCCTCTGGATCTGGAGAGGCCTTCATATCTGAAGAAAACGGATGCTTTAGTGACTTGGAAGACTTGGAAAAGCCTCTTAGCTCCTGATCCGTTCTCACTGCCTTTCCTCACTGTCATCTTGCCTGATTCTGACCACTCTGCCCCTGATAGAGAACATAGGTTGCTTCCTCAGATAGAGGGGTTGAGAGAACAGACAAAACTGAGGTCAATGGCTCTTCTAGGAAAAGGCTGCAGTCTAGGACCTCTGTATGCAGGGCTCTAGAGGCCTTCTAGCTTCATTTTTTCCTACCTGAATGCCGAATGATCTGGAACAGACACAGCACTTCACTTGGAGGTCTGCATGCAATCCTCACCTCTTTGATGTTCCTCGATCAGAGGAGCACAATTACATACAGAAAGGAACAGACATCATCACTTGTTCCTTGGAGAATGTAAAGAGAAGCTCAGCTCTCTAAATGTTATGGGTTGTTGTTGGTTTTCTTCTTCCAAGTGTTCAGATCCCCTGTGGACAGGCCTTTTGCATTAGACCCAGAGGGGACTGATTAACAAGTTGTTATGCATCCTTTATTCCTGCCAGAGCCCATGAAAGTTAGACATGTGCAGTGATGCCTGGGATGGCAGAAGGCTCTGTGGAAAACTACATGTATAAAGCCCCCTGATGGGAGTATAAATGTGGAATAATTCCCTTCTACCTTCAGTAGCCACAGATTTACATCTGTGCTAAGCATAGCTTGACCCTCCCCTATAATTCAGGGTATATCTTCTCTGCAAATAAGCTTCCTACATGGGCAGCATGTTTCTGCCTCTTTCTTGGGGAATGAGGAGAGCCAGCGCTGCTTGGGGCAGCTTTCCTGCCCTGCTACTCTCTGTGCCTGTCTGCAGAATCAAACGTGATCTGGCAGCTGCTGCAGCAGCCCTTGTATTTAGCTGTCCCATCCCTCCCAGGATTTCAACACATTTGCATTCCTTCTGCTCTGAAGATGAACTGCAGACTTCTTCTCCAGCAAACCTTCATTTTGGGGAGCAGAATTCATCAATATTTTATGCTGAAGGGGAAGACAAATATATATATGTGCTTATATACCTAGAGAAGGAAAAGGTTAGTGCAGTGAAAAGAAACAGATATAGCTGAGGAAGGAAGGAAGGAGGGAGGGTTAGAGAATCTGTTCCTTCATTTATTTGACCTCTCTTTGGTTATGCATAATCCTAGAGAAGGAAAAATCCATATGACGTTGAAGAATCCCTGTTTAATAATTCTTTTATTTGTCTACATCAGTGCTGCCAGTAATTTCATGATAGCCAGGCAGAGACTGCAGATCTAGATAGGGGCAGGGAGATGGAGAGACAGAACAAATGACACAGAGAGAATAAGAGGCAGCGTGAGTGAGTAAAACACGTGCGTACATGGTCTGGGGGGATTTTCAGCAGCAAGACTCCTTCCGTTACAGCCCCTGCAGCCCTTACTCAGCATAATGTGGCCAGTCAAGTGAAAACGATGCTTTTAAAAGTCTCTGGCAGCTCTTTCATTAAAAGCTTGACCGCAAGGCTGGGTTATAAATAATTTGATATTAAACACACACGTCAAAGAAAAGAGTGGGTAGGGAGGGAGATTGTTTTCAAGCCACAGAATAATTATTCGGGTGTATAATTTTAGCTCCAAGCTTCTCAGAGACGGAGAGGCAGTACAGGGTGAGGAGCTGGTGAAGAGTAATGGTTTCAATATCAGGCAAGGCTGCATTGGTGCTGGCTGCAGCACAAGGTGGGGCTGCCAGCTGGCTGAGGTGCTCCCATGTTTTGCACGGGCAGAGGCTCTGCTGCCCACATTTTGCAGGGTGGGCTCAAAGATATGTGTCTGGGCTTTCACTCAGTGCCACAGAGCATCTGTGTGTGTTTGTACCCATACCTACCCACAACGCGCGCACACACACACACACACACAGGGTTCACACCCACTGCAGATGCTAAAGGAAACTCCTCCAGCCAGGAGTGCTGATGCTCAGGGATGTGAATTGCAGAAGGGGGTTCTATGGGGTCCAGCATAGTCTGTGCATGAGAGGAGCTACCTACCGTGGTTGCTTTAGTTTGAAAGTCACCAGGGCTGTTGCATCTTCTCATGTGCCCCAAGGACATTCATTCACCCACATGCTTGTTTACAGAGGTTAGTTCATGCTCGGGACACTGGCCTGTTCCCCCACATGCAGCCCCGCAGCACACACATGGAGCCTGGGGATCACTTTGGGCTATTGGTGCTTGCTGCCTTGTCCCTAGTGCACATAAAACATGGGCACAGAATAGCCTGGCCCTCAATACAGCCTATACAGACCTGCACATTGGTTCATGCCACTCATAAGCTTCAGTTCAGATCAGTGGATACTCATCTCTAGGTATCTCAGGTCTCTCATTTCAGTTCTAGAGGGTTTGAAACTCCTATAACTAGTTCTCATTAGTTCTGTAGTACTGGGGACTGGCCATATCACCCAGTAGAAGAGGCACTGGAACAGGTTGCCCAGGGAAGTAGTTTAGTCACCATCCCTCGAGATACTAAAAGATATGTAGATGTGGTACCAAGGGACATGTTTTAGTTCTGTAATGGACTTGGTTAACAGCTGGATTTTATGATCTTTTTCAACCAAAACAATTCTGTGAGAGGACAGCCCTTGGTTTGACCTGGAGATCTCAGTTATATTAGCCTGAGGTTCTGTCCCACCCACCTCAGCCCTAGTCTGGAATGGCTTTTTTGGGGCAGACCCTTCCTTGTCTCCCACCACCACGGCAACCGAGCCCTAGAGAAGGACAGGTTCCAAGGGTTAAAAATATCTCTTTGGAGCCAGATCTGCAGCACAGGACTGTGGGGAAGGAAACAGACAGGCAGCTGGGGCAATGAGCAGCCTTCTGAACCTGGGTGGAGGAGGGATGAAGCACCATGGGATTTGCAGGGAGTCTCTGGCGCTGGTGCGGTTCATGAGGGCTTCACTGCACCTGTGTGCAGGGGGTGGGTTGCACAGCACCACTCCTGCAGGGAGCCCGGCCATCCACTGCCCCATATCTCACTTCCCACAGGATGGGTTTGCTGGAGATTGACACGCGTGGGGCCCTTCCTTCAGTCGGATTGGCACATCATTATGCCTTCCTAGTGCTTCATGGGGCTTCTTGCAGAGGACAGTACTCACCTGTCTCCCAGCTGTTCCCAGCAGCTGGCTGAATCCTGCACAGCCCAGAGCTCAGGGTGTATGGTTACCTTAGAAACTGTTATTCCTCTTCTTCCTACTGCTATGCACAAGTTAAGTAATGGGTAGCAGGAGGCATGCAGGCTTCTGCCTCTGCTGAAGAAAAGACCCAAAGCACTGCAGAGTGGTCTTATCTCTCCCTGTGAAAGGAGTCCTGGCTTTGCTGTCTGTGTGAAAAGCCATGGGTTTCTGCCATAGCTTGGCCGAGGTGACACTGTGGATAGGGGGGGATGAACTAAGAGTCTTTGGGGTGATTGATACTCTTGTGGATGCTTTTTTTTTTTTCTGAGGCAGGTATTTCTAGCCTGGGGAAAGCATTTTTAACTAAATTTAGATTAGATGAATAAATAAACATGCTACACTTTATGTTATATAAATGTGACTCTTACACTTTCTGCAACATGGAAATGCTTTCGTCCCCTGTCTGAAGGCTCCCAGGCTGGAAGAATGGGATTGGAAAGGACTCAGATTTGCTTTCTAGATGATATTTGCAAATCTGGGATGGGATAAGGTATTCAATCCTTATTACTTTGGAATAGCCAGTTTCTTAAGCCCTGGGGTAGTGGTGCCTGTGGCAACAGGTCTCCCTCTGAGTTAGGGTGGTGGACCTGAGGCTGGTTTCCAGGTAGGAATATCACTGAATACCTAAACACAGAGTGTCAGCAGGAGATCAAGGAGTGAAAAGCAATGAGCATTTGATCAACATTCCTCACTAGTTTTAAACAGGAATCATCTTAGCCTTTTTAGAAAATGGATAAGCAAAAAGATCTCAAGTCCTTCTTGTGCTGTGCTGACATTTTCATTCCATATCCATCTAAAATCAACGTTTAACGCAAATGTATATTTACTTTTTTTTTTTTTTTTTTTTTTGACAGTTTAAAGATTTCTGATTGATGATCCAGGCTTCCTCAAACTTTGTCATTACGCCATTTTTAGGTGCATTTGAATAAATTGATTCTGCCACTGTAGCCTCAAGAGACTTTCTGGAAACTACAATTTAAAAGTTCTACAGACTCTAGTTACAGACCACAATTTTTTTTTTTTTTTTTTTTTTTTTTTTTTTTTTTTTTTTTTACTGGTTCCTTCACCCATGGGATTGGGAATAGATGTCAATGAATTCTGGAGAGCTGGAGAGCTGCAGGAAGGGTGAGGTGGTATCATTTTGAAGAGCAGCCTTTGATGCACGTGGACAGCCTGTGGTAGGCAAACTGGAGGGAGGGGAAGGCAGTGCTGAGGAATGGCTTTTTCTCAGATGTTCTGTGGATACCGCAGAGCTGTTTGTTTGTTGCAGGTTGGGATTTTATGTCTGCTTTGTGGGTGTTGTTTCCCCCAGCCCCCTTGAGCAGATTTCAGATTCTCCATCTTAGCTGTGTGTGGCTTCAATTACACTGAGCTTTTTTGTGGCTCAGTGTGCAGGGAAAGGCTCCGGATCATTAGTGTGAAATGTGTTTGATCTCCTCTCGCCTTTCCATTTGAAATGGAAATAGCTGCTCTTGTCAGCTCCTCAGGTCCCCAAGTAATCGTCCCACCAGCTCCTCCGGCAGCCTCCCTCCCCCTCCACCACTCGGGAGAGCTAATGACCAGCCCACACCACCTCAGCAAGAGGCTTTTTTCCCTTTCTCTCGGTGTCATTTTGATCCAAATTTGTTAATTTCTTGTTCTTCCCATTGTCAAAGAGCTCCTCTTTTCAATGATCCCCTCTTTTGCCCTCCTTCTGCCCTTCAGGATTTACTTAGCTTTGGCACCCCTCAGAGCAAAAACACTATTTCCTTTCTTCAGGTTGTGACTCCTCCTCAGGGCCGAATTAAGAAATTAGACATCATCTGGAAATTCACTCCCCCATCCTTTTACTCAAGTCTTCTTTTCCCTGGCACATCTGGTTGAAGGTGGGTCCCTTTTTGTGGTGGTGGTTGATCACTGCCTATTTGCTTCCCAAACAGAAATTGGCATCCAAAAGCTCCAATTACTGTATTGCTCTAGCTCAGAAGCCTGAAGAAGATGTGTTTCTGTATTAATCTCTCCCCCTTAGGCAAACCTTTCAAAAGAGGCCTCCTACCACAAGTGCAAGCAGGGGGGGGGAAAGAGCAGGGAGTTGGTTTGGGGGATGGGGAAAGAGAGATGGATTTCAGACATTTTTAATTTTTTTTTTCTTTTTTAATGTAATTGTCAGAGCATTTGAAAATGTCTAATGCAAAAGGGACCATCAGTTTCTCCAATTCTGTAGGGCTGCCTGCTCCTTTATCCCTCTAGTGTCACCTTCTCCCCACTCCGTGAGCATCTCGTGGCTTTTTCCCTCACTAGACTCCCCTTCCTTTCCCCTCACAGCCAGCACGGCTCCCATGGCACAGGAGATGGGGCACAGGCAGCCTGGCCTGAGCTCCACAGCAGGTCCCTGCTCTGGGTTTCCTTGGGCTCCACAGAGCCCGAGGGAGCAGCAAAGGTGCTGCCTCAGGCACGGGATCAGAGCCCCAACCCACCAACCCTGTGTTCGCCTCCACGGAACGTTATTAATGCTGCTCGTGAACGCTCCCTTATCTAAAGCACGGAAGAAAAAGGAGCTGTGGGGAAGGGAGGTGAGAGAGGGAGGAAAAAAAAAAAAATCAGAAAGGAAAAAAATCCCCTTCACTGTTTTTTGTTTGGCAGCGTAGCAAGGCAGCAGACGGGCAGCCAGCATCCCGTGGTCCAGGCAGGCACAGCCCAGCTGCCCCGTGCTGCATCTCCAGCACTTGCTCACAGCCACGCAGGGTCAGGCCCCCCAGCTCCCCTCAGGGGCTTGAAGAGCAGGCTGCTGCTCAGCAAAACATGTTTCAACTGGTGCCTCCTTCCTG
>NW_009952058.1:711923-716413 GCF_000747805.2 Chaetura pelagica
CTCCTGCCTGCTGAGAGGCCCTGGCTGCATGTAGCATCCACCTCCTCATGTGAGAGACCATTGTCCTTCCTTCCTTGTGAGGGAGAAGAGCTTGATGGTTCTCTGAGAAGCACCAGGCATGGGGAAGGTTTATGGCATGGCTCCTGTCCTCTTGAGGTTCTGCTCTTTCTTTCAGGTCTTTATTTCCCCACCCAAGGATCCGTGAAGCCACAGGTCATCTTCAGCAGTCCCAGACTTTTGCTGACAGGTCCTCTCTGTGAGGATGAGGCAAAACAGGGGAGCAGGACAAGGGAAGGGTGGTCAGATAGCTGTGCTGGCTATTTATGGCCATTTCTGTGGTCATAACTTTGGGGAAAAAACCCTCTTGTCAATGCCTGTTTGCTCCTGGGTACTTTCAGGTGATGCTGGGCAGTGGAGGTGTTGTTTTGGTGGGTGTCTACCCATTGTTTTCTACCTTTGAGGTACTCCAACTCTGCTTTTCCATGCATTGTCTGTCCTATTTTAAGAAGTTGTTCCGCTTGAAGGCATTAAATCAGCCTTATTGCGGGACATAGTAACACCTGTCATGGGAATGCTTGGACCTAGACAACCTGGGCCCATTTCTGGCTCTACCACAGATACTGCATGGAATCGCTTACTCCCTCTGGGCCCAAAGCTCCCCAGCTATAAAACTGGGCTAAAACTGCAGAAAGGGAAGGAAAGATACATGTCATCAGACCTTTGGCCTCCTGATTGCCCAGGCAATCTATCATGGGAAAAAAGAATAACCTGGATCTCTCTTAGGGTCTGTTTTACCTTTACCAGCTCCCAAACCCTATTTTCCTTCCTTCCCATTCCCTTCTTCTTTCCTCCTTTCCCTAGCACCCCCATCTCTTTGCCAGTACCCACAGTCCTGTGAAGGCAGAGGTCTGCCTGCCCTCAGCCCACCTCTGCTCAGCACAGTACTGTTCCCTCCCCAGGAGCCTGAGACCTCTACTCAGTGTACACATGGGTATGTGTCTGTCCTCAGCCTTCCAAGCTGTCTTGGAGGCAGGGTTATTCCTTCACTCCTGTGAAGGCAGAAAGAGCCTCCATGTAGGCTCAGCACAGGGGTGGTGAGAATGAATTATTTTCCCTCCACGCAGTGTACTTTTAGGCACATTTTTGGCCTTGCTAGGAAAGCACAGATATGACCTGACTGCTGAGCTCTCTCCTTCTCCAGAAACGTGTGTGTTCGTCTGCCAGAAGTAAAGATCTGCACACTGCAGTGCACGCAGTCGTTTCACGTGCAAGATATTTTCCTACTCAGGATGCACACCAGTTTTCTGACTCTGGTGCAACTGGGTGGTTGAACACAAGGCCTCACCACCCATTTCTCACAGTTTGTCTACTTTTTGAAGGAGTACAGTCATTTTTCTTCCTTTCTCATGGCTTTGCATACATTCTCTCGGTGCTTTCCCCTGGCGCAGGCGGTTCCTCCTCCAAAGGCAGCATGAGGGTGCTGGTCCTTTCCTCTCCAGCATGCCTGCTGCAGGATGGGGGTGAGCACCTGGATGGCTGAACTGCAGCTCGTGGGGATGTGGCACTGTGCACCTCTCTGAGACATTGTGAGCCAGCAAGTGTCTGGGCTCCCCACACTCTTGCTGTGTCACATTGCTCAGCTGAATTCACAGGAGCCTGCTGTGGGCTGCCCCTGTGCTCCAAACCAAACCTCATAATTGATGCACTAATCCTCTGGATTCCCTCATTTACAGCCACTAATGGCTGGTGTGTTAGTGATGAGCACTGTGAGCAGGACCAATTCAATTAAGCCTCTAACAAGCCCATTGTAGCAGGATTATGGAAACTCTTCACAATGGCTGGTAACAGCAGAACAGGCAGACGACTTGCTCTGATTAATTGACTGCAATGGATCAAATGGAAACTCTTGATTTTTTCTTGGAAATCCTTTGCCCTGGCTGGCTGATGGGAAGCCTGGGCAGGCCTCAGGCCTTCCAAGGAAGGAGACAGGTGAGGCTGTGATTCCTTCGCAAACTCCAGATTCTCCCATCCCACCTCCAAGTGAGGTAGCAACACAGGGTTAGGCTGTAATGTACCTGATTGGCCCACATCCAGTGCCTTTATTGTTTATAGCTGGGCCAGCAATTAAAGGAATGACAGATGTTCTCTATGAACTCTTCTCCCTTCCCAGAAAGGGAAAGGAAAGAGAAAAAGGGAGAGAGATGTGGGTTGTAAACTAAACTACACAGCTTTAATGAAAGCAATTATTAAAAAGAAAATAATGAAATATATAAAAATATGTACAAATTTCTACAAAACCAATATTGTGCTTTGCCCCAATAACACTCAGGTCACCACCGGGGCTGCAGGACAGCCCTGGGAAGGCCCCAGACTGAAATCCTGGACTCAGCCACAGATAGGGCCTGGATTCAGGGACACACTGATTCAGGACTGAATGGATTGGGATCAAAGGCAGAAGAATGTGCAGAGGCTTCCCTGGATGCCAGCCACAGATGAAGAGACTTGACCCTCGACATCCCTCAGATTTACACTGAGTATAATGCTTATGGGATGGAATACTTTGTTGGGTCAATTTTAGTCACCTGTCTGGTCTGCTCCTCCCCGCAGGAGAGTCACACGTGGGATCCGTTTTCCTCCCTTTACTTTCTGGTGCATAAGGCATTTAGCAGAGCCAAAGCCACTGTGGCCCTGATTCTGCATACCATTCTCCAGCAATCACTTTCAGTGTCTAGTGTTATCAATCCTAGAAACAGACACCAACTGAAAAACACACTGTTTATTTCAGGAAGTGCAGCTACTTAAAAGAGACTTAACTGAAAAGCAAAATTTCTAAAAAGAAAATTGTTTTTTTCCTGGCTCAAACCAGGACTTCTCCCCATTTCAACATCCCCACAGCATATCTGTGGTGACCTCCATCAGTCCTGTCCCCTGCTTTCCAAAGCTTCACTCTCTTTGCCAGCATAGGGAGGCTCAGGGCTGGCTGGCAGCTCCCTTGTTACAGCTGGGCAGCTACAGACAGTGGGTAGCAGAGGTGACTCTCTGAATTATTCAAGAGCACATCATGGTTTCCTTGCACACTTAATTTGAAATGATTTGGCAGGTGATTTCTATAGATAATTTTTGACCTGTCACTCATCCGGGAAGACTTTGCAGTGAGCAAGACTAGGCAGAAGAGTTTCATTGAAAACTCCTTCATCTTGACAGTTGTGAGTTTTGTTGCTTCATTGTTTTGCTGTTCCCTGGATAAAAATGAGTGAATTCTGAAAATTTATTTTTGAGAGGATGTGGGAAAAGAAAGCTTCAATATGAAAAAGATTTCATTTCATAAAATGCTGGAATTGCATTTGAAAATGCAATTTTTTATTAGAGATTCTTCTTTACTTTTTTCTCTCACATGATTTTATGATGTGAAGATTACATGTGCTGACATCATCAGAGCATATTAAAAGGCTATAAAAGGTAGCATAAAACTGGAAAATTAAATAAAAATGAAATATGAGAACTGAAAACATAATTTTGAAATGCTTAAATAATTGAAACATTACCAAGTTCTATTTCTTGAGAAACACTGGCATATTCATTTCAATTTATAATAGTTGTAATTAATTTTGTTCGCATTTAAGCTGATTAAACTGGACACGTAGGTCACATAATAGGTCTTTGTTCTCTTGTTGGATGTGTGTAATTCCTGCAATCAAGTTTCTCATGCAAATCCAGACTACAGAGAGTCTGAAATTTCTCTTCTTGCATCTCCTGTAGGACTCATTTAAATGTTGCTGCTTTTGCAAACACATTCATCAGTGAACTCATTTCCTGGAACCCCTGGTGAAAATAACCATAGATGGGATACTAACATGCAAAATGATTTTACAATTGAAATTAATGTTTCCAGCTTTCCAGATTCTGGAGGACACCTTTGTCAGAGGAAGCTGTCAGGGTATAGCTCCTATTTGATGAAACTAGGAGCTGAGTAATTCAATGAAATTGATTAAATGAACCTGACTGACTAAATATATGATTCCCTGTTCATAGTAAAAATCTTGTTTTACCAGTAACTGCTATTAAAGATCTCTATAACCTATAAGATCTCTATAAGATCTCTATGTGTTTGCTTGCACATTCATGTTCTTGTGTTTTATTTTCTGTCAAATAAGACTGAATTTATGAATAGCATGATCTGTGTGTGCCTCACTGGGAATTTGAACCTTAGCCTTTGCTCTTGCTGCCCTTGACCCTGGATGTCCCAAATGAGTAAGCACCGTTTGAACTGATTTCTCTGAATCTCTTTCATTTTCACACTCGGTGTGTACATATGGCTGTTAGTCACATGCAACCTTATATGTAACACAAGGGAGGGAGGGCTGCAGCGTGAAGGAGGGGTTCTCCTTGGGTTGGAAAAGTTCAGCCTGCTGTGTCCATTTTAGAAATATGGCCTGGATGCTGCACAAATGCATCAGAAATCAGGGCAGAATGGATCAGGGAGCTACCCG
>NW_009952058.1:716452-718805 GCF_000747805.2 Chaetura pelagica
TTGCCTCTGGGTGCCTGTCACCACCTCCAGCTTCTGTCTTGCCTTCTTTCCCTTTTCCTTTCCTCTCATTTCCTGCACCCTTTTGTTCTCTTAATTCTTGCTTCTGAAGAACCCCACAGCATTCATATGTAAATTGAAACCAGCTCTGCAAGGGGGAGTATGTCTAAAAAAGAAATACTCACCATCCTCCCCTTGTTGCATTTTCCACTCCCTGGTGGGCTTCTCTTCTGTCTCTGCCAAAGGAGGCAGGGAGAGCACGTGAGTGGGATGGTGAGATCCCACGCGTAGCCTCCTTCTGCAGCACCTCTGCTTCCGTGGTCCCTATTTCTGCAGTTAGCAAATAAAGCTGTCACCTCTGTTGGTGCCCACAGTGTGCTGGACTGTCAGTACTGCAGGTACCGCCACACACCAGGGTCACCCCAGGTACCAGCCTGTCACAGCTCTGAGCTGCAAGACTGTCCCCATTCCTTGGACACAAATGTGATGACTGTGGGAGGGCCACTGTTTGTACAAGTATAACTCAGGTGGAAAAGTTACATATAGACACACACATGGAGTGACTTTTATTTTTATTTTATTTTTTTTTTCCCCTCCAGGAAAGGGATTTTCAGGAGAATTCTCCCCCGGGGAACTGGAAACAGAATTTCTTCCTGTGTAGGCAGTGTGCTGGCAGGTTTTTGTCACTTTCATTCACTCCCTAGATAAGAGACCCAGGGCTGAGAGCTATTGCTCCTCTCTTCCCTGTTATCTCTTAGCTGGATAATCAGCCACAAAAAATCAAAGATTTCTGTCCTGCAAGTCAATGGAGCAAAGCCATGTAGCCCAGCCTGAAAAAGAAGCAGAGCTCTACCTGGGCAGCTTTTCTATTCTACTGGGTACTGATGCATTTATTCTCACCACACTCCATAGTCCAGATTTAGCTTATTCAGCCATGGTAACCCAGCTGTCTGGGACCAGAGCTGTATTTTCTCTCGGGCTGTGTATGACGTCTCTCTTCTGTTCTGCCCCCCCTCACCCTAACCCCTTGGTGAGGAGCAAGCACTGGATTCAGCACAGCTTCAGGAAGGTTTCAGGCCAGCTCCTCACCCTTTCAGTCAGTCGTGCCAGGGAGTCTGGGCTGAAATGCCATGAAAGATGGTTGGACACACTCACCTTTCTGAGTGCAAGGGATGGCTGTGCAATATGGATGGAGCATTGCTCCATGAGGATACCCAGCCTCTGCCACAGCTCCCCCCAACAAGCACTACCCTACACCAGAGCACGGCAGGGGTAAGGAGTGTGGCAGCACCTGCAAGTGCTGGGCAGACCCAGAGAGCCACAGAGGGAAGTGCTGGTTGTTGCCTGGGCTCAGAGGTTGCCCATGGCCAGAGGAGGATGATGACACAGAGGACTGGAGTGGGATGTGGGTAGCCCCTACTCAGAACCCAGCTTGGTGACAGACCCTCTAAATACTGTGATGCTGAGTCCAACCCATTCCCTCCAAAGGTCAGTGCCATTCATGCACTATGAAGCTCAACTTTAATTCTTTGACAAAACCATGCTGTTCTGTGGCACTTCTGTAACTGGGGCTCAACAGGAAAAGACCTTGTGACTCCTTGCCTGGGGTGTGTAATATTGACCTCCATTTGCCTGCTGTTGTCACTTTGCCTTCTTAATGTTGGTTCATTGCACCATCCCATCCTGATACTGTGCAGAGATCCTGTAGGAAATACTGCAGGGTTTAAAAAAAGGTAAGGCATGCAGTCAGCACCAGAAATATTCTGCAAAGCAGCTTGAGTTGGTTGCACAAACATGTTATTTGGGAAGTGGAAAGATCAGCAACAAAACATTTCAGGCAACACCTGTTGGAGGGATGCATTCTTCACCTGAGCAGAGGGGAGGTGCTCACATGGATGGATTGGCAGCAAAATCCCTATAGCCTTACCTGTTGCTGTCACCCACTCAGCCACCCTGGTGTTTGTCACATTAGCAGGTTTCATGTTGACTGTTGGCAAACCATCTTGGCTTTTGTCATTGAAGTTGCTGGTAACTAACACATCTGATGGTGGGCCCTGGTCCAGAGTGCCTTCAAGTCAAGGGAGACTTCCCTACTGTGTTTAGCTGGTTCTGGCTCAGAGGCAAACATCTGGAATGACAGCAACACTGGCCCCTGCACCGTCTGTGCTTTGGCTGCCAAGGTTTGGCAAACTCTAGCTTTCCTCTCTGCCCACACAGAGAGAGACCAAGGAGCCACCATCCTGTGGTGAGCCTGGGATGGGTTCAGAGAAACTCCTGGCTTGTCAGGAGATGAAACCTTTGCTGCAAGATATAGGACTGATGCAAGAGTGATGGCAAGGAGAGCAGTGGAAAGAGT
>NW_009952058.1:719167-736209 GCF_000747805.2 Chaetura pelagica
TGGAGGGACAGGAACAAGGATTTAATCATGCAGTAGGGCTGAGATCAGCTAATAGATGAGTGGCTGAATGGATGCAATGCAGAAAAGCCCTTTGGTCTGTGGTGCATCTGCAGTGGGTGAAGGCGAAGGAGCAGCTTTTGAAAGGATATTTCCCTGCAGCAAGGCTGAGCACAGCTCACATGGTTGGATGCAAGAATAGAGCAGCATGGCTTCTGGTTATGCTGAGAGTGAGAGATGGGAGCAGGCTTGCAGGGAGATGTGATTCTCAGCACAGTCCGGTGTGTGAAATGCCCATGTATTAGGAAAGAAGCAGCAGCTTTATGCTTTTGATGTCAGCTACTGATTTACAGAGATTTACATCAACAGCTACAACCTGTATTTACATAATATTCCTCACAGGACTGTCAGAGCTCTGTACAGGAGAGAAAAAAATGGTCTTAGGCTAAAATAGTAAGCCCTGCAACCTGGGAGAGTCAGGTTTTTCCAGGACTCTGCCAAAGCCTCCCTGTATCCATTTAGGAAGGCTACTTTAAGCTTAGCCCTTCATGCCTGAATTTCCCCAGCTCTGAAATGGGGACAATAATGCTTTTTGTCATCACACAGAGGGGTAGGTGATGGGAAAGTTAATGAGATGTGCTAAAAAAGAAAGAAAGAAAGAAAAAAGGCTGCTTTAAGATCTTGCAATAAAAATCCTGTGTAGCTGCAGGTCTCCTAGCAGTAACATCCCTGGGGTGAAGGAGCAAACTAAAATCTTTAGTAATCCAGGCTTTCTCTGGGCCTGTCTCCAATGAAGAGACATGCTGTCTTAGGTAGAAGTGTCCGGGCCAAGAGGCAAACTCCTGTTTGCATGTCCTGATATTCAAGCAAGTAAAAAAGGATGTGGTGGGGTCACAAACCCAGTGCAAAATACAGGGATGTCAGGGACTTGGCATAGCTTTGATTTCTGCCCAGAATTGATGTGTATTCCTAAAAGTTCCCTTCTTCCTGCAGAGTATGAATTCACCTGTTTCTGTCAGAGCCCAGAGCAAAAGAGGCTCGGCTGCTCCACACAGGAGCCCTGGCTGACAAACCCAGTCCCTCTGCAAGGTGCTGAAGAATGGGAAAGGGGCTAGGTGGCTCATAGGGGGTGAAGGTCACTGTTGCTTGGCCAGGTGGTATGTGGGAGAAGAGGGCTCAGTCCATAGTTCATCTGTGTAACTTCCTGCTGGGGTTGTTTTCCATCTAAATACAGATTTATTTGGTCTTGGTTCTAAATCACAATCTTCATTTTTTAACACATTTGGACTTTTATTACGTTTTCTCTTGTGTGGCTTCAGGAGTCCTGGACTAGTCTAGGCTTTGTTTATTTGGGGTCTTTTTTTGTTTTGTTTTGTGTTGTGGTTTTTTGGTTTGTTTTTTTTTGTGTGTGTTAGTTTTTTTTTTGTTTGTTTTTTTTTTTTTTTCCCTTAAGCCTCACTGAATGAACTAACCAGGCCAGAACATTAAAAATTACTTATTGAAGCAGAACCAGGTGAAGACATTATTTCTTGCTCAAAATGGCCACAGCTGGACTCTCCCTGTATGAGCAGGGAAAATGAGTGAGTTCTCTCTACTGTGCCAGGTCTAGAGAGAGGTGTCTCTTCTAATTTCAGAACAACAGAGGAAAAGCTTGGTCAGTAAGGACAGGTTTGTCCCACTCAGCAGCTCTCCCTTTATCTTTTTGTCCAGATTCTGCCAGCCCAGAAGAAATAACTTGTCCAGACCAGGCCTCTTAATTATTCCCTTTGTGCAGATGTGGGAGAAGCATCCCAAGTTTAAGTGACTTGATGGCATTCCAGCCTGCTGCAGCTCTTACACTGGGTAGATAGTCAATGTCTGCAGCCAACAGAGAAGAAGCTCCTGGCTGCTTTGAGCAAGTGTGTTTGGCCCACAATGGAAGATGGTTAAGATACAAGAGAGTTACTCGCGGCTGCACTGCAATGATATTAGATCGTGGTGTTCTGGAGAGCAATTCTCTCCCAGGCACAAGGCTGTGTGGCTCAGGGTACCATATGGGCTCTGCATCACCAGAGATGCTAAAGAGATGAAAGGCCTTTAGTCCATATGTCCTGAAGTTGGCCACGAGTAGGAAAATATTGATTTGTGGTGACAAATGTAATTTCTAAACTAATTGAAGAAAGATAGCATTCTGCCTCAAGCTGTTCCATCTGCATAAGAATGAGGAGATTACCTTAAACAAGAACAAAGAGACCCTTACACAGAGTAAACTCTGGAAAAAACAAATTAGCTGGAGGTGGGAGACCTGAACAGTCACTGGCAGGACAAAATTTGTTAGTCTGGATGTCAGCTGTTACAGGAACAACAGAGAGAAATTAAAACAGACCTTTTAAGAAAATAAGGATTTTTCTCAGGAAAATACACTCATGAAGTACATCTTGCTACACTTCATTTGATTGATAAATGACCTAATAAAACATGCAGCAGTATCTGGCATTAGCTAACTCTGTTCAGTTCTTGGTGAAGCCATGATGTACACACAGTAACTTTCAGAACACTTTAACATCATCTGGCAAAGATGCTCCTATCTCCAGTTTCTTCCATAGGTCTATTTATGCACATTGAAATGTTTATGTCCATACAAGATGCAGGATTGAGAGTATAATCTCTGGAATGTTGCCTGCATAGCTTCTAATCAGCTATAGGCATCCAATTTGGCAAATCTGACTGTGGGATGTTGTACATTGAGTCCTCTAGGCTATACCTTTGCTTTAGCAATCCCCAGCTGACAGAGACAGAGGTGGGCAGACGCACTCCTGACCTCCATGGAGCAGAAACACAACCTGCAAACATCCTGGATGCACACGTTCACCCTGCAGCCAGGCCTGAGAGGGCAAAATCCCCCTGTCCCCTACTAAATCCACACGGGGTATGATACCAGTAGCAAGCTTTTCTAACAGAGCCCATATGCTGCAGCCTCCCTCAGCAACACTTCCCTTGAATGCTCGCTTGAACACGTGCTCTGTGTGATTAGGGAATGTGCTTGTCTCATGTACGTCCCACAGGAGGTCTGTGTCATACCTAGGAGTTGGACCCAGGTGTCTGGGACTGATCCGAATTCAGGGCTCTGGCCGGATGGTGCCTCACTCAAAGCAGACCAAAGTGACAGCCAGCAGCAGAGCTTAGGAGCTGCTGCTTTCCAGCTCTGCACTCAGCTCTTCCTCCAGCTTCCTTTCTCTGTGAATGCACATATGTACACACATAGCCTCTCACTTCATGTCTAAACTCTGACAAAACTATCCCTGGCTGCCAAACAGGCAAATTTCATGTACATGGAGAAAGGAAAAAAAAACACCCAAACCCTTACATTTTTTCATGGCAAATGTTTGCTCAGCTCTTCTTCTGACTATGACTAAGAATATTTCATACTCATATAATCCATCGTGCTTAATGCTGTTAACTTTTCAATAGCAACTGTACAACCCACAGAGTATACAAAAACCCCTTCTGGGATTCTTTAGCATCATAGCAACAACTACAGAAGATATTTTGTCCTCCTCGTGAAAGGCGTTGAAACCACGTGATCATCTAAAGCCCTTCCAGCATTTTTCAGGCCATGAAAAATAAAACGGATTCACAGGTGAGACAAAACCTCGTTGTTTCTCCCTTCATGTCATTCTTCTTGGGAGTTTCTGTGTAGAAATATGGTGAGTGGGGAGTATTATCCACATCAGAGGGGTGGCAAGTATAAAGGGAAGCATTAGGCGACCCTTCAGCTGATGTCCTTCTGAAACCATTTTGCGCTGGAGTTCGTTCATTGCTGCAGTCTCCTACAGCTCCATGCCCTGAGCTGGTGGCACCCATTGCCTCTGGAGCTGTGTAAACGCTTGCTCAGGGCTTGGGAAGTGGGAGAAAGAGGAAGGCATGCAGTGGCTTGAGAAATTGCTGCTGGTGGCTACCTGGTGTTCTTCCCAAGCCCTCGGATCTGCTGCTGTAACTGTATGATGCTCACTGCCCAACCTGCTCCTGGGATGGGGAAACAAATACTGGGTTACAGGAATTGCTTGGCTTTGGTGGTTTATTTTAACAGAGGTATGCTATGAAGTGCAAATGATGCTGCTCTGATGGCAGGTCTGGAGTGTGGTGGTTTCTTAGTGTCCCCGACCTGTACCAAGAAAAGCGTGTTCAAATGCAGCCTTTGGGTGCTTATAGGGGTTCCTGTGGTTTTGCTCCACTCCTAGGGCAAGAACATTTGTCTGTGTGAGGCTGGTACTGCTATGTGTGAGTGCCCAGGCCTTGTTGTGAGAGACAAAACATGCCCATAAGAAACTAGAGGCGTGTGTGGGTAGTTAGCAGGTGGACATGCTGTGCCCTGGCTGTGCCCTCAACAAAAGCTGTGTTTACCCAGTTTAAAGACTTAAAGAGGGGATATGTTAAGCTGAAAGGAGTGTCAGGATTTTCTTAAGTACAAATACTCCTGGGATAGGCAGGTGATGTATGGCTCATCTCTGCCAACTGCAGCGATTCATCCAGCAGATCCTACACACAGGAAACCCAGACATTTCTTGAATGCCAAAAACCTGCTGTGCCTTTACTACAAATCTGAGTGCAAATCCTGCATCCACAGCCTTACCTTAAAAAAAGGGAATCTCACTAGCCCAATCTCTCCCAAGTACTAACTTCTAGACTGATTTTAAATAGATTTAAATAAATTTTTGGGGTGAAAACAGTCCTGAGGAAGGCTGAAGACTTGACAGAGCAAGCAGGAGCCTAATTCCTGCCTTGCCTGAATCTCTACTGACATAGGCTGCCACTTTCTTTCTGAATGGAGCCTGACAAGGCAGCACTGTTTCTCTCACAGCTGAGGCAGGGGCAGGCAAGTGAGCATGGGATGGGACTGCACAGGGACCTGGTCCCTCATCCAAGTGCTGCTTCACTGCTCTAAGGTTACTCTGACATCTACAGGAAGCTCTCAGCTGCTTTAAATGCTGCTCTCCTGAGCAGAGTGGATTCTCATCATGCCTACGAGACTTGCTGAGGAAAGGAGTCACACCAATCTGACTCCTGTGTCCTTGGAGAACATTATGTTCTCTGATTTAAAAGTGTCCTGCAACTCTCTCATATATAAATCTGGCTGTGATGCCCATGGGTACAATTTATCCATAGGCTCCAGCCTGAGTCTTGCTGTAAGAATTCTCTTCAGCCTTGACTTACCAGAAGATGCTCAGCTGAAGGAGAGGTGGGTCACTCTGGCCATTGAGGCTGTGTGGGCTCCAGCCAGACCCTGAAAAGAAGGCAGTTTTGGCTGGGTCCTGGGTGGTGACTTAGCATAAAGGAGGGATGTAGGGACTGAGCACAAAGGAGGGATGTAGGGAGTAACTCCTTTAATCATATTCTGAATCTATATGTACTCCTTTAATATTCTGGAATTCATGCTCACTTGGCATTACCAAACCTGCAAGATCTTCTCCCTGATTTGCTGAATGCCTAGAGTTAACGTGGGCTTTCAAATTGGAGATTGTGTGTTTACTGCGAGCACTGGGAGCAGTAGGACTTAAACTGCCCAAATTATTAAATGCAAATTATTAGGTAGATGGCATGAAGAATGCTGTAGGTCACCCAAGTGAATATCAGTTTTGGGCGCAGACAATTAAGATGTTGCAAGTTTAAAATACTCTCTCAGTCACAGAATAAAGAGGGAGACGTACTTTGATAGCTCTTTCTGTAGAAGGTGTGTTAAGGTCTGGCCCTTTGCGTCGGTAAAGATGAAGGCCTAAGTAAAGACATTTTCAGGATCCTGTTGTGTTAAATATTTTTCTCATCCTGCATATAAGATGACCCTTTTCACTCTCCTGCTTCCTCAGAGCAAGTATAAATGCTGCCAGCTCAGGTGCCTGCTGCAGGGGAGGGGGAAAAAGTCACGGAACAGGAACCAGAACGGTTGATAGAAATTACCTTTCAAATTGGAGCAAATGCTCCCAGAAATGTCACTATTAAAAGATCAGCTAACAAGTTCCTGCTGCAGCCCAAATAGCTCAACTGAAAAAAAAAAAAAAAAAAAAAGAAGCTGGTAGTCTTCAGTCCCAGGTTTTTTGTGGGCTTTGCAATCTGAGGTTTGTCAGTTTTGTGCTTAGCACAATTGATGAAGCTCTGGGTGATATCACAAAAACCTGCTGGATCCCTTTGAAAACCTGGACATTTTAAGAGCTGAGAACAGATATGTGACTCCTTCTCCTTGCCAAATCAAAGATGAGAACCACAGCATACAGCCAGAGACTGCTAGATGCCAGGGACAGAGGGTGTTTTGCTGATTTTTCACCTGCTGATTTGGTATACATTAATTTAAAAAATGCAGTAAGCCTCCCAATGCACTGGAGCCTGAAAGAGCAGTATGGTTTTGATGAGGTTACACTTAACACTGTGCATGTTATTCCTACAGCTTCCAAGATGAACATCTGTTGGCTGCAAAAGCTCTAAAATAAGTGTGGTTTGACTGCATTCTAACGGGTATATTTCATTTTTCTTGAGTGACTTCTGATCACTTTTCAAAGTCATGTGTGTAATCACAGTGAAACCTACAATTTTCATAATTATAAATATTTGCTATTTTAAGGTTTATGGAATCTTCCTGTCACACATTTCTTGTTTTCCCAGTTAACTCCTGATGCTACCATATATAAACTTGGAAGGTTCGTACCTTCCTGGCATTGAAAGGGATTTTATTGGTAGAAGATATTTTAGCTATGGAAAATAAATATGAAAGAAGGACTAAATGGTAAAAACACCCTCTGTAATTAGTAGGTTCTCAGAGCTAATGATAGTGAGACCAAGCCCTACATTGGAGGCTGTAGAGTTCAAAGGCCACTTGAGTCCAGCTGGTTGACTGGATTATGTTTATCTGTGCAACTCCTGATTGTAGCTAGAGTTGAATCTCTTCAGCTTCTGGCCATCTGCTTTCTGACTCAGGGCAGCTGCTGCTGTGGCTAATGCTGAATCAGATATGTCTGAATGAGGTCTGTCTACAATAGCCTGGCATGAGCAAATCAGGTTTTACTGGTCTAACCCTCAAAAAGCCCCTGTAAATTAATACTGTAAGCAGCAAGGCCTCCGTGTAAGATACTAAACAAAGCGTGTTAATGACAATTGTTTCCTAACAGCAAGTAGCAACTCCAGGTAGGCATGCATGAAATGCAACACAAAGGGTTTGCAGTTTGGTGGGGAAGAGCATCCCAGCTGGGATGTAGTAGCAATCTGTGTCACATCCAGTAAGATAATTTTCTGTCTATTCTTGTCATATTTGGCACAGCTCCTAGCTATGGTGGGCTGGTGGCCTTTGGCTGCTGATGGAGGAGGGCTTGCCTGTCACCCACACAGCCTAGTTTAAAATTAGTAAGGATGTTTCTGCATGTGTGGCAGATGCACCTGGATGTTGCAGTGCAGATGTGTCTGTAATAAGGAAAGGGCTGGAGGGAGACATGTTTTTTTTTATTTCCGTGGAGTAGGAGGGTAAGAAGAATGGTCATTTTAACCCAGTTACAGCTTTTTGTGTGGGTGAATTGCTTTTGGTGTTTATTGTAAGACATTCTACATGAGGGAGGAATAGGTCAGCAGAGACTCTTCTGTTTCACTACAAGCACCATGCAAGGGAAACACTGCCAGCAGATGAATGCTTCTATAACTCTGGCTTACTACCCTCTCTGACACATAACCTGTTTAGGAGCAGCACTGATGCAGACTCTTGCAGAGCCACTGAGGAGGCCTTCTGCCACCACACCCCGTATTCCCTGTGAACTGAGAGCCACAGTTCAGGTGAATTGCAATGAGCGTTAAATCAAGTGGCTCTGGTCTTTTCTGACACCAGATCCATCATGTCACCTAAACAAGATGGGTTAAGAACTAAATCTACCCGTGCCATTAAAAAAATATATTGTGTTGTTTGCTCAGCACTGTATGCAGAACACACATCTTGATGCTCTGCTGTTTGTACTTTAGTGGCTAGATAAAATCAGGCTTCCTCTGCAGAATGGTGACCCCTTTCCTTACTGATGTGGTACAGACAACAGGTGGCCACTGGCACTTCTTTGATCTCTAAAGCTTTTATTCTAGCTTTTTGACAATCTGTATCATCAGGAGTTGACATTGGTGGAATGTTTCCTGGCACTATCACCAAGCTACCCCACCTGCAACACCCAAGTTGGGTGATTCTCAAGCTACCACTCTAGGAGGGTTTGGTTGTCCTGTGGCTGTCCTATGGCCAATCTGTCAGTCCTGTATCAGTTATTTTAGAATGGAACATCCTGGAGGGCAGCATGTGGTAGCAGGGGACATCCCATGCCATCCTGCAGACTAGAACAGGGTTTGTGCTCCTGACTAGGGAAGAGAATTTTGGTTCGTCATCTGGGGAGAAGCAATTGTTTGCCACCACTTTTCCCTCCAGATCCTCTCCAATACAGGAACAAATTCTCCCTCTCTGTAGTGATGTTTCTGCCAGGGGCAGCATAAAAGGGAAATGACAGGGTATATGGAGCCAAGAGGCAACAGAGTGTCTGTGCTGTGCCAGACAAACCAGCCCAGTGCAATGTATTAGGAGAAGTCTGGAGCCAAGAGCTCTAATTCACAGTGGCTGTGATGCACCGTGTCTCCAAATGCTTGTGCAAAGGCTCCCCTTCCTTGGATCAGCCCTATTCTGTGAACAAAGCAAAACTTGCAAGGCTCTCAATATTCCCTGTGCACACTTCCTGGGGAACAGAGCTCTTGCTGTGAACATTAAGCCATCAAGTTGGCTGAACACAGGGTAGAGAACAAGGTCACAGCCCTTCTGCTCCCCATCCCCTGACATTCTCACTTGACTGAAACTGTGGAGCTACATGATAATAAATCAGCAGTTAGACATGCCCTTCTGAATAGTATTCTGTTCCCCTAAATTCTCTTTCATCTAATGTTGGGGATCTCATATAATTAATGCTAGAGAAGGAAAGGCTTGGGATTCATGGCCTATAGGAATGCAGGCTCATGTTACGCAAGTTTCCCCTGCGTCTGGAAGAACTCTGCCTTAAGTAATTGTTGCCCTGATTTTAGGTTTACTGCTGGAATAAGTTAAGAGACAAACCGAGTTGCCTGATGCATGGCAGAGGGGGCTGGAGCCATGAGGTCTTTGCTTTCGCCTCACTGCACTGATAACATCTCACACAGGCAAACTGTGTGCTAATCCCAGAGCGGCTGGAGATCTCGCTGGGAAGGACACGTCCTGCCGTTCCTGTATAATGGAGATGGAGCGTTTAGACACATACAGGCTTACATAATTTTCCTGACTAAGTGACTTCCTCTTTGATAATGTATAAATCAGATGTACCTTAAACTGCCATCCTGTTTTCCTTAAAGCCTGGGCAAAGCTGTGCAAGCTGGGAATAATGATCTCTTGATAAATGAGGGAACTTAACTTCCCAGGCAGGGGGGAAATGGTGCAGGCAACATTCTTGTGAAAGGCACAGAGAAAAAGCTTTTGCAAAGGCTTAACTTGTATCCCTGATACTGGTTTTGGTTACAGTCTTTTTGGTGCAGTCTTCAGGTGGAGGAAGAGGATGTTTTAGAGGGGATGATTTCTGCCCCATTGAATTGGTGGGGAGGAGAATGTGTGTCTAGGGAGTGGGAAGCAGCTGTACTTGCTGAGCCATGCCATGGCAACAATCTCTCTGTTCCCTTCAGGGAATTTTTTCTGGCTTCCATCAAAATGCTTGTTATTCTGAAAGGATGGATTTGAAATCTCTTGGTGTATGGGTTTAGGGAAACATTAACTGGTGTGATGAACATCTGGCCAAATGACACACAGGCAGAGATGCTACAGTTTCCTACACAATATCCATGCAGAAGTGGTCATGCTTTATCCAGAGGGAGTTGTGTTCAAGAGCCAGTAATGAGTCCATAGATCTCATGAGCTACACTTGTAAAAGGAAGGTTATAAAAAGGCTGCAAATTGAAACTATGCTGCTGCATTTATTGAGCTTCTTTGGGAAAAGGGCAGCTGTCATGAGCTTCCTGAACTCATCTCCAGCATGGAAACAGCAACTGTTGGCAAAGGTGGTGGCTTTTCTCTCTCTTCTGTCTCCCTTGTTTTGCCTCTGCCTGTGGTGTTAACTCCCAGTGAGAAAGGTGAAGAGATCTTTTGACCTGGGTTCTCTCTGTCTTATTTTGGAAGGCTCACTGCATCTGTTTCAGATCTTGCTCAGACATAACATGTTTGTTTTCACTTCACAGATGTAAAACACAAGGCTTCATGGACGTAGATTCAGAATTCTTTACAACTCCTTGGGTAGAAGGTTTAATCCTCTCGTAAGAGCGGGAAAGGCACATAGATAGAGCTTCAATCGCTGACTGGAGGCCTAATTATGTGTAAGGAATAAACTCGAGATTAAAACTAAGGTTTGAATTCAGCCCCTTAATGAACGCTTCTAGATCCCACTGCCTCATTTTATGCAGATGTACAAGCAGCATATGTTTTACACAACAGACTCATCATGTTGACTCATCGGAAGGAACAGAAAAGGGAGTGTTTCTGTATTACCCACTATCTGCCTTTTGCGATGCACTTTCCCCGTCTCTGTACCTTAAACACCCTCCTCGCTGTGGTCTCAAAGTCTGCGTGCGTTCATGAAGCACGGGCTTCCCTACCAGATGGGAATCTATGCAATTGCTCTTCAAAGGAAGGGGTAAAGATGGGGGAAAGGAGGAGATTTTGGCAGGATGGAGCTGGTTGTGGAATCTGCCCCCTTGCCCTAGGAATGGCACAGATGGGGAGCGCCGTCTGCCAGCACCTGGACTGCGTGTTCTGGGGAGAGAAAGAAACGTATAAATTAGTCTCTCTTCTTCATTTTCTCTCTATTTTAGTATTTATTTATTTGTTCTCCCTTTTCTTCCCCTTCATCCCTCCCTGCCATCAGCTGCAAAACTAATGGCATCATGTCAAAATCTGCCATGCATCTGCTGTGAAGGTTCAGGTTATCAAAGTATTAGCTAAGCCAGTCTTCATTTACCTGAGGAACATCTGTCTGCCATCACACAAAAGACTCTGGGTGGCAGAGAAAGTTAATAAATCTCATTGGTTGTGAAGCAGTATTAGGCATTGAATAAAACCACCTTGGAATTATTCCAGTGTCCCAAAAACTGTTGCACAGATGCTCTCTGTGCACGGACCATTACTGTAAGGGAGCCTAGAAAAGACCTGATTTGGATTTGCCAAGTCTCAGATATTCATGGTGAATGGCATTAGTATGAAGTTTTTGCTCTGTTACTGCATCCTCTTCCCTCTGTTGACTCCAGTGGTAATGGCAATGAGTGACTTTCCCGAGACATGGGGATGTTTTGAAGTTGTTAGTAGGCATGCTTTTTGTTTCTTCCAGTAAACCCTTTTTGTTTTTCTGGGTAGCAGATGCTAACTGTGTCTCCAGTGGAAACCCATTTCTCCCTCCTCCCCAAAGAAATAATTATCCAGGCTGAAAGTAGGAGAAGGATTCATGAGGTAGAAAACAAAGATGGAGGTGTTTTTAGCAAATCGATAGATTTCTGAAGAGTTGAGTAGCACAGTGAGAGCTGTTGAAGGACTGGCAGAGAGGATCAACAGCATGAATCCATCCAGCATGAGGCACAGCCACATTCATTGACTCAGCCTCCTGGCTGCTGCTAGAAAATTCACACAGGAGGAGTTAAAAAGCCATCCCAAAGCTGCCTCCCCTGTGGAGAGTCAGATACAGTGGCTGAAAATCTGCCCTGCTCTGGGCTGCACTGTAGACCAGGTTTTTATTGTTTTTTTGACCTCAGTGAACCATGGCTGCCTCAAGGTAAAAGTGAAGGAATGTAAGCAGCAGGAGGAGGAAGCACTTCCAGGAAAAGTTCAAACAGAGGTCAGGAAGAAATTCTTCTGTTCTGCTCAACAGGAGAACCCACTGCTTTAGTTCACCTGGTGCTTCTGGATCACCTAACTGAGCTTATTTTCTCAATCTGCAGCAAGCTGGGACTTCCTTGCTAGATCCTCCTACCTGTTATGGGTGGTTGTGTCCATGCCTGACAGGGTTTCACAAACCAGAAATGTGACAAGAGTGAAGGTCACAGGCCTCGAATTGGAGTGGGAAGAAGTGGAAGATGCCCAGAGTGCCTGTCAGAAGACCACTGCAGTGATCTTGACTTGAAAACCTTCACTGAGGAGGTTCCTGCTGTGATACTCCCTGCTGCCCCTTGATCCAGGCTGGCTTTAAGTCTTGCTGTCATCATTCCTTTGGCTGTAGCATCAGCATCCCTGTGTGTTTGGTCATCCCCCAGTGGAAGGGTGCTTAGTCCTCAGGATACAGCACTTCATGGTCAAGACTCACTTGCATCTACTCTTGCCAGAGCTTATCAGTGCCCCGAAAATGTAATCGCTCCTACCCTTCCCCTCAGCTCTGGCCTGGATGTTGGGGATGTCTCTGTGCCACCTGGCAGCCCCTCCTGCAGTCCCAGTGTTCCCAGTCTCTTTGTCAAGCTGGGCACGTCAGGCTCTGCTCCCCCAGGTAGTTTTGTTCCTTGCCCACCTGAGTGCTGATGTTATGGTAAAAATAACTCTGTGCGGAAATGAGAGCACTGATTGGGATTTAAATAAAATTTACATAAAACTCTGCCTTGAGTACTAATTAATTAGGTGTTAAAAGCCTCTGAAAAAGTGGGGGTGGGGGGAGTGTCTTATCAGCCTTGCCAAACAGAGTAAGCTATTAAGAGGAAGAGGCAAAGACTTTCAGTGGCCGAACTGAAGCAACAGGCACGGTGGGAGATTTGCTGCTGGGCAGGCAGGTGAGAGATTCCCTCTGGCTGCGACGGGGCAGCACTTCCAGCCTCACCTGGTGGTGTCTCTGGGCCTCCTTCTTTCCCGGGTGATGCTCAGCCCGGAGCAGGAGGAGAGGCATTTAGCTACCCACCTTGTCCACTACCCAGAGCAATAGGAGGCAAATGCAACATCAAGAGGGAGAGGGGCTGTGTTAGTACTTGCATGTGCTCCATGGTAGCCCCTCAAGGCAACTTTTCCCCATCTATTACGAATATTACAAGGGACATCTCTGCAGCTTGTGGTGCCTTATTGGTTAATTAAGCAATGAGAATTGCAGTCTTGGTGACACCACCAATTAACTTGTTCCTCATAATATCTAATTTAATCTAGCTGGGATTTTATAGAGTGCTCATGGCCATGGAGAGGCTGAGGGTAGGCAGGCTTTTAAATTTGAATGCAGTTTATAGTGCTGTCTGAATCCCATGGCCACAATTGGAAATGGGTCACATAAATGGACAAGCAGGGACGTTCAGTTGCTTGAGTCATTTCAAACAGGATTGAACCAGCTTTTTGTGTCAGAGAGAACAGTTGGCTTTCCCTGGCAACGGGCTAGACTCCTCACACCCCAGTCCTCAGTGAATCTCAATGGGCTGGGTTAAGTGGCTTCTCCACTCAGGAATTCCTTGCTGCACAGTGCAAGATGTCCTACTGCATGCTTAGAGATGGGGCTTGGAAGGATATTGATAACAGTTGGTAAGAACCTCTCATTTGGGGATAGCTAGAAGAATTAAAAAAGACATGTTTTTCTGCTTTCGGGGTCATCCAGTATGGAGGATCATGGAGCAGTTTTGATCTTGATGGGTGTCCTGCTAGAAGTTGCCTGCCAGGACAGGCTTGCTGTCCATCTGGTTCCCAGCTGCTCTGGGAAATGGCCCTGTCTCCTCCTCAGCCCACCTGAGTGGTAAATTGCCTTTCACTTGCACAGAGATAGGGTTCCTTGGTCTATTGGTAGTCTGCTGATAAGCCTGCCCAAACCTAGAAAGACACACCCTCCTGTGAAAATTGAGGGTTTCTTCCAAATTGGGACACACACGTGTACCCCCCAACATAATTAAAAATATTGAAATCCTGTCCAGAACAGAGTTCCCTATCCTTGCCCAGCTGTACTCCCAAAAAGCACAACGGGCTGCTGAGGAAATCTGAAAGCAATATTCATGTGAGTGAAAATCTGTCCTTGTTTGGCTTTGATGTCCAATCTCTTTTGGCTCTTTTCTTTTTTTCAGTGATGTCTGGAGCTCACAAAATCCATAGGCAGTGAAGAAACCCATTGTTATGCCATTAATTTTTTCCACAGCTGGTCATTAAGCTGCAACAAGGCAAGATCTATCCCAGCCTTGGCATACACTACACTTACCTTGCTATGACAACAAATCCCCAAATGGGAATACTTTCTTATCCTTCCCACTCCGCTTCTCAAAACCAACGATTTAGACTGCAAATATTTTGCTCAAATTCTCTTCCTCAGCATTTCTCCCTGTATATATCTGCGCACCCAAATACTTTGAAACTTCCAGTGTCCCTGGCACTGAGGTGTACCTTTGTTTTTGTGTATGTAACCAAGGAAGGTCTTCCCTGATCAATGCATGGATGTGGAGCTTTCAAGGAAAATAAAGTGGAGAGCCACCACCCTACAACTGGTATGTATTGCATCAGCTGTGCTGATGGCCACTGCAGTTCTGGAAAAATATGGCAACGGAGACCCTTCTGCTTTTTCTAGTGCTACAGAGGTTAATTCTAGTTCCTCTGCAGAATTCCGGGTGAGGTTGTTCCATGCTGCTTATCTAATCTTTTCTTTGCAATGGCACTTGGCTACTGCTATGTTGTTTGAAACTTTTACCAGAATGGTAAAGGTTAAAGGTCTGGGGAGCAAAGTCTAACTCTCCAGATTAGAGTCCTGCAGTGCTGGGTGCTATCCAAAGATGGAAGAAACCAGATGGAGACAAATGTGTGGTTGTCCTGGTTTAGTGATCAGGGCAAACCAGAAACCAGAGGGCAGAACTCTTCCCTATTACCATCCCAACCCTCCACCCTCCCAAGGAAAGATAAAAGGGGAATAAGGAAGAGAGACTTAAGGGTTGGAAATTGAAACTGGAAAAAATTTACTGTAACACAGAAAAGGCAGTAACGTGAGGAGAAGAACAGGTATATAAATTTATATACACATAGATACAAACCTGATCTCAGTGATCACAGGAATAGGTGGCTGAGAGTCCCTTGCAGCAAGGCCACTTCAGGAGAGGGGTCCACAGCTCCTCACAGCACTCAGTAGAGGTGGATTCTGAAGTGTGGTGAGCTGCAGAACCTCTGAGCAGCAGCAGCAGGAACAAAGAAGAAAGGTACAAGAAAAAGGGGCTGTGCTTCCAGTTCTCCTGGCTTTTATAGAGTATGGCAGGAAGTGGGAGGGAATACTGACCCCTCTCTGTTCTGACACTCCTGGGTTTTTCAGGGTCCTGAAGACCCTCTCTCTAGTTCCTCTTAGAGGTGTCAACACCCTGCTGAGGCCACTTAAACCATCCAGCAGTTCTCTTCCCCTTCCCCATATTCAATGCCTATATTTGACATATTTAAATTACGACTTCTGGCTGAGTGAGAGCACAGTTATTGTAAGAGGCTACAAAAACTTTTGAAAAATCCAAGTTTTCCAGGAATCTCAGTTGTGCTCAGCTTTCATTTTCAGGTTACACATTGTGCCCTCCAAATGAAGTGTAAAAGTGGAGCTGCTCTGTTCTGTGTGGATATTGGGGAGCCCACAGTGTCTCTTGTGGCAGGAAGAGTTTGTTCCTTTTCCAGTGTCCAAGATCTCTCTGTCCTACAATGCACAACCCCCTGCCAGCCTGTTTAGTGCTGCTGCTTCCTTCCAGTCACTGCTGCAAGGCTGGAATGACAACACACTTTTGGGATGAATTTGTGTGGACTCCAGAGCTGTGGATGTCACCAAAGGTCCCTCTGCCATCTAGAGGGACCTTGACAGGCTGGAGAGGTGGGCCAGTGCCAACCTTATTAAGTTCAACAAGGCCAAGTGCAAGATCCTGCACCTGGGTTGGTGCAACCCCAGGCACAAATACAGGCTGGGGGAAGAATGGCTGGAGCGCAGTCCTGAGGTAAAGGACTTGGGGGTGGTAGTTGATGAGAAGCTCAACATGAGCTGCCAGTGTGTGCTGGAGCCCAGAGAGCAACTGCATCCTGGGCTGCATCAGAAGAAGTGTGGCCAGCAGGGCCAGGGAGCTGATTCTGCCCCTCTGCTCTGCTCTGGTCAGACCCCATCAGGAACACTGTGTACAGCTCTGGGGCCCTCAGCACAGAAAAGACATGGACCTGTTGGATAGGGTCCAGAGAAGGGCCACCAAGATGATCAAAGGCCTGGAGCACCTCTGCTGTGAAGACAGGCTGAGAGAGTTGGGGTTGTTCAGCCTGGAGAAGAGAAGGCTCTGAGGAGACCTTATAGTGGCTTTCCTGTACTTGAAAAGGGCCTACAGGAAAGCTGGGGAGGGCAGTGATAGGACAAGGGGTAATGGTTTTAAACAGAGAGAGGGCAGATTTAGGTTAGATATTAGGAATAAATTCTTCACTTATAAGGGTGGTGAGGAACTGGAATGGGTTGTCTAGGGAGCTTGTTGATGCCTCATCCATGGAGGTTTTTAAGGCCAGGTTGGACAAGGTTTTGTGCAACTTGGTCTAGTGGTGGGGTTCCCTGCTCATGGCAGGGGGGTTGGAACTTGATGATCTTTAAGGCCCCTTCCAACCTTAATGATTCTATGATTCTTTGATCTCTCTGCAACTGGATGATGTGTTTTCTGCAACCAAGGTGGGGATGACTGAAAGCAGCTGCATCTGCATGCAATATGCTGAGTTTAAAGTGCTGAAAACAGGTGTAGGCATATGGGTCTTTGGCAAGGTATCCAGACTGGCTCCAGTGCTCAATTTGTCTCTGATTTCTAACACAACCTTCACCACAGAAGTGACTGAACCCCACTCAGCAGTACATTATGTTAGAAGCTTGATAAGCGTGTGTGTAACTAAACAGGTGGATTTCTGAAGAGAGGAAATAACTCTGAAATATGAATACTTAACTATCCTTTGCATTTGCTTATCAAATAGGTATGGAAGGAAACTCAGTCTCTGTTTCTGTTATGTTTGTCGTGTCAGGCTTACAGTTCAATGTTTCTGCTATTATCAGGACTCAGAAAGGCTCTACTGCCTCTTGTATTCTTAATTT
>NW_009952058.1:736402-738107 GCF_000747805.2 Chaetura pelagica
TACATCACTGGAGACAGTCATAACAGGTTGCAGATTACAGAGTGGTGATAGAGCTTCAGATACATATCATGTGTCCTGCTCACATATTCGATAGCTTTGCTGAGCTTTTTTATTTTCCTGCTAGACATCTGTACCCTTTTTAGCCCTTTTCTGAGGGAGCAGAGGTGCTGCTGCCAAGGATCATCTGGAAATTTTATTTAATGATTTCCCTCTTAATGCAGAGATCCACAACAATGAGAGCATTTATGTTCTCTCTAGCCTCTATCAATGCCACAGTACAATGATGGAAAGAAGATGGGTCTTAAGCTTGTAACAGCTTGTTGGAAGCATCCTGTAGCCCCTAAGCTGAGCATCTCTTGTGTGGCTGCCTGTGATGGCCAGGCAGCAACCTCAGTGCCATGACTGGCCTGATTTATTCCTGTGCAGAGCAGAACACCTGCCCAGAGCTCCTCATATACTGACAGAGGTTAGGATAGTCAGAATAAGATTAGTTCTGCACTGCCATACTTCTCAGGAGAGCCTAGCCTCAAATGCATCCCTCAGCTTTTTCATGCATATCCTCTTTTTGCTAATGTTACCCTTCCTCCTTTGCTGGAGAAAAGCCAGACATTTTCTCTCAGTGATGGTGGACAGAGACTGGCTGGTGGAGCAGTGAAGGCTCCCTGCCTCCAATATAGCTGTATTTTATTGGAGCCATTCCAGCCACCTCTTGTTATTCTAGTGATCACAAGGGAGTTAACTCATTCTCAACTGTCTTAAAATCTTCAAACCCACTTTTTATGTTCCTGAGTGCTGCTTTTTAAAATTTATTTTTGTAATAATAAAATTGTAAATCAAGCTATTTTATTCATGTGTGTTCCACTACGTGTTTTCCAGGTTAATAGGTATTTAAGTAAGATATTTTAAAGATTTCTTGGGGATTACTACTACTGCAAAGAAGAAATAAATCTCTTTCCCATACATGTGGTAAATTCAGAGCCCAACGTTCAGAAATAATTTCTTCCAGAACTGAAAACCATCACTGTATTCTGGGAGCAAAACCATGGATTCAGCTTGGAAGAAACTCAGGAGGTCATTTAGACCCAGCTCAAAGCAGGCTCAGTGATCCAACTTACCCCACCTCACTGTCTTACACACTCTGCAACCTTGACTGCAACTGTCAAGATCTGAAGGAGGAAAACAAACCACAAACCTGATGACATTATATGTCATTTTAAAGCACAGCCACAAACACTAACTTCTTTCTCTCCCAGTATATAACCAATCACTTTTGCTAATGGTAAACCACAGCATTCCTATCTGATAGCACAATTCCCTAGAAATCTATTGCACATAGCTGGTTTCTGTCCAGACCTGTTTCTGTATTTTGAGCTGTTTGGAAGTGCTGGGTACTGAGCACAGTAAACTCTGTGTTTGGGGAGAGAGGCTGCATGCAGCACATGGCAGCTCTGGGTGAGGGGGTGTAGACATTAACGTGAGCCTCTGCTTAAGGCTTTAGGACCCAATACAACACAAATAATTTTGGCCCAAATACCGTGATATTTTAGGCACCTACCCTAAGGTGTGGAGGAATAAAACCATCTTTCCTGAAGTGAGTGGTCTCACGCCTGCACTGCTACAGCTGTGCCAAGGGAGACTTTGGAGGGCAACTCCAGCTTTTGGATGCGGTCTAGGACTAGAAAGAAGCTGTGGTGATCTCATTCCT
>NW_009952058.1:738120-753123 GCF_000747805.2 Chaetura pelagica
CTGCTCTTGGCTTCTTGTGTCTGCAGGGTAAGTCTTGTAGCTGTTGAGAGAAGATTTACAACAGTATGTAGGTGCCTGGCAGGGGTCATACTCAAATCTTCAGAAACTCCTAGGCACTCAAGTACATCAGTAAATCTGTACCTCATTCAGCCCCTCTCAGCAGCATCCTGAATTTACCCAAAAGCAGAAGCCACTGGATACCCAGTGGGCCACCACTCTGGGGAATGGGGATCTGCTTGAGCCCAGGGAAGCTGAAATGATGCAGTGCTGGCAAACTGAACTCACCAGAAACCTTTCCCAGTCTCACTAGCAAGCTGTTTCCCTCTACTAGTGAGGGCCCAGCCTAGCTTTCCAACCAGGTAACCATCTTCAAACAAACATCATTAAAAAGAATAATAAAATCAACCTGTCTGATTTTTTTTTTTTTTTTTACTTGCCCAAATGTGTATTTCCCCAATCACTTAATAATTACCCTGGTCTATAGTCTAGATTTGACAGTGGTCAACCAAGGGACAGGTTTTTTACACACCCACATGTCTCTTGGTGACTAAAATCCTGTTGATGAACTCTCTGGACCAGGTTACTGTGCAGTCAGAACATGCTTCTTACAGACACAAGAATCACCAATGAGTGAAATAGCTTAGCTTCAGCTAAATATGCCATGCATTTAAAATGTCTGTCCTCTATGATAGGATCTTCCAGGCATAGTGATGGAATGTGTGTGGGCTGGGACTATGTCTGAGCCAGAGATATCATAGAGATCTCCCAATCACTTAATAATTACCCTGGTCTATAGTCTAGATTTGACAGTGGTCAACCAAGGGACAGGTTTTTTACACACCCACATGTCTCTTGGTGACTAAAATCCTGTTGATGAACTCTCTGGACCAGGTTACTGTGCAGTCAGAACATGCTTCTTACAGACACAAGAATCACCAATGAGTGAAATAGCTTAGCTTCAGCTAAATATGCCATGCATTTAAAATGTCTGTCCTCTATGATAGGATCTTCCAGGCATAGTGATGGAATGTGTGTGGGCTGGGACTATGTCTGAGCCAGAGATATCATAGAGATCTAACAGAAACATTTTGAGTGGAATGGATGGGCATGAACAGCACCAGAGGACATGGCTGAAGGACATGAATGACAACTGTTGACACCTAAGATAGAAGATTATCAAAATTACAGCACATTTTGCAGCTTCTCAAAACACCCAGATTGGGAATAAATCAAAAGACAGACTGAAGCCATTAAGAGGCAAGATAAAGGACAAGCCTGGAGCCATTACAGACATCCAGGTAAGAAGACTAAAGAGAATCAGTAAAGCAGCAATATTTCCTAAATCTTCTGAGAGGTGGAACAGGGTGGGGAGACAAAAGATCACATCTACTGTGAACACTTAAAGTGAAAAAAAAGGCAGATCCAAAGCTAGCCCATGATTGCCTGCCTAAGGGGAACTCTAGAGATGTGATGACTCATGAGTTAATGCTCATGTTCCTTGTCCTTCTGTCTTTGCAAGAAGTCCTAGCTGGAGCACACAGACACAGACCTGTTGGTGTCTGAGAACACATGGGCATGAAAGAATGAGTGTGAATGAAATTAGTCGTTTAGAATAAAATAATCTTCTCTGATAAGATCTCTCATTGAACTCTGATACATTAGTTAAGATCTGTGCAGCATTCTGATTCCTAGCAAAGGAATCAAAATGTGATAAACCCTAAAAGATTATGTTCTGCATGAGGAGCATGGAATATTCACATGCAGCCCTGTGAAGATAGGTGTGTGCTCCAAAGCCTGTGGTTAAATTAATTCTTAAAGCTCCTCAATTTGATATTTCTTTCCTCTCTCTACAGAATGTAACTGAAGGAGGGATAATTTTCTCCCCTTCTCTGCTTCTGTCTTTCTCTACCACCTGTTCACACATACGATGTCTTCTATCACCAAAGACTATACATACTATGTTGAATTAACAAACTCTGATGCATGGCAGTTGTCCTGAGGGAAAGGTGTGCTTGGAATGTTAAAAAGGCAGGCTGTGAATGGGGGAAGAGAAACTCCACAGATATGTTCTTCCTTGTCTTCATTTCTCAGTACATTCTGGCTCTTACTCATGTGTGATCTCCAAGACAGCTGCCAGACTGAGCACTGCTTATTAAATACATCTAGTGAGGAAATGAGGCTTGGGCTAGTGCACTAAGGAAAAGCAAAGCCTTCATCCCAGATGAAGGCAGATGGCTCCTGGCTACTGACTGGTCTCAATGCTCATCTTTCCCGGGAGACTAGGAGTGACTGTGATTTTATCCTCCCCTCTGTACCTAAGCACCTCAGGGTACTTGAATAACACGAGCGTCTGAAGTCCCTACGCTCTCAGAGAGTGGGGGCAAATGCTCACTGGTATTTTGGAAGAGCACAGGAGCCTGGCTGCTCTTAGCAGTACTTTCCCTGTGTATGTCACCAACACCATGGCACTTGGTGAGCTGCAGTCCTGCTTTCTCCTTATCCACTGCCTTGGTGAGCCTGTAAAGCTTCCTACCATCCTCCTCTGCAAAGCTAATTCCCCAGCTGCTTCGATCTCTACTCCCTGGGTATTTTAGTTGTCCTCTATTGCCCTAGGCATTTTAGTTGTTCTTCTTCATGCCTCCTTTGACTCTGCTCTGCCCTCTGGGGGGAAGCAGGGACCAGAACTGCCCACCATTTCCCAGAGCTGAGCGCACCTGCGCTTTATATGATGGCAAAAAAAAAATACAAAGGGAAAGAATGCTGCAGTGGCATCCTGTTCCATTCGGGAATCATCTGCTTCAGCCAGCACTATCCTTGGCCCCTCTTCCCACCCATTGCTGGTATTAGACAAAACTACTTTTGCCAGTCATTTTAGCTGTGATGTTTTCCCAGCCTCTTCTGTCCATGTAAACACAACACTTACAAGAGAAATTTCCACAAGGTGTGTGCAAGAGAGAGACCCTGACTTACTGTTTTGCAAATGTGGGGACAGCTCAGCTCAAAGTTCAGTCTCCCTTCCAAGCAATGCAGTGAAGGAGGCCCCAGAAGATGCATCCTCAAGGGAAATGAAGCCACCCCTGGGTAGGAAGCTACCTCAGAAGAACAGGTAGAAGAGTGTGATGACCCCAAGAGGAGAGAAGGTGAAGGCTACTGCTGACAGAAGTGGCTTGAGGGAATTCTGAGGCGGACTGCCTGAGTTAGCCATTGTCTAGTGGAGAACCTCTCCTAAACCAATCTTGCAGAGTGTCCATCAGCCAGAATTTCTGATGACCTTGTTGAAAGGTCTGCTATGAGGCAGAGGGGCAAGGAAGGAAGAAGGAAGGATTTCTCTCACTATTTACTTGAGTGTAAAATGCTGAATAGATAGATACCTTTGGATTTTAGTGGAAAGGAATAACCAAGAGAGAGAGCAAAGAAAGCACAAGAACTTTGGGGATACAGAGTAACAGCAGTGACTTATAATACCTAAAACTGAAATGTCCTTGCACAAGGGCCATGCTCTGGAGAAAGAACAGTAGCATTTAGATATGGCATATATTCTCCAGCAATTGCTAATCAGACCATGGCAGGACTTTGGAGCACTATTTTCCACTCATAATATCGTTTCTAGCCCAGTCAGTGCAGATTCTGCTATTTCCTGCAACACTTTTCAGGTGGGAAAACAGGAGAAAGGAGGCACACTGTGCCCTACTATTGCATGACTTGGATTTCAGGAAACCTCCTTGGGTCCTGGAGGCTTGCCTGTGCCAGTTGGATGCTCTCAGGGAGACAGCAGTGGGTGGTGGACCCACTAGCCAGGAGAGGGGTTCACAGCTGGTTGAATGTAGCACAGGCATTTGTAGGGGGGCTGTGGCATGGCAGGGCTTGTGCTCAGCTCCTGAGGTATGGCTGGGACAAATGCATGTCGCGTGGCCAGAATATCCCTCAGGGTGGTAAAACAGCCTAGAAAACATATTTGCCCATTTTCATCCTGGTCCTTTTGCTGAACTCAGCTTCACAGCAGAAACAAGTAATTTAGACTTTCTGAGTCTTAGAGTCATCAGCTGAAAAATGGGGCTAATATCAAGCTTACCTACTTTCCAGTGAGTTGCAGATAATTAGAGTTAGTGTTAGTTAATGTTTGCACAGCCCTGGGATGTGAAAATGGCAATATCATGCTAAGTATTACTCCTGGTGCTTAGATACCATGATTCTTCATAACCAGAGCAGTCAATTAAATTAGTTGAAAGTGGAGAGATGCAGCAATGAAGAAGGCAGAGGAGATATACAAACAATACTGTATGCATGATGGCCTGCAGTTTCAGAGGGCAGGGAAAGCTTTGCTTCTGCTACTTAGGGAGCCAGAGAGAAAGGTCTCTGTTTGTGCAGGAGGGCAGGTGCTCCCAAACAGCTTTGGGTTGCCGCTGCAGCAGTCCACTGGCTGAGGAAGGAAAGGGTCAGTTCCTGACAGATTTATGGGATAAAGTCTCGGCTCAAGTCTCACATAGCCCTTGCTCATACTCTGTGAAGGATTCAGATTCCCTGTGAGGTCTACAGGACAAAGCTGAGCGGCACCTCCCAGAGAGTGAAGGCCACCCCTGCCTCATGATTGTCAGCCAGCACTATCCTCAGTGGGGAGCAAGGAAGGCCCTTCACCAGGAGCAGCACAGGGCAGTACTTCACCAGCCATGGTGCAGTACAGGTCTGGGAGTTACACAGCCTCATAGGTACCCTGTGTCCAGAAGGAAATCCTTTTCAGCCAAGGTCTTCGTGCCAGCTGTGGGCGAGAAGCAGACACCCAGGGAGACTGTGGGTAAGCAGGGGGGGAATGAAGACATCTCTGTTCCCCACAAGGCACCATTCTGAAGGGGAAAGGAAAGAAGTGGAACTTGGTTGAAACCCAAAAGGGGGACTTACACATGTGTGATGCCCTTTTGCAAACATGAATTTTGTCCAAGGCACGTGGATCAACACCTGTTTTTTTGGTGACTGATCCAAATGACTACCCGTGTCAGGACCTTGGCTTGCTGCCTCTTTCAAGAGCTGTCCCCAGCCACAGAGAGGTCCAACTGCCTTTAGAGGCATGATCCACCAGGGAGGCAGGGGATTGCCATGCTCTGAATCACCAGTGTGGTTTCTTATAGCTCCCCAGTGCTAACCTACATATTAGTGGAGGACTTGGCTACAGCTCCTGGCCAGCTTCCATCCTCTGCAATTTCATCCTGCTTGCTTGAAATCCCCCCTCCTCACACCCATGCACACGTGTACCCCATGGTTTCAGAAGAGTACAGAAGCTGTCACTGCTTTCTGTACAAAACTGCTGCATAGTGGTGGAGCTGGCTTATTCTTCCCAAGAACAGGCTGCATTTCAGTGCTATGATACATGAATTACGTGTCTGGAAAGGTTATAAAAACTCCTTGGGACCCTTTGGAAGGAAGATGCAATCTTGAGATGAAAAGTGGTATTAAAATGTCACCCAGTTTGACTGCTGGCGCTATCAGGGCCTGTGGCTTTGACTAGGGAGATGAATCCTCGGGATGTTGTAAGGCAAATATTGCTGACACTAAGCATATTCCACTTACGAAGTCATAAAGGTGTCTGTACTAGGTAACTGATTTAGGATTTTGTTCCTCTTTCTTCCTTCTCTCCTTGTCCTGTGGTTTTTCTTCAGCCTCCTCCTCCCCACACTATCATTTCTCCTCCCAGAGAAGTCAAATATCTTCTGCCCTCAGAACAATTATTCTCTCCTGTACTAGAATGAATGATTAGTCTCTGTCTAGTTGCCTCCATAATAAAGTGCTGCATGAAAGAATATTCTTGTAAGTAACCAAGGCAATGGGTCCCTGTTGGGCTGTTGGAAGCGTGGTACAGCTCTCCATTGGCTTCCATGCAGGGAAGTGGGAGTCCTGCATGGAGACGCATTCACACCCCCCGCCCCTGACACAGGTATCATGAACAAGCTGCCATGCTTCTAGCTGGGGCTTGTACCTCCCTGAGATGGATGTGTGCACATGACAATATCTTTGCATTAACTTGTGGGCTGCTACAGATATCTCAGCTGATGGGTGAATGCACAGGGGCACAGGCTCAGCCCCCGTAACAGGTACCCAGCCCTGTGCAGGCCTGTACACTCCTGATCAAAGACTGAGCCTCTGCATACCTGCAGCTTGCCTTTCTCATTCCCCTGTCTCAAAACCATCAGCCTAGTCCTCTCCTGTCTCAGTATAATCCCCATATTGAGAGGAGACTCTCTTGATTGGGGTGAGATTGGTGGTGAGGGGAGAAGCAATATTAGAGAGCAACAAAGTGCGGACACCCCACCCTTCCTATAAGTATCCCAACAGCTTCTCTGCTTACTCGCAGCACTAATGAGGCTCAACAGGCTCAACAGGAGTGATGGACTGTGACAAAGGAGTCACTGATGAACAATCAGAGATGCTGCTCAGCTGCTAACAGGACTAATGAGCTACTTTGCATAAGATGACAGGGAGAGAGGAAGAGGAGCAGATGGGTTCTTGGAGGGAAGGTCAGTGGCAGCAGGAGCACCATGAGAAGTGCCCTGCAGCATGGCAGAGCTTGCTGCTGTTTCTGTGCTCCTTCCCTGGCAGAAAGCACTGACTACGGGAGAGGCAGCACTGGGCAGCTCTGCCCAAGTGGCTCAGGCACAGACTGTAGTGTGGTGTGAACCCCAACTTATCACAACATGCCTCAGCCCACATGGCAGGTCTTGCATCACCTTTATGCATCAGGGAGGTTAATCCAATCATTTACTGAGGAAAGGGGGCCAACATCTTCTGGAACTCCAGTGACCCAGACATGGACATGTGGACCTCCAAAGGACAATTCATGCTATTTTTAGAGATATCCAACTCAGAGCAGATATGTCAGGCTCTGAAAATGCATTTACTGTAGCAGACTGTATTGATTCTCTGCTTGTCTATCTTCTGAGCAGGTACCAGGTATGACCAGGTGGATACCCTGGGGGTTATTATCCTGTTTTGAAGGGGATTAGCATCTTGTTATCTACTTTCTTCCAACAAGAACTGGGGACCAGCTGTAGATGAGAAACTCAGGTTTCACACGGTATTGGCAGCCATGATATAGCTGAGGAAGGAGAGAACAGAAGGAGCAAGAGACAGAGGCATATGCTGCAAAGGAGAGATGCTAGTCTCTACCTCAGTCAGCCAGGTATAGGCAAGGGGAGAGTCTAACCCCAGCCCACATCACTAAGGTTTGTTTGACAAAGATTTTGTGATTTAAAAAACAGGGTGGCCTGCTGCACTCTGGCAATGCGTGACAGGTACACAAGAAGGATTTCCCAGCTTGAGAATATGATACAGACAAACCACATTTGGGTCACTTTTCCTTGGCACATTAGTACCACTTCTACTATGATTGCTAATGTGAGACCCGAGAGACTATGGTGCCCTATTTTGCCTCCTACACCTGACTGCTGATGCTTCCAGCACTGCTGGGCAAGAACAGTAACAGCATCTCCTGTCACTCTATTTCAGTCCTTGACCCCTCTTCTGAGGCTGTGGGCAACTAAACGGGATCTTTATTGCGATACAGACAAGCGTTTGCCAATAGCTGCATGAGGTCCATCAGTGCATTCTCCCTTTTCACAGAAGCTCCCCAAACAGCCAGAAGATGGTGATGATTGTGCAGCAAGACCAGCAGGTTAGAAAGGCTGCAGCATCACTCTCGTTTTAATTCAGAAGCAGATGCTATAAATTATCTTGCAAATGGAGCTATAGGAATTATTTTCTGCTTCACCTCCATAATTTGTTGGCACTTTATCTAGTTGCACAGCTGTGGGTGGGGTGTCCTCACAGGAAGGAGAAGGCACAGAGATCTCTGACCACTTACTAGCTTGTATTGGGAGAGATTATTTTGGGCTGGGTGCAGTTTCTCTAGCAGAGAGGAGCTGATGAAAACCTTTTTTTCCTCTAGGACAGGATTTGTGCACTGACTCCCAATCCTGATACGGTCTTCAGTGCAGGGGGCATCTCTAGCATGAGATGGACCTAGAGAACCAGTTCTGTATTCAGAGAATATGTGGACTCTATGTGGACCACACAGAGTCACCAGATATTCAGATGGCCCCTATGCTTCTCTAACTTCTACAGGGAAAGTGTGTAATGAAGGGCATAATTTGGTACTAGGCAGATAAGAATTCCAGTGCTATGTTGACTCAAAGCCATCCAGTTGAGATGCCCTTGGTGTTGGGCCAGGAGAGACTCCATGCTCTGGAGTTGTTCACAGGGAAGCCATGCCCCCATTCTTCTCAGGCCTTGTCCAGCTGCTGTTTCTCCACATCAAGAGTCCTGCATGTTGAAGTCCAACATGTGAACTCCCTCAGTCGGCCCGGGAGGATGTGATACCTATACCTAAATGTGGAGATTTGAGGGGAGCTGTGAGACAGACCGTGTACCGGAATTTTGTGTTGCTCGTGAGATATTCAGTCCTGCCACATTTGCTAAATCTGCATACCTTGAATCCAGCACTTTGTGTCTTGCTGTGAGTGTTCCTGTGTCCCTGCCACACCTCCAAGGGCTACTGAAAATGCTCCTCCAGGATCACCTTCTGGCAGCTTTGCATAATAGCAGTGGAGCCTTATTGACAACCCATGCAGGTTTTCTCTGACTCTGCATGAGAATATTGCAAGGAAAAGAAATAAATAAATGGTTGGCTCAAAATCCACAGCCCATCTCTTGCAATGCCATCATGATGTTCTGATGCCTGATCAAAGAAAGAAATCTACCTCCTTGGTAATGTGATTGGTAATGTGATGACGTCCTTAATGTAGTCATACAAGGCTAATGAAGGTCTGAGCCATATTCACACACAGATGTGTAGAATTTGTATGTTCTGAGATTTTATAGGAGGAATCTATGATAGGCAACTGGGGCAGAAGATGCAGTCAGGATGGACAAGATACCACATGAGTTTTGCTGTTATGGTTTGTCACAGCCATGTTGGTGGTGGTGGTAAGAGTGAATGAGTGAGTGAGTGGATGGCACTTGAAAGAGGGGCTGGAGGCCAGCCAGTAGCACTACGGGAGAAAGTCTTGCAACATAAATCTGCAGAGTGTGATGGGAGGATGTTATCTATGGCTGTCAGCCTCTGCCTTGTCTGCTTTCTGTAACTGCTTTGCCAGCTTCAGGCTGTGATTGGTGTTTACCACTAGCTCCTTCTCCAGAGAAAGGAAAAGGTACTGCTGTGCAGTTCCTAATGCCTATGTATCGTCTTCCCTTTGGGATACAGAGGTGCTAAGATTGCTCATTTGGAGCACAGTTCTGTAACCTGTTCACCTGCTGCTGATCCTGGCACCAGTACCTAAGAGCACATGCACTTGTTTTCTCTAGCTATTGGCACACTTCAGTTTCCTCTTGCCTCCTCCCCATGGCTCCTTTCCCAAAAGTTGGTCAGGCAGAGGCATTAAGAGGATGAGGGAGATCAAACAGACCTGCCCAATAAAAAATTTTCCCAGCATGTCCTTTCAGGCTCTGGCCCTTAAGTTAAAGGAGAGGGTGATAGTTGCTGCCCTAAGTGACTTTACTACAGCTGGTAAGTGTAGAGAAATCTTCCTTCCAGCTGCTAAATGCTTTCCTGCTTCCTCTATGTAATATGCTATTATGGCTGAAGGATGCTGGATTTTGAGCTTTTCTTTTTTTAAAAAAAAGTTATTTAGCTGGTACTGTTTCTAGTTTGGGAAGAGAATGTCTGCTGAATCCATGGTGGCCTTGGAGCTGTTGTGCTGTCTGTATTCATTCCATCTGTGTGCTTATGCTAGGCCTCAGCATCTGAGCTGCATTTGCTGAGTTCTTCAGCTGAAAACATGAAGATGCCAGTCTGGAAATACTTGTATCGTTAGACACTGGATGGAATTCAGGAGCTGTAGATTCAACCACTTCTACACAGACTTCCAGTGAAACTTTAGACAAGGTGTTTTAATGTCTTACACCTCATCCCTCCTCCCATCTGCAAAATACTGATATCTGTATCTTTCTCTTACGCACTCAGATTTTAAGTTCTTTGGGGCAAAGCTTTTTTTTTTTTTCTACAATATGTGTAAGAGTTTCTCTTTGGGCATCTAAGCATCTCCATACCATAGACAGATAGTTTCAGTTAGTATTACGGCTGATCATTTTTAGTAAGTGATGATCTAATGATGCTCTTTGCAAGAGGATGAAAGCTATGCTTGGAGTCCTGTACCAGTTCTTCTTACATCAGTGTCTCTCCTGTTTGATATTCCCTTTTTCTTTGGAATTCTTTCATGCTGTGCTGCTGGGGCTGCCATGGACCACCTCAGACTTGACATATATGTATGCAGGCAATGAAAGGTGACAGATAGTAACAAACTCCTCTTATCTTGGAAGTGAACTACAACTTTCATAGAATCATAGAATCTTAGGGGCTGGAAGGGACCTCGAGAGATCATCTAGTCCAACCCCCCTGCCAGAGCAGGGTCACCTAGAGTACATCACACAGGAACTCATCCAGGTGGGTTTTGAATGTCTCCAGTGAGGGAGACTCCACAACCTCCCTGGGCAGTCTGTTCCAGTGCTCTGTCACTCTCACAGTAAAAAAATTTTTTCGGATATTCACCTTGAATCTCCTATGCTCCAATTTACACCCATTACCCCTTGTCCTATCACTGGTCATCACCGAGAAAAGCCTAACTCCATCATAGAATCATAGAATCATAGAATCTTAGGGGCTGGAAGGGACCTCGAGAGATCATCTAGTCCAACCCCCCTGCCAGAGCAGGGTCACCTAGAGTACATCACACAGGAACTCATCCAGGTGGGTTTTGAATGTCTCCAGTGAGGGAGACTCCACAACCTCCCTGGGCAGTCTGTTCCAGTGCTCTGTCACTCTTACAGTAAAAAAATTTTTTCGGATATTCACCTTGAACCTCCTATGCTCCAATTTACACCCATTACCCCTTGTCCTATCACTGGTCATCACTGAGAAAAGCCTAACTCCGTCCCCCTGACACTCACCCCTTACATATTTGTAAACATTGATGAGGTCACCCCTCAGTCTCCTTTTCTCCAAGCTAAAGAGACCCAGCTCCCTCAGCCTTTCCTCATAAGGGAGATGTTCCACTCCCCTAATCATCTTCGTAGCTCTGCGCTGGACTCTTTCGAGCAGTTCCCTGTCCTTTTTGAACTGAGGGGCCCAGAACTGGACACAATACTCCAGATGTGGCCTCACCAATGCAGAATAGAGGGGGAGGAGAACCTCTCTTGACCTACTAACCACACCCTTTCTAATGCACCCCAGGATGCCATTGGCCTTCTTGGCCACAAGGGCACATTGCTGGCTCATGGTCATCCTCCTGTCTACCAGGACCCCCAGGTCTCTTTCACCTACACTACTCTCCAGCAGTTCAGCCCCCAACCTGTACTGGGACATGGTGTTGTTCTTCCCCAAATGTAAAACTCTGCACTTCCCCTTGTTGAATTTCATCATGTTTCTCCCCGCCCAACTCTCCAACCTATCTAAGTCTCTCTGAATGGCAGCACAGCCTTCTGGTGTGTCAGCCACTCCTCCCAGCTTAGTGTCATCAGCAAACTTGCTGAGGGTACATTCTATACCCTCATCCAGGTCGTTGATGAAGATGTTGAACAACACCGGTCCCAGTACCGACCCCTGTGGGACTCCACTAGTCACACACCTCCAACCAGATTCTGCCCCATTGACTACAACTCTCTGACTCCTTCCTTTCAACCAGTTCCTAATCCACCTCACTTCCTGGTCACCAAACCCATACCTGATCAACTTTTCTACAAGGATGCTGTGGGAGACGGTGTCAAATGCTTTACTGAAATCAAGATAAACCACATCTACCGCTCTACCATCATCTATCCACCTAGTAATTTCCTCATAGAAGGCTATGAGGTTAGTCAAACATGATTTACCCTTGATAAAACCATGTTGACTGCTCTTGATGACCCCCATGTCCTTGATGTGCCTGGAGATAGTGCCAAGAACAAGTTGTTCCATCACCTTTCCAGGGATGGAGGTGAGGCTGACCGGTCTATAGTTACCCGGGTCCTCCTTCTTGCCCTTCTTGTAGACTGGAGTGACATTTGCTATCCTCCAGTCCTCAGGCACCTCACCTGTTGCCCATGACTTACTGAAGATGATGGAGAGTGGCCTAGCAATGACCTCCGCCAGCTCCCTCAGCACCCTTGGGTGCATTCCATCTGGACCCATTGATTTATGGATGTCCAGATTACTCAACTGATCCCTAACCCAATCCTCATCTACCATGTCAAACTCTTCCTCTATCTTGACTTCTTCTGGGGCTATATGAATCTGGGGCTCATAGGGAGACCCTGCAGGAGTGAAGACAGAGGCAAAGAAGGCATTCAGCACCTCTGCCTTCTTTATATCCTCTGTCACCAGGGCTCCCACCTCATTCCTCAATGGGCCAATATTGCCTCTAGTGCTAGTTTTGCTAGCTATGTATTTGAAAAAGCCCTTTCTATTATCCTTAACCTGACTTGCAAGGTTAAGTTCCAAGGAGGCCTTAGCTTTCCTAATTGCCTCCCTACATCCTCTGACAACAGTCCTATATTCCTCCCACGTGACCAGCCCCTCCTTCCATGATCTGTAGATTTTCCTTTTCCACTTAAGTTTGCCCAGTAGTTCCTTCTTTAACCATGCAGGTCTCCTAGCACCCTTACTAGATTTCCTAACCATTGGGACGCTCTGATCCTGTGCTTGCAAGAAGTGGTCCTTGAATGTTGACCAGCTATCTTGAGCTCCTTTATCTTCTAGCACCCTGTCCCATGGGATTTCCCTTAATAGATGATTGAGGAGACCAAAGTTTGCCCTGTGGAAGTCCAGGGTTCTGGTCCTGCTGGGTATTTTGTTCCTTCCACACAGGATCCTGAACTCCACCATCTCATGATCACTGCAGCCAAGGCTGCCATTGACCACCACTGCTTCAACAAGGCCCTCCTTGCTGGTTAGTACAAGATCCAGCAGCGCTCCTCTTCTAGTCGGCTTGTCCACCATTTGCCTTAAGAAGTTATCATCAATGCACTGGAGGAACCTCCTAGACTGTGAAAGGCTGGCTGTGTGAGTCTTCCAGCAGATATCAGGGTAGTTGAAATCTCCCATGAGGACCAGGGACTGTAGTTGTGAGGCTGCTTTCAGTTGCCTGTAGAAAGCCTCATCAACCTCCTCACCTTGATCAGGAGGTCTGTAGTAGACCCCCACAACTGTGTCACCCGCACCTGCTTGCCCCTTAATTCTTACCCACAGACTTTCTTTGTAATAAAAAAAACTTTGTAATAAAAAAACTGAAGTCAAGGAGGATTTTAACCTGTAAGTTTCTATTGATACACTAGGCTGCATTCATCCACAAAAGCAGCATAGTAGAAAGGCAAAACAACACAATGCACTCAAACCTTCACTGACATTTGGCCTAGGGCTGTCACCTACACACGTCCAGGAGCTCACCCTCTGTCATCTATGAAGGCAGTCGTTTCCAAGGGACTAGGTAAGACCTGAGCACTTACATACATCAAGTAGAATATTTACAATTGCACCCTGTTGAGGGAAGGGGTCTCTGTAATTATCTTTCCCTTCACTGGCATCCCTAATAGGAAAAGTCCTCTTTCTCTGGTAGACTGGTCCAGCAGAAGCACCAATAGCCCCCGTTGCCATGGAAACAAAACCTTTTCCTTCTCATATTTCAGGAATATATTGAAGGGTTTTAGAGCCTTTCCCCCTTTTTGCTCTGCTTGTCCTTTCAGCATTTACTGTGCATCATAAGCTGGAAGTGCAATGCTCTTACTCTTCAAAACCTAAACAAAAAACAACCCACAAATTTGCTCTTCCATTGCAACTGACTCTGTCTCTGCCACCGTTCCCTATTATTCCTCCTCTCTGTCATTTGATGGCTTAGGCTTTCTACAACAATCTAACTCAGAAACAGCAATTTGCTTTGTGTGATACTGAGTTCCTTTGCTCCAAAACCCTCAAGGGTGAGGGAGAAGCCCTGCTGCCATGGACTTGGGTTGCAGATGAAGTTTTTCTTCCCTGTTACACAATGCAGTTGAATGTCTTTTAGGGTACCGGAGGTGAGGAGGCAGGAGGTGTAAGGATTTCCACTCATGGGAAGAAAGTGATGAAATGTGCTTTCACAGCAATTATTTCTGTCTCTTTAGTTTCAATGCCTTACAGCCTCTACTGTGAAACCTACAACCTCTGCCTGCTTGCTTTATTGCAGAGCTGGGTGCACATTCTTAGTAGAGTCTTGGTTGTGAAATAGCACAACAGATGAAATTAAGAAGAGATCTAGGAGGAGTTAAGCATTGAGTTTTAGAGATAGTCTTCACTATGCTGTGCATCTGCCTGTTTCCTTGCATAGTCCATTCCTATAACAAGCCCCACAACGTGTGTCCCACTGCAGGAGGAGCTCCTGCCTTATCACAGGTGACTCCTGGCTCATGAAGAACTTTGTGAAAAGCCTAGAGAAGGGTCTTATATCAGTGGCTATGCCCTGAGCATTCATAGACTGCACTTCAGATAAACATTATTATGAGCTTGTTCCCTCATCTCTGCTTCCCTCCACTCTTCATCTGGCCCTCCATAAGCACAACTTTGGGTTCCTTTGCTCTCACCTGCTAAGCTGACTACAGAGGATGTAGTGTGTTTGGGTTTTGTTACTTCTGAGCGTGTGGGAATAGCTGCCAGCCCTAGGGGGCAAACAGTGTTTTCTAGATGATTAAAAAAAGAAAAAGGCAATTTATTTGAATACAGCAGGGGTTTGGACAGCACTGAAGGCATCCTCTCGCGCATCAGAAGAATAAGCTGGGACATCAAAAAACACTAGAAAATGCACAAGGTTATTGTGTTTACATGCCAAAAATAAGAACAGGAGCTAGATCATAGCTGAGATATTGAGATGGGATGACAAGAGAGCAGATAAATGATGACCAGTCTTAATGGGTGTTGGGCCTGCTGCAGAAAGAGAGAGAGAAAAAAAAAAAAAAAAA
>NW_009952058.1:753928-764726 GCF_000747805.2 Chaetura pelagica
AAAAAAAAAAAAAAAAAAAAAAGAGGAGAGGATTCTTAAGATTCAAATTGCTCCTCTTTGGTACTATGGGAACACATGCCCTAAAACAGCGAACAACCATCATCAGTAACTTCCCATTATCTACAGCAATTGGCTCCCTCCAGGAAAAGGGTCAGAGGAAAACATTACCAGAGCCCTATGCGTCCACTTCTGGAAGGCTTAAGACTGCTAGAAAAAGGTTTTGATGAATTCATTCTTAAGATTCAAATTGCTCCTCTTTGGTACTATGGGAACACATGCCCTAAAACAGCGAACAACCATCATCAGTAACTTCCCATTATCTACAGCAATTGGCTCCCTCCAGGAAAAGGGTCAGAGGAAAACATTACCAGAGCCCTATGCGTCCACTTCTGGAAGGCTTAAGACTGCTAGAAAAAGGTTTTGATGAATTCAGCATTGGCAAAATTCCCACAGAGTCCATGAAAAGCATTGTTCACAAGTCAAAAGTGTGCATTTGGCTGTGGGAGATGCCATCTTTCTGGAGAGCAGAGCCACAACACCAAGCATTTGAAATTGTGGAAGGTTTTCTCCCTGAGGTCAAAATGACACATGGAAGCAAAAGTGCAAAACCCCACTCTGGGTTCAAAGCCTAATTACAGAATTGCCCACCTCCAAGGAAAGTACTTGAGACTAAACCATTATATAATTGCACTGTAAACTCATAATTACTTATTGTGTTTTCTTCCAAAGATGCAGGGCTGAACAGAGTGTCTTTTATTTTGTGTCAATTTCTGGTAACAACTTGTTTAGTTAAAGCTTAGTAAAGACACTTTTGGTCAAAGCCTCTATTTTTCCAGCCTGGACTAGAGCTTAATATTTTTGGGCATAGCCCAAAGAGGTGACATTTCAAAATATCACTAAAGCTAACATAACAACTTGTAATTGTACAAGGACAACTAAGATCTACATTTTGTGTAATTCCTTCTGTTGTCTGCTGTTTTTTTCTGGTGATCTGGACCATCTTGGTGTCGTTAAACAGCCAAATAAAAAGGCAAGAGCCATCTTTCCACCACAGTTTTGTCTAGTGCCTTACACAAGAGCTGTTGGGGACTGCTGTTGGGGGTTAAGATGTGGAACCCCACCAGCAGAGATGGGACTACTGCTGCAATGAGATGAGCAGAGCTGGACTGCAAAGAGCTGGGAGGACGATCCCATGGGAAATGTAATCATTACACTGGTGCCAGTCACTGTTAGTGACACTTGGGTTTAAATCCCCATCATCAGGGCTATCAAAGGGTGAGCAGAGCTGGCAGGAAAAGGGGAACAGTTTAAGCAGATGGGATGCCTCTAATCTTCCTAGCAGTTGTGCTTATGCATTGGTGCCATGAGGGCAAATAATCTGGACATCTAAATCCCTTGTCTATACTTGGAGTGTATCCAAATAGATGTCAAGGTAAACAATCACAAATCCTGGCTTGGACTGTCTACCCTTGAGGCCTCCAGCGATGTCGCCAGGCTGGGTGGTTGTGGACTATGATCCTTGCCAAATGTACACAAGGCTTACTCTGAATGTGTCCATTAGGCAGCGCGGCCTTCCTGGCACAGCTTTTAGGAGCCAACCCCTGCGCTGGCACCTGAGGAAGTTTGCAGGCTCATTTTGCAGTGGAAGGGGGCTCTGGGAGTTGAAAAAAGGCAGGAAATGGGAACAGCTGGGAGCGTGTGGGTGCCAGTCTCTCCCAGGAGATTTTCTGTGCACACCATTTTCCCCAGGCGAGGGCCTGTGCTCTTCAGACAGCAACAATGCAGGGCTACGGGGGCTTTGCTGGGCTCCCTGTGGCCCTCAGCTGTACTGACATGCCATGAGGCTGTGCTCTGGGACTGCCTGGATTCCAGGGTATAAACCAGCAGAGCTGGGTGGCCATGGGGTAGGAGGCCAGTCTGCTTCTTGGCCAAGAAAGAGGAAGCCTTTGAGTGCAGTTTGATTGTGGTAAGAGCAGACAGTGGATGTACCTCTGCCCACCAAACCAGAGTCCCAGTTAGAGGTGCATCCTCCAGCCACCACATCCCAGCTCAGGACTGCTGGACCCTTTCATCCCAGAGCTAGTAGCTGACACACGGCTGTCCCAGAGCTTAAATGCTTCCTGCTTCCCCTCCTGTCCACAGGCTGTTTCGTATTACCCTGGAGACCAGCCCCAGCCCACCTTGCTTCTGTACCCCCTCTTCCTAGCTCTTCCAGAGCTGCCCACCAGATACATGAAGTATGACACAAACCCTTCAATGCCTTTTCTTCAAATGTGTTCATCTTTTTTTCATTCTTGACAGTGATAATTTCTTCTGGCTAGTGTGGCTGCTCCAACCATCCCTCACCTGCCTTCCCAAGGGAATACTGGCTCCAGTGCATCCTGCACACAGCTGGATGCAGGAAGCACTTACCACAGTTTCTCTTGTAGATGAGTAAAAGATCACTAAAGAGACATACATAGGGAAGACTTGACCTGTGTCCTACTGTTGTTGATTTCTGCTGGGGGGTACAGTAACTTCATCTTATGATTTATTTTTTTTTAGATAATGCATTTGTTTAAAAAATGAAGGGGCTTGGGTGGAGGAGAAAACTCATTGGGCATTTGGACGAAGTTTGTGAAAAGATCATGGAATTTTGAGACAGTTCATTTTGGACATAGGCAAAGTTTTTATTTGGGTGCTTTTGGAATACAACTTAAAAATACTGAATGTACGAATCCTGTTTTTAAAAGAATGACCTTGCCGAAAACAAGAAAAATAGGAACATCTTTTCAGAGTGATTAAATAACTCTAAACTGTAAGAGAAGTTGGTTTGGCAAGAATAAAAGGGGTCAAGCTGGATCCAGGATAAACTACTTCACTCAAAATCTGCTTAAAAATATTGGTTTGCGTTGAATCTTATTGGAGGCTATATAAAAACAAGTAAACGTCTCCCCAGCTCTACTTTACATCATGAGAAATGCTAGGGTGGATTTGCACACTTTTGAATGGAGACAACCCTATTTTTGTACAGTACAGAAAGAAGGAGACAGTCACAGCACAGAAAAATGTACAGACTCTAAAGAAAAGAGCAGAGGTAAAAAGAAATATGGGGGAAAGGATATAACCTGTCAGCAAAAAGGAAGCCTTGGTAATACGTATTTGTTTTATGGTGGTGTATTTTATTAATGACTTCTTAAACACTGTTTGGGCTTGTTTAAACAGCAGTTTTATACAGATTTAACTGAATTGGTTTACAAAAAAATTGAATTAAGTCAGGCAATCTCTTAGAGCACAGACACCTGTATCATAAGTGTTTATATTGGCTTAGCTTGTCTCAGTAAATCATCCTTCCTTTGCTGCCCGGCTTCTTCCCATGGCAGCCATTTGATTGCATTGCAGGTGGCTTTGCCTCCCTCTCTCCCACTGGAATTTGACCCCATTCTCTTGCAGCAGAAGAGTGGTGAGCTGGGAGGAGGACACAGGCCTGTCTCCCTGGTGGGCTTTTCGGAAGGTGGTTCCTAAGCAGTAAAAAGAGGCAGAGGGGAGGGCGAGCAGCTTTGCAGATGCAATGCCTGCATCAGCTCAGAAAGGCAGCTACGGTGGAGCACTGGCTCTCCCAACAGCCATTTTAGTCACAGGAGTTCACACCCAAGTGAAAAAGGTGTTTTTGTTTTCTGTTGGGAGGGGGGTCTGGTTTTCTTTTTTGTTTGTTTGGGGGTTTTTTGTTTGTTTGGGGGTTTTTTTGGGGTTGTTTGTTTGTTTGGGTTTTGTTTTTTTCCAGAAAGTGAGCAGTGCAGCTGAAGACACCACTTTTTTGTGTTTTGTCCCCATGCTGGCTAATTTCCCCCTGCCCCAGGATGTTCTGTGAAAATGTCTTTTTGCCCAGGTCACAGTGATGCTGTTGTTAAACAGTTGCCTTTGACTGACACTGAAGCAGGATGCCTTGCTGGCTTCTGCAGCACAGGTCCCAGGGAGGTACAGAGCAGCAGTTGTCCCTGTCAAACCAGCCTCTGTTGGGCAACATCCCTGACATTTTTGCACCTTCCTACAATTTACTTGTTGCTGGTCCCTACATATTAGCAGGTGGCATTTCAAACTTGATCTATGGCTGATGTGCAAGAAGAAAGAGATGGCAGCTGGGGTCCATGGTGGACCCACACGGTTCCTCCAGCACCCAATCTGGAGGACCAGCTGCCTTGCACTCAGCATGTCTTCTGGTGTATCAGCTGAGGGTGCTGCACCTATCTGGGAATCTGCAAGCAATGTCCCTGTGTGGAAAAACAGTAGAGCTTCCCTGCTGTATGACAAATGTACCTGTTAAAAAGCACTTGTGTGGGCCTTCAATCAGGAAGGAGGAACGTGTTGTGCCCCTAATCAGTGTCAGGGTGATTGTTGCAGTGTTCATTTTGTAGTGACCTCTTTTTAGTGTCCCCTGCAGTGCAGAAGCAGTGTCCCAGACTGGACCAGGATGAACCCTGTGCTGTCAGACCCTCAGGACTCAGTGAGACGGTGGGGTGGGTGCAGGGGGGGAGGACCCCATAAGTTCATATACGTTCTATAAGTTCATTAACAGCAAAAGGAGGATTAGGGAAAATCTCCATCCTCTATTGGATGCAAAGGGGATCTTAGTAACAAACAATGAGGAAAAGGCTGAGGTGCTCAACACTTACTTTGCCTCAGTCTTTAGCCACGGAACTAACTGTTCCATGGATATACAGCCACGTATAGAGCTAGGAGCTACAGCTAGGAGAGAGGGAGGGGATGCAGAATGAGCTCAACACAATTAAAGAGGAAGTGGTCAGAGACCTACCACACCACTTAGACATACACAAGTCTATGGGACTGGATGGGCTACATCCAAGGGTGCTGAAAGAGTTGGCAGATGTGATTGCCAAGCCACTTTCCATTATTTACCTGAAGTCCTGGCTAACTGGGGAGGTCCCAATGGACTGGAGGGTAGCAAATGTAACACCCATCTATAATAAAGGCAGAAAGGAAGATCTGGGAAACTATAGACCTGTCAGTCTGACCTTGTTACCAGGGAAGGTCATGGGTCATCTTGAGTGTTACTAGAAGACATATAGAGGATAATCAGGGGATCAGGCCCAGTCAGCATGGGTTTATGAAAGGAAGGTTCTGCCTGACGAACCTGATCTCCTTTTATGACCTGATGACCCAACTATTGGATGAGGGAAAGTCTGAGGATATTGTCTATCTGGACCTCCAAAAAGCATTTGACACAGCTCTGCATAGAACTCTCATAAAAAAACTGGCTGCTCATGGCCTGGATGAGCACTCGATCTGTTGGATCAAGCACTGGCTGGACAGTCAGGCCCAGAGAGTGGTGGTCAATGGAGTCAAACCCAGCTGGCAGCCATTCACAGGTGTGTTCCTCAGGGCTCAGTGTTGGGACCATTTCTGTTTAACATCTTTAGTGATGATCTTGATAAGGACATAGCGTGCATTATCAGTAAGTCTGCAGATGACACCAAGCAGGAGTGTTGATCTGCATGAGGACAGGGAGGCTCTGCAGAGAGACTTGGATAGATTAGATTGTTGGGCTAATGTTAATGGTCTGGGCTTCAACAAAGCCAAAGTCCTGTACTTGGGCCCCAACAACTCCAGGCAACGCTACTGGCTTGGGGAAGTGTGGCTGGAAAGTGTCTGGCAGGAAAGGACCTGGGGGTTCTAATTGACAAGGGGCTGGATATGAGTCAGCAGTGTGCCCAGGTGGCCAAGAAAGCCAATGGCATCCTGGCTTGTATTAGAAATAGTGTGACCAGCAGAAGGAGGGAAGTGATTGTCCCCCTGTACTCAGCACTGGTGAGGCCACACCTGGAGTGTTGTGTCCAGTTTAGGGCACCTCAATTCAAGAGAGATATTGAGGTGCTGGAGTGAGTACAGAGGAGGGCAACGAAGGTGGTGAAGGGCCTGGAGAATAAATCTTGTGAAGAAAGCCTGAAGGAGCTGGGAATGTTTAGTTTGAAGAAGAGGAGGCTGAGGGGAGACCTCATCAGTCTCTACAAGTACCTGAAAGGTCATTGTAGAGAGGTTGGTGCTGGTCTCTTCTCACAGGTCATTAGTGATAGAACAAGAGGGAATGGCTTCAAGTTGCAACAGGGGAGGGTTAGACTGGACAATAGGAAAAAAAAATCACAGAAAGAGTGGTTGGAGACTGGAACAGGCTGCGCAGGGAGGTGGTTGAGTCACCATCCCTGGATGGGCTTAAGAGTCGTTTGGATGTGGTGTTGGTGGATCTGGTTTAGGGGAGAACTCTGTAGAGTAGGGATGATGGTTGGACTCGGTGATCCCACGGGTCTTTTCCAACACGAATCGTTGTATGATTCTATGACCCTCCCAGGCCTTTCCTCTGGGGAAGCAGCGGGACAGCAAGGGGCCAGGAACCCCCCAGCGGCCTCTCCCTGCCCGAGGGCCAGGCAGGACACCCGGCGAGGGGACCGGCGCGGGGAGCGAGGTCGGCAGGGCCGGGCGGGCCTCGCCCTTCCCCTTCCGCCGCGGGGCCGCGTCCGAGGGGCCCCCCGGCCCGTACGAGCCGCCCTGCCCGACCTCTTGCCCGCCCCTTTATTACTTCCAGCTTCGCACTTGCTCTCCCCTCGCCTCCCCCTCTGCAGGCGTCCGAGATGGTCGCTCACACTAGGGCAGCTTTCCCAATCTGGTACATATCAAGCTAAATGAGGCGTAATTAGGAATAATTATGACATGACACGGTCTGGAATGAGAAGCAGATGGGGCTTCCCCTAGGATGCTCCAGGTTGGATTTCAGGCGAGGAGGGGATGGTGACAGGGAGGGGACCTGTCAGTCAGGCACGGTTACCTGCCTTTTGTCACCTCCCCTGGCAGGGGCTGCACAAAGCGTCCTGACCAGCAACGTGCTGCCCTGAGACCGGCGTGTCCGTGAGGTGTGTGCTGTGAAACACCTGTCCTGGTCAAGGTGGCTGCTCTAGTGGCTTCACAAGCCGCTCATTCTGTGTTAGAGAAGTGAGGCAGCTCTCTGGTCTGGCCATGCACGCTCTCCCTCTGACACGTCCTTCTATGCAGCATTAGCCCTGATTTTATGGTAGTGTATGGAATTTTTCTTCAGGAAGGAGGTGGAGGAGGGCAAAGTGAGGAGTGTTGGCTCTTTGGTACAGGCAGAAGACACCAGAGCTCAACTGCAGAGGCCAGGAAGGTGTTTTCACCTGTCTTTTGTGCCCTTTCTGAAGGACATTCAGCTGCTGCGCATTGTGTGACGGGCTGTGCATGGCAGCAGTGCCGGAGATGTGCTGGGCACTGCTAGGAAGAGAGGTATGTAAGGGAAACCTCAGCCTTTGGCTCTTCTGGGAAGATGTTCTTTGGAAAGGGTTAAGGGAGAGGCCCTTGCTTGTGATGTTTCTGACACATGTATTTGCCTCAGTGCCTGTACAGGGACAGGGGGGAGCATGGATTTTGACCGGAGATGTGCGGCACAGTGGATCCACACGGCTGTGTTGCGGAAGGGTAGGGGTAAGCATGTGAGCTGTCATGTGAGAAAATCCATGAGAAAATCCATCTATAACCACTCTCTTTTCCCGTTGCAGTAACATGAAATGTTGAAAGGCTTTATCACTAAAATGTTGTCACTTTTGCATATCTGGGTACAGCCCTCTGGGGAGAGAGCCAAACTTAACCACACAGGATGTGGTGCTAGCATTAAACACCAATTAAAGCATGGCATTTATGTCCCTCTCTAGCTGGAAGCACAGAGAGCAGGCAAGAGGCCAGACTAGCCCACATCTCACATCAGGTTGTTGGGAGTCAGGACGGGTGTTGATACAGGAGCATTGTGCTACTCTCACGATTTTCTCTGCCCTCCCACTCCCCAGTCATGTCCCCGAGGTAGTACCTGACATGCAGAACACCTGGTTTTCTTTCACCCCTTGCTATACAGCTTCAGCTGCAGGGAGAACATACGAGGCAGTAGTTTCTTCCCATTCTTCCAGGATAAATCTTGCTTAGAGGCATTTTGCACTTAGTTTTACAAGCAGCCATTCTTTGAGTTGCTTCTAGTTACCAAAACTATAGATTTAATGTTCCCAGCAAAAGCCTCTTTCCTTCAAAATTAAGGGAAAGCAATATTTTCTTGAGAATATTATGGGAGATGGTTGTGTACATCCAGGAGTACTCAGGAGCTGCAGACTAGTTCTGCTTAAACATACAGTGATCCCACATCTGCTTCCATTCAACTAGTGTTACTTATCACATCTTCAGTATCCCACATGGTTGAATTCAGCCTGCTGACCACTACTCTCAACATCTTGGAGTAGTTTAGCTAGCATCAGGTCTCCTTGCTTGTTGCAAGATTTCTGCCCTGCCTCATAGGTAAATTAACTGCCAGGTTCAGCAGTGGACTTGCAGAATAATTCCTCCTAAAGGAGCTGCCTCTGCACTGTGACAGTGCTGGCTGTAGGATTTTATTTTTTGCTGGGGCTTGGAAGCTCTGGCTTTGCCAAAGTCGGTGGCTTTTCGACATTCTTCCCAGTGAGTGGGAAAGAAAAACAGTATTTCTGATTTTTCCTCTGCAGGGTATTTTCAAAATGAAACTGAAGAATCACTTTTGGAAAATCAGGCTTGTCATCTCAAAGTTCTTTAAATGTGCCATGCTGTTAACATCTTTTCATGCCAGTAGAGTTCAAATATCTATTATTCTTATTTCATTTTCAAAAGCACTAAAGAAAGGATTTTTCTTAGTATCTCCTGAAACCCCTTTTCTAGAATAGCTGTTTCTGTTTCCTTTATAGCGAAATATTTTAACACACTGATAGAAAGGGAAAGTGGGTTAATCTTGTTCAACTTTACTCAGAAAAGTTAAGCATTTAAGCACAGCTTGTTGTTTGGGGTCCTTTCACAGTCAGGGAGAGAAACGAATCAACACCTTGGTCCAGTGAGCTCATGATGTAACTTGAGCAAGAAGAGGTGTAGCTCCATCTCACAGATGTGATCAGACCCACTGAATTGCCCTCTCGATGTTTCTGTTTCTCCTCTCTTGCTATAGAGGGAACCCAAATGACTAGTTTTGCCCAGATACCTGATTGTTAGATAGCTAAAAGTAGGATGATGAATGTTATCCCACAGGTCTAGTTCAAATTTGAAAATGGGAATTTGATATTTATATCATTTGGGCATTTTCAAAAATGTCTTCACCAGTAAGTGCAATCATCCATACCCCTTTAAGCCTGCATAAGTGAAGCCTGGCTACTTCAGGAGATACTGCTTGGCTTCTCAGAGAGATACATGATGACAATGCTAATGATGTTGTTTGCTCATACACTGTAACGTGCTGCATTCACACACACTGATGGTGCCCTGCTTGGCAATCCTAGATAGCACTTTTTCTGTGATGGTATCTTTCATCATGTCCATTTTTAAGAACTATCTTCATCAGCAAGATAAACTGAGGAGCATTTTATGCTAAAATCATTCTAGGAATACAAATCTTCTGGGTGTCTGTGCAAGATGCCTCCTGGGTTTACTACTTTGTAGGCTCTTGGATCCTTTTCTGGAAGTATAGGCAGACACTGTCTTTGAAGCAGATCAAACTGAAAGACTCCTCTGTTTTGGCTGTTTCATGCAACCCCACAGGTTATTGACTTGTAGTGGTATATGCACCTTGAGCTTGCCTGGTACTGGGATTTGGCAAGCTCTCCAGCTGAGTTTACTTCAGTTTGTAGTAACTGAGAGTAGGGACAGTTCACATGAATGGTGGTTATGAATTAGAAATAATATCACCTTCCCTGTACTTCAGGACACCTAATGGTCAGCATATGTAATGTAGATAACAAATCAGGTTTAGAAAAGACACATCTGCCTAAGGCTGGCTTCTTATGAGATCTAGAGATGCCTTCAAGTAAGTTGGTTAAGGAAGACTGATGAGAAGACATCTACCTCTCTTAGAAACTATTATTATTATTATTATTTAAATAAATGCCTTTGTCTGCATTTTCTGGTTGCCACCTACTTTTATTTATATGATCTTACTACTCCAGCTCAGTCTGAAAAACCCAACTAGGCATAAGCAAGTACCTATACTAGTTTTCTCTTGCTTCTGGCTGGGGTTGTGGGGTTGCTTCTAATGTGGAGAGACAAAGGGACAGCTCAGTTCATGTAAGAATTACTGCCTTCGCTGTTGTCTCAGTTTAGGCACTGCAGGCTGACCCTGATGAACAACAGATAATGCAAACTACCAGCCCTTTCTCTGTGTTTTCCACACATCTTGGCACTTAACAGCTGATACAGGTACATGACTCTGCCTGGAAATGCTGGGAGGAAGCCCAGCATTAACTGTTGCCTAATCAGATACTGTAGAGACTCCTGGTTACTGACCACCACAGTGGTTGTGTTCTGTCTTCATCATCCTCAGTTGCAGCAGCTGGTAGGATGTGCACCAGTAAGGATACTTGCTTCTCAGCATATGTCTGAGTTTCACCATGAGACCTCAGTTCTTTCAGTAGTTTAAAGATTAAATGCCACCTCTCTAAATGAGTGTCAGAATGGCCACAAAAATCACTGAGAGGTAAGAGACATAATCCCTTAGGAGCATCTCCATTGATCCTCTCATGTTCCTAAGCAGAGTGTAGTCCTGAATGCATGACTGTCCATTTCTCCAGATTAGTTGATTTAGTTACACATCCCTTGGGCTTGTCAGGGGGGAAATTTGTATCCTTGGAAAGAATCAGAAGTTAAGTAAGAGCTACTCCAAACCACACCAAACAGCATTACTTGCTGCAGTAAAGTGCAGGTATCTCCTGGGACTGGAAAGAAGCTATTTCTGTTGGTCCTG
>NW_009952058.1:764991-791141 GCF_000747805.2 Chaetura pelagica
GTCTCCAGTGGTATAGTGTATGCTGTGCAGCTTGGTTATTGCTGCTGGTATCCAGCATGGGGTATAAAAGCTGCTGTTCTGGAGAAAGGTCTTTCTTTATGTCTTCACCCAGATTCAGAGGGTCTAGGATCGCATTCTCCCCCTAGCCAGATAGTGAATGGGTGCGTCTATGTTCAGTGCCCTTGAGAATTGTTAAGACAACTGCTCTGAATGTTGCATAAATGATGCTTTACCAAGGAAACATTCTCTTTTCCTTCCCCCCCCCCCAACCCCCCGCCTCCTCCCTCCTTCATACTTTCCAAAGTGCCTATTGTTTTCTGATCTAGAAAGTCTGTGAAGGTGCAGGCTGGCATCTTCATGATGCATGTGAAGACATGGAGACAGCAATCATGTTACTTGGGCTATGCTTTTGTGGTTTTGTTGTTGTTATTTTGGGGGGGTTGTTGTTTGTTTTGGCTGTTTGCGTTTTGTTTGTTCGGGTTTGTTTGTTTTTGTGGTGTTTTTTGTGGGTTTGTTTGTTTGTTTTGTGATTGCATAGGAGGAAATGCAATGAATGGGGAGACTTGCCTGGTGTTTTGCATACACGGGCGTTTGGTTATGAATTAAGGAGCCGACTTCAGCTGATCATTTCTCACACATACCCAGAGCCCTCTGGTGGTCACTGAAGATTTTAGATTTCCATTTTTTTGAGTTGTATCCAAACCTGTATGGCCATTTGTAAGACTTATTTTGTGTGTGTGTTTTCTAAGGGCGAAGTTTGCAAATGTTGATTCAATATTTTTTCATTATTTTCCCACACATTTTCACCAGTTTTGTCTATTAAAAATGGTATTGTTCTGTTGCCCAGAAATGCTTACTTGGAAAATTGGCTTGGCCTGAGAAGTACCATATTTACTCTGCAGGCAATGGAAGCTGTTGCTGTGCAGTTAAAGAAAACTCAGGGAGTGTTTTGGGCTTAGAATTAATTTCAAATTACCAGGTACTGAAACTCTGACTTTGCTGTAACATTTATTTTTCAACCTTCAGATTAGAAGCAGATTTTTAAGTACTCTGCAAGGGTGGCTGACTCTGTATAGGAGAAGAGGAAAAGCGGTGGAAGAAGGGGAGAGGAAGGACAAGTGAAGAGTCAAGCAAGAGCTCTGCTCTGTTTTCTAGCTGCCACTCTTCCTTCAGCCCTCTCTTCTTAAGCACTTTAGCACAAACAGCATCGCTGGCTGTCTGGTTACCCCAGACTCTTAAAAACAAAAGTTTGACCATGCTTGATTAAATGAGAGGGACATCTCTTCTGGTGTCATGGCTCCAAGAGACATTGTGATCAGAAGATGGTTCTCCCCAGTTAGACTCATGTCTTGCACTTCACATGTGCTGGTCCTTGTAATATAAAGCTATGGAGTAGCCCTCTCTCTGAATCTGATAAACAAACCTTCCTCTTCATGCTGTTGTCAGATTTTGACCCTCCCACAGTCTACAGGACATGATGGAGGCCATTTCTGTAGATCTATCTGGAGAAGAGGAGCTGCTCTCATTTAAGAAATCACATGCTACTGTCACTTATAATGTAAGCACTCTGCTTGAGATGTCTGTCATGCAGGGTCTATCACCTGTGTGCTCCTGGGGCATCCCAGAACAGACCACTACAGGATCCCTGGAAGAAACTGTGTTATTATGAATAAGTCTGTCTGTGATCTGTGTGCTGGGCTGGCCAGTGAAAGGCTGCAAGCAGTGGAAATCCACCAGGGAACAATGAGATGTTTCCTTTTTTTGCCAGCTGAGGAAGAAGGTAGCTGCCCCTTGGGGAAGAGGCAAGGGTCACTTTGGAAGGAAGGAAGAAAGGATGGAAAGAGACTGACTAGGAGCAGGAAAAGAGTAAATATTTCCTGAGAGGGCAGATCTTTATGGTATTCAACATGCAGGAAGCTTTTGTCTATGTGTTTATGTGCACGCACACCCAAAGGAACCTAAAAAACTGTTCCTAAATGTCTCAGAAAATCCTGTGCCTTTTAACCCTTGGGGGCAAGGCAGTTGTGTAGATCCTTTGGGGTGCTGGCGGTGAGCTCATTGCTCGGTGGTTGCAGGGTGCATTATGAATGCTGTGATGTGTCCAAGGCCAGCCAAGGCGCAGCCAGAGAGGAGACCTGCTGCAGATCTGGTGCCAACCTGATGCTGCTGCTCCTGCCATCATGCTGAGAAGTGTAACAGATTTGGATCATTTGCCTTCTGGGTAGGCACCACCCCAATCTGATTACTAAAATGCTGCCTATTTGCACTTAAATGGGTTAGAGAATTATTGCGGTCACTTATGAAACATCACTCTGGCAGCACTAGGCATCTGAAGAAGAAGCCCAGGGGTGGTGGAGGGGGGAAGGAGGGAAAGGTGGCGATGGGGTAGCAGTTTGTATAAATTTTCTTATGACATGGGTTGTACCTGCATCTTGTTGCTGAGCTTGGTGGAAGCTGTAGAGAGGTCAGGAGAACAACCAGGCTGTTCTCAGATCACTGCTTTCATTGTATTCTCAGTAATCTCTCAACCACAATTCTCTCTTGCATTGAATAATAATAACAGCTGTTACCAGCCCTTCCAGGCTACTGAGAAAATTGAATAGTTAATAAATTTGAAGATAGTATGATATTGCAAGCCAAGCAGATCTGGGACTGACCTACCTTTGGTGGAGAGATCTGAGTGATACGTTAGGATCCTGTCTGTGACACGGACTTGATGGCCCTTCTGTGTTTCAATAATTTGTATCAAGAAAGAGAGTCTCAGTTCCCTTCTTATCATAGGCTCATAATTTTCAAAATTATATATCTCGGTTTGAACCAATGACCTTGCTTTTCTTTGGTCTCTTAAACAAGCCCTTGATACATGCTAGAAAAAGATTCTTTCTTTTCCAATCTCAGGATAAAAATCAAATCCCTCTAGAACAAAGAACCGTGAAGTTCTGGAGAGCAGTAGGAAGCCAAGTCAAGCTACTGGACAATATAGGAGCTTTGAAAGCCTGGATTAAATTGCTGACTCGCTGAAGCCTCCTGAAGAGAAGAGATGTCACCTTGCACACAGAGGTGGAAACTTGTCCTCCTCGGTGTGTGCATGCGCGTGTGAGGGAGGCAAGTAAGGAGGGGGAGGAATAAGGCTTGTGTAGCACTGCAGACTCCTACCAGGATCAGAGTGCAGTGGGTTAAGCAATTTGCAGCAGCTGAGATGGTCTGTGCTGGCGTATGAGGCGCAGAGAAGGTTTGTCCAAGTGCTCTACGAGGTAACTAACTTACCCGACTGTCCATTCTCCATTATATTCTCTCAGACAACAGGTGGCTGTTCTTCCCCCTCCTGGTCATCTTTTACATTTCTGGGATGGTAAGGGACATAGGAGGAAAGAGATGTTACTTTGTGCCAGAGAAATAATAGGATTGTATTGTTACTTCTGAACAGTGTAAAAAAAAATAAAAATGGTTTAGAACTCCTTCTAAAATGAAAACAATCTTGGGTTCCTTTGTTGTCTGGAATTAGGGGCTCGTGTGTCTCTGAGTTTATCTGTTGGTAGTCTGCAGGAGTACTGTGATTTACATCCTACAGGCACATGGACATATATTGGGAGATTGTAGCCATATCCTGCTTCTTTTCCATGAACTAAAATTTAAGGATTCAAAGAAAGAAAAAAGCTCCTTCCCTCTTTCCCTTCATAGACAGGGACGATCACATTTTTTTCACACACCTGCTGGTGAGAAGATCTGGGTACCTACCTCAGAAGTGATCTTTGTCCTCCTGAGCTTTGCTCTCTTCTTCCAGCTGCTGTGGGGCTCAGGGCTGCTGGAACCACATAGTGCTGCCAGCCCAGCTCCCACCAGGCAGACAGAGTTTCTCTGTGTTCAATAAACTCTGCAGTAGCCTTAAGCACTGTGGCTGCTGCTCTTATTTTGTGGCATTAAGGTCAACACTTATTGTATTCACATATGTGGCTCTGTAGGTTGGAGCAGCCCAGGAGGAACTTTTCCACTAAAGTTATTTGGAACAGGGGGAAAGCAGTACTTTCATCTGGGAGACTGGAAGGAATTGCCCTTTGTAACCTTCTTCCCTCCTGCTATGGCACAGATTTGGGGCAGGGATAGTGGGGAGTGCCCTCTTCCATCTCAGCAATGGAATGAGAATTTGGTCTATGTATCTTTTAGGGTGATTGCTTTCCTGATGTTTTTCTGAAAAAGCTCTTAATTCCTTTTATTGATGTAATAATTGATCTCCTGAGAGTGCAGCCTGAGATGCTGCTAAGCATTTCCAATGGGCTTAGATTAAATAGCATACAATTCTTCTGTTCAGCTGTGAAAACACCTCCCTGGAATTATCCTGTAGATGAGATCAGGAGGAGGTAGGCTACCACTGTTTTTTCTGTAGCACTTCAGAGAAAAGAGGAGCATCCCACAAGACAATGTTTAGGGATCACCTTCCTGGAGGGATACTTTCTGCTTAATTCCTGACACTTAGAAGCTGTTTATTGTGTCCTGCAATAAACTCAAAGCTCCTAAAAGTTACCATCCATTGCAAGATGCATGAATCCTTGACCTGAATGACATTTCCCAGAGATAAATTCCACAACTTATTTAGATATTTCTATGTGGAAGACATTTCACTCTCCCCGCCTCTGTTGTAATAGAATGCCCTTCCATTTCCTGCTCAAGGCAGTGATTTTGCCTTCTTCTTTCTTTGGTATTTTTATCTATTGCAGCCCCCACTTATTTATTGCCTCTTGAAACCAAGCAAAGCCAATCATTCTCAACTCTCTTTACATCAGGCTCTTTACTCCTCTGGGGTTTTGCCCCTCTGCTTCTGTTTCAGTTTCTGTTATGTCTTTCATGATATCCTGGTCCCACTGAAGTTAGAGGCTAAAGGAGTGGATGGCTTTGATAGTGGCTTCAGAAGCTCAGAGGGAGAGTGCTGTTTCACGTGAGGGTACATCACAGTTTAGTCTTCCATATTTTCTATGCTGTTATGTACATTAAAATTGGTACACCCGCCTTTGCAAGTTACTGATGCTGCCAGGTATTCAGATTGTTGCATACTCTTAGAGGAAGAAATGCCTAAGTGCTGTGATAACTATAATTGCTCCTTGAAACAGTTGCAAAAATTTAATAGTACCTGCTGCTTGCCATGCAGAAAGTACATTCGCTTTCTCTAGGAAGGATGATTTAAGCTGGAAGAAGTGAGCTTGTCATCTTTATCAAAATTATCAGCTTGCATTACTTTCCATAAAGATAATTATTTCAACTCAGCTAGGGCATGTCTATGTTTTAGCCCTGAAGTACTTCATGCCCTCCAAAGAGTTACATTCATCACATGCTTGATGTTGGCCTCAGGGATTTTACAAGGATGAAAACTGGTATTTAGTGTTGTTAGCTTTTTCTTAAAGGATAGTCGTTTTGCTGTGGGTACCTATGACTGTATTTAATTGAGGGAGAAAATGCTTGAAAATGTACGGTTGACTTCAGCTCTGTCATGTCTGAGACATGGAAGAATGAATCACCAGGGTGGAAGAATTGCTTGCTTTTTTTTTTCCCCTTGTTAGTCCCAGCTTGGTGGCAGGCTGGAACCTGGAAATTTATAGCTTCAAACCAGCTCTGGATACATAGTTACCATTTGGATTCCTCGTTTGCTTGCAGATCAGACTGCAGGCCTGGCATGTCATGTGTGGGCTGCTGCAGATACAGGGGCAGAACCATTCATGGATTCTGAACTGGTTTTCCGCCTTCTCCCTTGGTTCATTTACGGAACTGCAGACTTGTTTTCTGGTGGGGAATTTTATCACTGTAAGACCCTTGACAATTTGTCTCTAGCAGATTTAAAATCAGAATAATTTTGGTTGGAAAATACCTTTAAGATCATCAAGTCCAACTGTTAACCTACGACTGCCAAGTCCACCAGTAATTTTGGAGTAAATAAATAGGAAAAAATGCTGATGAGGCCAAAGACTGTAATAAAATCCTTCTGGAAATAGTGAAATCAAGGTCTGAAAGACAAAGATTGATGTGCCTATGAATGGATATGGGTGAGTAGGAGGCTGCTGAGCACACGATCTGTCAGACTGACCAGAATTGCTTCATTGTCTCTTCTTATTCCCCTCCTTGTTGGTATCCATCTGTTGTCTTTTGTCTTAGCATATTAATTTAGTCTTGCAATTGCATCCGGTCATCAAAGGGGGAAAAAAAAAGGCTTTTAAAATAAATGAGTGTTAGAATTTAACCCTATGCACAAAACACTCCACTCCCATTTCTATCTCTCAGCTCTGCTCCTCAGTCCCACTCCTGGTTTTGCTGCTCTGCCAGACAGATAAACTGCCCTGTATTTCTCACTTTACTTGTTCACGCTCCTACCACCTTGCTCCTGTCCCCCCAGCCCACATGTCTTATGTCACTGCCTGTGCATTGTCTTGAGAACTCCTGAGCAGAGCTGGGGGCCTATGGTGTGGTTTTTGTTCATGGAGATCTCCTCAAGCTGTCAGTGAAGGGGAGATGGTAGAAAAGGGTTTCTTTTGCGTAACCAGTGACCAGACATCTAGTGTTTTCCTGCCATTCTCTCTCTTGATATACTTCTCTCCATTCAGTCTTGTGACCTCTCACAACCCACACAGTAGTCTCTCCCCTGGGAGCCTCCCAAGTGCCTTGCCTCTGAGGCAAGTTCACCTCTTGAAGGCACTCTCCTTGGTCACTTCCAGGTTTCACAGGTGGAAGGAGATAGGAGTTGGGCACCTTTATCCATCTAGGCTTGGTGGAATTAACCTGCCCTCATGACACTCTCTAGATGGCTTTCACACTGCTGAGGAACAGGAGTGCGCAGAAGGGAATGGGCAGTTGTCCCTCTGCCAAACCATCTTAAGGACTTTGTTGACTGCTTTTCCTCAAGAAAAATCATCTCTCAGAGAGTAGAGGACTGGTTGACTTGCTTGTACTGTGAGGACTTGAAGGGTCACATTATGCACAGAGGCTCTCAGGTGTTGCACAGAGGTATGAAAGGATGGAGATGCTGGCTCTGGGAGACTTGTTGGTGGGTTGAGAGGCTCCAGGCCCTGCTGCTTGAGTAATTTGGACTACATGTGCCCTGATCATCCTAGAAGGATTTGAGACTCTTGAGATGCTTTACTTCTCATTGCTTCCAGCTGGGAGGCTTCAGAGTAGGCTATTCAATCCAGTCAAGGTTTGTGGTGTTGGGGTTTGGCCTCAGAAGTGCTGCTGGGGATTGTGTTGTTACAGGGTGGACCTGTTCTCAGGTACCAGTTCCCTGAAGGGCTTATGTTCATACTTTAGCTGTGTCATTGCAGTGCAGTATACTCTAGACCCTGATTTATGAAAGCCTTTAAAGCTGAGTCTGAGCACTCTGAATTAGACTTTCCTACCTCACACAATTGTTAGGGGAAATAATAATAATCAGGGTATATTTGATCCTGGAGGGGAATGGAGTGGGCATGGAGTTGGGGAGGAAAACTAACACAAGGTGCAAAGAGTATTTCTGAGACAGAGACTGAAAGTGCCTCTGTAAAGAAAACATTTTCTGTAAAGAAAACCTTTGTGTCTTTCATTGCTAATTTTCATAGGGGATTATCTCTACATTGGAAGAAGACACCAAATTAATTGTTCAATATAGAAGGTAGAGAATGTCTCCACTTGTAAAAGGTCCAAAAAGGTTCAATGTGCAACAGGTGAGGGATGACCAACAGTTAAGGCTATGGTTTTGAGTAGTAGATGCTGAAACAACCATATTGCTTCTGCATCCAGCATGCTCCCCAGGATGGAGAAGGGCTGGTGTTGGCAGGAGTTAAGGGCCTATACATAGTGCTAATGCAGAAACTGTTTAACTCTGGTGGAGATAGAGTTGGGATTAAAGCTGGGGTAGGCAATGGCTGCACTACTACCAGGGGTCTGGCAGGACAAGGTTGAATGTTTCATGCATAGTCCCCAAGCTGTGACCATCTCTGGGCCCAGATTTTTTTTCAAGCAGTTGAAACTCAGCCTGATCCTGTGGCATAATTTGTCCTAAAATACAGCTTCCTGCTTCACCCTGGTGATAACAGGCCATCGTCCTGTTCTATAGGATCTGCAGATATACCAGGACTGTCAGGACTTGAGCCCTGTTTATGTGGCTGTTGGGAATAAAATGAGAAGAGATTTAAGGGGTACTTAAACCAAACATTTAGTCCCTGTTATCAACAGAGATGAAAATTCACCAGCTTAAATTAAGCATGAATTAGAACAATGCAAAGTAAGTGCATCTTGAGGGAAAGAAATTAACAGCTGGCAAGGCAAGATAAACCTAAAGTGGCAGGTAAGCACCTTGTAAGAGTCTGGTTCTGTATGGTCATCTTAATTTTGAATTAGCTTATTATTTGCAAAACCAATTATAACTTAAGAAACTGAGGTGAGGGGGTAGCAGACAAAGATTTAAATTAAGGATGCATGACTTTAAAAAAAAATGCTGGGTCTGAATTTCATGTTGTGTACAAAGTATTTTAACTTATTTGCCTATTCCTGCTTCTATCTCTCTGACAGCTGTGGAGCTGATAACTACACTGGTTTTTAACAAAAAGCTAATGGATAAGCAAGTGCTGTGGATAAGATGTGCAGCCATGTTGTTTGCTGAAAAAGTGGGTGGTCTCACATGCACACAGGTGGGCCAGCTGCAGGCATGGGCTGAGCAGGATGTTTCCTATGGAGGCAGGATGCTGTGGGCAGGACCTGCCACTGTAAGAGGAGACTGGTACCAGCCACTTGAGCAGTAAGCCCTGGCAGCCTCTGCCTCCTTGCACTGCAGACAGAGTGAAGCAGCCTGGCTGGTATGTCTGACAGGAGCAGGTCTGATGATATTTGGTTCTTCTGTCTCCCCGGGCATGGTGTGTCCCACCACCAACTGTTGCTACCCTGCCTCGACATAGCGGCAGATCCCGCAGGGTTAGTGGCTCAGGCTTGGCTCAGGTTTTCACAGCTGACGGGTGTATCTGATTTCCTGCCAGGGAAGAAGAGGTTTTCTCTGTTTAAAATACAGTATTTTCGGGGTCTTGCCACAACTAGTATACAAGACCTTTTGTCTTGTGTGTCAACACTGAGTTTTGTTTGTGCTGCTGGGCAATTTTGAACTAGCTCTGAACCTGTCTTCATAGGCACACACATGCACACTTGTACTTATGCAACACCCATTAACAGGAAAGAACACTCAGTATAAACACATACACACACAGAGCCATATGGACACATGCTCATTAATTGAAACCAGGCCCTTGTACTGAATCTCTTTGTTAGCATCCAAATCCTGGCCACTCTGCCAGTACTTATGAGATGCAAGACTGGATCACTTCCATTGTCTGTCGCTTAAAAGATGAAAATTATTTTGTTGGCCCCTGGCCTTTGCTCCCATATTCTTTGAGAAACAACATTGATGTTTGAATTCACATGTGGATATATTTATATTTTGTACAGCACATTATGTGTAAGCTATAGCTGCTGCTAACTCCTATGCAGATGGTTAGCTCAGGCATGCAAATAACTTAAGTTGTCAGATCCAGCTTAAGTCAACAGAAACACAGTAAACTCCACAGAAGGGATTTTTTTTCTTACAATGCACACACTAGAAAACAGTCTTTTGATGATTAAAAAAAAATAATTTGAGGAACAATTTAAGTACCTGGGAAATGTCCTCATTAAGTTTGGTGTGAAACTAAATTAATTGCTTTGGCATCCCAAACAATTCAACCTGATCTTTAAATACAAGAACACATGGTGTTTCAACACAGGACCATGCCTGACTGAACAGGCATGGTTGGAGCAGCTTTTGGGAGAGGTCAGAGCTCAGTAGCAATAAGGACTGCAGAATGCAAAGTCTTTACCTTAGTGAAGGGAATGAGATGGAGGTCTCCAGGCTGGACACAGAGGTATCTTCATGTTAAGGGTGTCAAGTGCTGTCAGAACAGCTCAGAGGCAGTGCCTGCCCCTGCCACAGCTTTCTGTGTGATGTTGTGGGGGCAGTCAAATCACTGTGGCCATTCACTGGGGCTAAGTTTGTGTTTGCCATTTTACCTTCTTGTCAAATGAGAAAAGTATCTTTTGTGGCCACACAGTATCATAAGATCTCCTTGCAGTGAATAGATCCCTGCATTCTGTGCAGTGCTGTATAGTCAGAAGGTGCAGCTGAGTCTTGTGTCATGCACATAGACATCTCTTGGTCATGACTTGGATGTGTAAAATTCTGCCCTGGATGCCAGGGTTTTCCAGCAGTGTCTCTGGTGAGCAGTGCACAACCCTCAAACAGACCAAAGTCTAGCTTTTCTTTCTGAGATTTTTCCAAGAGTTTTGGTCTGCTTGTTTCTGCTAGAGGAGCCTTTGAAGGTGGCAGGGAACTGCAGTAACCAAGAGCGGTGTGAGCAAGCCAAGTTTGGCAAAATCTTTGTCTGGCAAAGGAGAGAGTCCTGAGCATGGAGTCTTGGGAAGGCTGAGTTGGCAGGGAAAACTTACTTGCAAGTATTTTAAGTCAGCCAGTTGAATCCATGCTCTGCACCAATGTTGCAGATCATAATTTTCCCGAGGACTTTGTATTTTAAAACACACTGTATGTATTTGTTCTGTCTTCCCTCTAAAAGACGATCAGGAAGATCTGCCAGTGATTTACTGTGCCCATACTGGAGGGAGGGGAAGCAGATCATTAAGCCTCGAATACAGCCTGCCATCTGGATGGGCTCAGTGTGCAAGAAGGCGTAAAGTTGGGATGCAAATGTGCAGCACTTGGTTCTCATCCAAGACAGAGCTTGTGCTCAATTGTTTAAAAGCAGATCTATGCAGACGTGACTTATTGCAAAGGAGGAAACAGGCTGATGGGAGCCCTTTGGGTCTACTTTGCAAAAATCAGCACTGCAGCTGAAACCCATGGGAGCTGTGCCTCGAGTGCATGGAGATTTCTATACATGGGCTATTGGTATCTTGATAGCAGCACCTAAGATGAATTGATCCTTTTGACATTTATCTTTTTTTCTTGTGTTTCCCATCCAGAGGGTTCACATTGGTGAGCAGTTTCCTGGTGTTTCCTATGTTAGGAATCCTGACCTGAGGTGTCTGGTGGCTTATGGAGATGTGTGCATTCTTCCTTCTACCTCTGTGTGCAGGCAAGAAGATAAATACAGCTAGCTATACTGTGAACATTACAGTGCACTGTAGAAACCAGCTCTCTCTCTGTCTTTACCATGGACTCTGAATGTGCTGCTGAGCAAGTCACATTCACCCAACTTTTCAGTAGTGGCTGTGAGCTGTGTCCTTTGGTATGCAGAAGCAGCCAGCCACTGTGGTGGCCAAAATTAATGGTCAGCATTGCAGATTTTTAGCTGTAATGTGCCTGTGAATCAATTCCCCTGTCTCTAAAATGCCTGTCATAATGGCTTGGTTTTGTAGGTGTGACTGGAAGACAAAAGTCCTTTTGAGTTTGTTGGGAACTGCTCAGCAGTGATAATAACAAGGCAAGTTGAAAAGCCCAGGAGGGAAGCAGAGCTTTGTATGCTGTACAGTGCACTGCTGGTGTGCAGATAAATATGGCCACAGAGTGAATAAAGAAGATGGCCTCATCTGTGAAGCACTTCTGTGTGTTGAATGAGTCCAGTAGGAAGGGGAAGAATATAGGATCAGTTAATTAAAGCTGTACCTGTATTATTATTTCTGTTTCTAGTGTTTGGATCTTCTCCATAGTCCATTTGGTATCAAATCAAGTGCAGGTAGGAATAAAATGCTTATTTTTAGACACTCTTGAGGGGTTGTAACTTACGCTTGATATCAAAAGCCATTTCCTGTCCATATTTGAAGTTGGTATCATGCTATTCAGCAGCAGTTGCTAGTGGAAACTGTTGATGTGTTGGTACACTTCCATTATCCATCGCTCTGCTCTTCAGTTCAGGAACTGGAAGGCATGCAGGTGGCTTCATTTTAATATCTATTTGAAGTGTAAATGGCTGTCTGCAGTGCCCTTTTAAAAGGCAAGGGCTGTTGAAGGCTTTCAGTGCTGGTGGGAACTAACAGGGCACGTGATAGACAAGAGTGGCAAATGCGATGCAGGGTAATTGCTGATGGCTTTGAGGATTAAAGCTGAGATATTTGTCCTTTCAATATCTGTGGGAGCTCTGGAAGGTGGCAGCACTGGGATGCAGGAGGAGGGCAGGCCCCAAAGAAGCTGTGTGGTGGCGGGTGACATGGCACATGTCAGGCAGCCCAGTCCTGGAAGGATTGTGGATCAGATCAGGAGAAGAGTGCTTTTGGTTAAATGATGACAAGTGGTGACTACACTGTGCTTGTTAGATTAATCTGGCTGTCCTGAAGGTGGGAATGCACATAGTAGCCTTGTTTTACATATCAGGAACAGTCAGGCATAAGGCTTTGGTACACTCAGAAGGCAAAGGTAGTATAATGTCTCTTGTTCATACTAGAAACCTGTCTTTCCAGACCTGACGGAGGTGGCTTTGCAGTCACATTCGCAACATTTGTAGAGTAGGTTATGTGAAATGATGAAAGTTGAGATTAATCCATGCATATAAAGGATGCTGTTAAAAACAGCAATTCCAGACAGTGAAAGATATAAGAAGCAAGAGCTCAGGGTCTGTGGCTTCCCATCCACTGCAATTTCCTATAGAAAGAACACTCTGATGGAAAAAGAGCTCCATTTTACTTACATCCCACTTAACTCTGATTCTGGGGAAAAGAGTAAAGTTACAACACAGGGAGATGGATTTCTTCTCTTAGCTCCACCTGGCATGACACACAGATCAGACTCTGCTGTGGCACAAAAGCTAGGCTGATATTTGTAGACAAGTGCAATGTATCAATGGTCAGAATGTTACGAATAGACTAACTTTCCTGACTGTGGCTTTTCTGAGCAAGTAGCATGGTTATCTATAGCATATGTGTTGGCCTGACTGGCATTGAATTTCTCCTGGGCAATAAAGGCCTCCTGCATGACTCCCAGCTTGCTGCTCTGCCAAACTTAACTTCCATCTCTGCAGGACGGAGAGGGAAGGAGTCATCTAGGGAAGGATGAAAGGAAAAAGTCATGGTAGAAAGCATCTGCTTTTCATTAAGCTTTGCTTTAGAAGCAGATAGTGCAAAAATCTGTTTTTTCCCTGTGACTGGAAAAAATAAAATGGAATAGAAGACCCAGCATGGGAGAATTTCAGTGTAGGTTCTTAGTATGAGTCAAAACCATAGTCATCTGAATGTGAATGTTTGTAAGGGCCAGTGTGCAGTAACATACTGCTCTGAAGCACGCTGGATCTCAGCATGACTGTGCCTGATTCTTCATGACCAATATCTGTTTGAGGATTTGTTAATCCTGATTTGAATGCCCCTGATTCGAATGCTAGTCCCATTGTGAAAGCAATATGGAAAGGTCCTCTTTGGAAGCCTGTCTCCTTCCACCACTCATTCCTAAATCAGTAAGATTTTACAGTCCAAGTACATGCTGGGCTTTAGCTTCACAGGTGATGAAAGCGTCCCTTGATCCAGTGAATTTTTATCTTCTCTGAGCTGACCTGGTCAAAGTAGTTGGGCTGTAGCTTGGGTGGATGCAATGAGTAAGCAAGCAGAAATGTTATGGTAGGTACACACAGGAGCACAAACATCTTGGTGATTATGATTTCCTTTTGCCCTTTTACCTAGGATTCAACAGTGATATGTAAGAAGAGGTGCTTTCTTCCTGGTGAATGCAATAAAAACAAAGACCACTGCTGCAAGGAGTGTGTCTCATATATCCCTTCTGAGGAAGTGAAAGTGTGCAAGTTTGGCAATAAGATGTTCCAGGTAAAGTTTCGGGTGTGGCTCAAGAATAGACGCCATTGTAACAGCTGAAATAGTGTGAGTCTACTGTAGATTAATATTGTGACTTGTTTTTTAGCAGAACCCTCACTATCCTGCTTGAGGTGAAGTAGGCAGCTGCCCAGGACAGCAAGCAGGGAGGTGGTTAGTGGAGAGCTGACCACCACTTTTACCTGTGCTGGCACAAATCAGTTGTGGCCTGAAGAACTGATCCCCACTCCTGCCTGAGGGCAGAATATCCTGTTCTGGCCTTCTGAGCCCTGTGCTGCAGAGGCAGGCACAGACAAAGGCTCTTGGGGTAGCTGGATCAGTCCTGCCTAAAAGATCTCTGCTGAAATGCCTGCTTTCCCAGCAAGTTCCCTCTGATTTCCCACTTCTATAGAGGTCGGCTAGGAGATCACAGCTGAGAGAGCTGTGCTGAGGGTGCAAATGGCTGGAGGGAAAGGGAGGGTCTCCAACACCTGAGAGGTTAGGCTGAGGGCGCAGAAGGTGTCAAAGTCATGGCCTTTTCCTGGATCTCTCTCACCTCTGCCAGACCTTTGATGACTGGATCAAACTAATGCTTTATATTTTGCAGAATCCCCTGAATCTGAGTCAAAAAAACTTACCTCCTATGCTTAGCTTCATTTATCTCCCATTATTTGGGCTCTGCCATATTTCCACCTTATTATTCCCTTTTCCCCAGCAAGAGAGCTGTTGTGCCTCTCTGTGGGCATGCAATTATACAGCAGGGACCACTAGATTTACTGCACTGCAAATACAAACTTTGCCTTTATTGCAGCAAGGTCATTACAAATCTTCTGGTAAGCACACTTGAAAAAATCCCAATGACTTCTCTGATCTTTATCTCACTCCTATGGGGTTTCAAGGTCTCTACTGGGTGTCAGTGTTCAATTTTTTCTGACTTGGGAGTTTGAAATTAGATGCTTAATTTGATGGACCTTACTGAGCCTCTGTAGCTTCCACAGATTTCACTGGCAACTCATCAGTATTAAAACCACATCCTTGAAAGCTGGTTACCTTAATACAGATTTAGCTGCTGGACTGCTGCAGTCAGTGTTTAGGAACCTAGGGTTTGCTCTTTGGGAAACTGAGAATAAGCCCTGTTAAGATTCACTGGGAGTGAAGGGAGAGTTAGCTGGAAAGGATTCCCTTCTGAAGTGGGAACTATGCAGGTCCTGAAGAACTGTACTCTTTCCATCTTCAGGCCACTCTAGCATCCCCTCCATTCTCTGCTTCCAGGCTGCTTGCCCCAGCTCAATGCAATTGCTCTGCCTCAATTTCTCTGACAGTACAGAGCAGAGAGGACAGCATTAATCACAGGACCGAGGGACAAACCTATTTCCTTGGCTCCAAAACAGCTTTCAGTACCAAAGGGAATTGAGCCATGGCCATCTAATCAGGCCTGATGGCTAGAAAGTTTTTGCTCATTGCCCCAAAAGATTTCCTCTTCCATTTCCATTTGCCATGTAGATTCCTTATTGGCAATAAATATTCCCACAATGTTACCCTTTATCTGGGACAAGATGCACCTGACATGCCTCTTCCATCTTCTACGTGACATTCCACAGGCAAGCAGGAAGCCCCCCTAAGGGCTGCCAAGTGAGCCTGGAGCATAATTCTATTTCTGATTTATTCTATGATAAAGCAGCACTGTCCCTGGCTGGGAATATCGATGTCTGATCATAAGATATAGTCAGCAGAAGCATTTGCTGGGCTTGCACTGACCTCTAGTGACAATGCAGGGGACCGGGGTTTTCAGCCATTAAGGGGTTGAAAGGGCACACATAGATTCTCAGTGCTGGACAGTTTTCAATGGTGCACCCCAGTTTTGGGCAGGGTTGTGCATGTGAGCTTCTGGTACTGCCTTGGGGAGGCCAACCTACTGCCTGATTCAGGTCTGTCCACTTGGTACAGTTGTCTACGGGTCTCAGGGGTCTCAAAATCCATACATCTCCCCACTGAACTGCTTGTCCTCTCCCAAACCACCAGGGTCATGAAAGTATTCAGATCTTCTGTGGTGTTTGTTCTTCCTGTCCATCTCTTTCTCCCTCCTGTCCATACATCTGACCCCCTATTTCTTTCTGCTGCGCTATTCCTCCATGGCATCTCTTGACTCACTGCCATTCTACCCTCTTGGCTAGATAGTGCCCATGCTTCTTGCTTCTGGCATGGTCCTGTGGGCTTCACTTCTGCCTCTCACCTCTGCCTCCTCCTCCCCACACCCTGGCTCTCTTGCAGAACCTGCAAGCCCTTTCCAGAGCTCAGATGCAAAGTGCAAGTGTTCTGGTTTCCTAGCCACAAAACTGCTTGCTTTGCTGCATGGTTGGTCATCTTCTGTGTGATGCACATGAAGCAATTCCTGCTTCAGAACGCTGTTTAGAAACAGAACCCGTAAACATTATATTGAAGATGTGCTGAGGCTATCTTGTACCTTCCAGAGTCTGTAAGAAAGCATGGTGAGAGCTTTGGACCCAATATTTGGAGATGCTGAGCAGCCTGAGCTTTTACAAGCATCAGAAGACCTGCTGTCAGCAGCTCCCAGGGAGCCCTGCATTACCCAGGAGCATGGGGGAGACCTGCTATGGCTTCAGTGTGAGGGGCATGGACAAGCCTCTTTGCCAGCACCCCTGTCCTTGTCTCTGCATCCTGACTCCCTGCTCTCTCAAGCCATGCCTACAGCACCACATTTTCCTTGCTTGGCTAAGCTGCCCTGGTGTGTTTAGTCATGGGTTTTGTGTGTGGCTTCTGGGCACTGATAACAAGCTACTGCTGGATTCAGTTGATATTCCCTTGTCTCTCTTGTCTCTCAGAGCTACAGATCCCTCTACCATCCCAAATCAGTACAACTCAGTCCTCTCAGTTCCATCTTATCATCAGAGCAAGGCCTGAAAAGCTCCAAAGTGAGCATGTGAATGAAGTGGGTTATTCTGGGAGTTGCTTCCAGAGGAAGAAGTAATCTATGATGATCCCACAAAACTCAGGAAATAAAGGTCACATCTATCTTTGAACCCCAAGAGCCAGGCTTCTGTCTACCTGCAGTTTTATCTGGAAGATGGAGAGAGGCAGGAGCACCTCCAGCACCCCTTCCTGTAGCAACTCTGACTCCATTATGTACTCCAGGTCAACTGTATGAAGCGATCATACTCACAGGGCAGAGCTCCACAGCATTGCTCCTCTCCTAGACCTCACTGCAGATAGATCCAGCTCTGCTGCCCAAATCCTGACACTGGGATTAACCTAAAAGACCAGATTAGACATCTTGAGTTCTTGTAAATCTCTGCTGAAGAGCATGTGTCCTGTGCCTGCCTCTGATAAGATGCTGGCTGGAGGCCCCTCACCCTATGGATTGGCTCCTCTGGTCTCTGGCTAGGCTGGTCCACATGAGAAGCCTGAGAGGGAGTGGAAAGGAGGAAGGCTGCCAGGTACAGCCTTCCAGGGTAGGCTGAGCAGGAAGGCGATCAAGTTTCCTAAGCAACGTAATAGATGACAAGGTGTATATTTATACCAGGTACCCACATACTTTGTGTGAATTGTGCAACATGAGATTTGTCATCATGCATCAGATCACTGGTGTATCCAATCCAATACCATGGCTCTGACAATGTCAGGAGAGCTGAGCTGCCTGCAGTGGTGTACCGCACCAACTGTGCAATGCAGGAACAGAGTATCTGGGATTAAAATTCCTCCCCAGTTCCTCCAGCAATCAACTGGTATCCTGACTGTTCTTATTATCTGAGCAGGCAAAGCTGTGAATGCAAATAATCACAAGATTAGGCAGCTGTCTAAAGACAACTAATACAAGTGCAGCATACATTTCTAGGCTGGCCTCTGGGCTGGATATGCTTTGAGTGGGATGATATTTCATTCTGATTTCATTTTACTTTCCTCTATTAAATGATTCTTGGGCTAAGTGTACCCTGAATGCCAGCAGTGGACATTTACTCTAGTGCTGAAGTGACCCATAATCTTTCTCACCACATGATCTTTTATGCCTCTCATCATCTCTCCTTTCCTTCCCATTTGGTTTTTGCTGTTGATAGTGGTGGTTTATTTTTCTCCATCTTCTTTGCTGCAAGGAAATCAAGCCATTCTTCTGCTCTGGGTGTGCTGGCAGGCAGCTTCATTCTGTAATGGTGCTGTTGCCTTTTTGTTTGCAGTGCTGTCATCACCCCTTGATCAGCCCAGAGGTCAGTTAATCTGCTTGGCTAGTTTTGGCTTCTGCCATTCACAGAGCTCTGCCCTGAGCTGTCTGCAGAGGCTTTTGCAACACTCCCCTGAACATGTGCAGATGATTTCAAACCTGTTAATGTGAGCATTTACTGGACTGCTTCTTCCCAGCCTACATAGCATGACCCTCTAGTTAAAGCAAGAGTGTTTCTTGTCCTTTTGGCTGTCCCATATTTTTAGCTCTTCCTGCAGCTCTCTGCTCTCCTTACTTTACAGTGAGTACAGAAATAGCTTTTACCCATTCCTCCTGAGTATGGCTCATAAGATGGTCTGTGCTGGCCATGCTCTCTTATACTGAGCACCTCCTGTTTGGAGAACTTCCCTTTATCTTCACTCCTTAGCAGCTCTCAGAAAAGTTTGGTCTTGCAGTTCTGTCTTCCACATATGGCCTCTGCTGGTGTGATTTTAGTCAGCGTTAGCATATGGTCCATTTATCTGGTCTGGCTGATTTAAATGCCTTGAATTAGCCAGTTGCTTGTCTATGGAGAATCCTCTCCTTGCATTGTGACCTGCAGAAAGAGGATCATGGAGGAGGAATCCTTTCTTTGCTCTGCGGTGGAGCCTCAGGCATGGGAATTGTTTTGTTTCTCCCCCTCTGTGCTGGTTTGGTTTGGTGGAGTTTTTGGTACTGGGGGAAGGGCCCCACAAGTGGCTCCGGTAAGAAGCTGAGATGCTCCTCCAGCTCCAAAACCAGCCAAGTAGACATTAAAGAGAAAATAGGCACACCTCTGTGATTCACGTATACGAAAGAATTGAGCAGAGGAAACAGTAGATAAAGAGCTGAGCTGGAAAGGCAGAGCAGTGCTGGTGGTTGGTGAGGAAGAAGGGGAGGAAAGTGCCCAAGCAGAAGTTTCCCTGCAACCCATGGTGAGATGGCAGCTGTCCCCCTGCACTCATGGACAAACATAGTGGAACATTCCCTGAAGGCACCAGGAGGGGTGTTCTTGGATTTGCTGCCACTGGACTCCAATTATGCAGCTGTGGAAGACCCTGGCGCCAGAGGAGGTGGCTGTTCCCAAAGCACCCATGACTCTGTGGGAAGCCCAGGCTGGAGCAGCTCCAGACCTTGTGGGAAGGACTCAGGAACGAGGGGTTCATGGAGGACTCTCTCCCATGGGACGGACCCCGTGGGGAAGCAGGGAAGGTCTGTAAGGAATCCTTCTTCCTGAGGAAGAAGGAGCAGCAGGAACCAGCAGCCTGTGAACTGACTCCAAACCCCATCCCCTGTCCCCCTGTGCTGCTGGGGGGAAGGAGGGAGAGAAATCAGGAACAAAAAAACACTAAAGCATAACTCTTTATAATAAAGGGAATCAGATTTTATTTTTATACCCTCAAAGTTAAAAATATGCGTTTCAAAATATTTACAATGACTATATATGAAATAACCTTTGTTAATGAAACAGCAACATACAGTACTAGAATATAACCACCAAAATTACAAAGTCTACTTAAGAAAATGTAACAGAAAGAAAGAGAAAGAGAGAGAGAGAGGTAAGTAGCATCCATGCACAATCCACACCTGCATGGTTTTTCATATTCTCTGCCTTTTAGTTGTGGATGGAGTCAGAGGATATTTTGACCTCTTGTCCCTTATAAATGCTACTTGTGACTGTGATTCTTCAATTTGACAGATATGTTTAGGTTGCAGTAGTACCAATGTCTTACTTTCCCATGCTAACCTTTTACATGGGGACCTTATATTACAGAGTAGACTCAAAATCTCTCAGCAACCCTGGGAGGTAGGTATAGTTTTCTGAAATAATTTGGCACCAGATTAAGTGCCCGGCCTAAGGTTGTGCAGCAAGGAGCAGAACTCGTATGCTCTGCCTCATCTTTGCAAATCTCTCAACAGGGAACACATTTCCTCTGCTAACCAGTGTCATTTGCCTTTGAGATGAGCTGCGTCACAAAGTGGGGCTCTCAATTAATACCATGTCTTGGGTGACAATGTGGGAAAATCAAAACCCTGCCTAAAGATGAGGACTTGTCTCTATAAATATCTGCGATGTTACAGTGCTATTATCATGTTCTGAAGCTGAACAAAAGATTTTAGTGTAGACACACAACCAGATTATTCCCTCCCTGCATATGCATCATTGAGCAACTGCATCCTCTGTAATTAGGAACCCCTGTGTATCTTCATCCCCACACTTCCTCTTTCTCTATCTCTCTCTCTCCCTCCATCATACCTGGATATTTGCCCTTCCTACCTGAATCTTATTCAACTGTGGGAATGTCAAATAGTAAACAGAACAGCAACAAAAATTGCTGCCTTATTTCTATAGATATTTTTAATATTAATTTAGTCTGATTTCTATTGGGTTGCTTCTCAATTTAATGTCTTTAACTTCCACATATGTGCATATATATATATATATATATAAAATGTAACAAAAGGCCCATCCCATTTGTCTGAATGGACAAAAAAAGGAGTCAAAAGTCTCACTGCCCAACCCAGAAGGCACACCGAAAGGTAAGTGAGAAGGGCTCTAGGAAGGGAAAAAGATTTAGCCCTTTTTTTTCTGGTGCTCTTCAATCATCACTGCTGAGCTTGAAGCTATGTGAAGGTATGACATAACTTTGCAGGAAAGGAGAACAAGAAGTCTGGGTCACCTGTAGATTTATGGTGCAACAGCCCCAGGAGCTGCTAGATCAGTTGGAGCTGTATCTCCCTGTCTTTGATGAAGCAGCTTCTTAGTATTCTAGCTTTGTTAGTGATTTTTCTGTGGTGGTGGCAGTGGTGATCATGATGGGTGTTTCCATCATTTCCTATTGGCCCAACAGTTCTCTCAGTAGAGCAATTCTTCCCCATTCCCAGTAGCCAACCCTCTCCCCTGGACACCCATCAGCCTTATTTTTTCCTAAGAACAAGGTAGAGGATGCCAATGATGAAACTGAAGCAAAAGCAGATCCAGGCCAATATGAAGCAGTAGCCATGGTGAGTAGTTGTGGACATGGGTATCTTGCCTGTGAAACGAGCTGTGTAAATGGAGGCTCCAATCAGAATGCACATCCCTGTGGGAAGAAAGGTGAAAAGAGAGTTGAAGAACACACAGAAACCAGCACTGCTGGAGGGCTTCTAAAGTACCATTGTCCCCTGAGATAGTAATACATGACTTGTGCCATATGAGAGGGGGGCTGCTGCTCATTAGGCTCATTCACAGAGTATTTCTCTTGCAGACATGATGCCATAAGGCACTCGGGGCTTGTTTAGTGGGTGTCGTGGGGAATAAACCGTTGTTGGAACACAATCAGAAATAAGATTTGTTGACAGTTTGGTGCTACGTGTTGAATCCCATGAGCAGTAGCTGTCAAACTGTTTGTTTCCCTGCCCCCCAAAATACTTGAATCCTTTTTGCTGTCTTTCAGAGGTATTTTGCGAAACCTGCTGGTATTTTCTAATGAAAAATCTGGAAATATTTTCATTATATGCAGTGAAAAAACCAAACTTTCCAATTCCTCAATGCTTTGTCTTCTAAAAAAAAAATGGGCCACTTGAAACTTTTAGCTGCCTGACAACTTCTCCTAATGGCCCTATGAGGCAGACATGTGGCTATTTGCACTTGTAGAAGCAGTGGGATGCATGTAGAGGTGGTTGGACACATGCAGAGCCACCACCAGGTGTGCATACTTACAGCAAACCAGCATGATGACTCCAGTGATGTAGAAACGTTTGCCTTTCTCCAGAGTGAACAGCTGGACAATGAACATGACAAGCGCAATGACGGAGAAGATGATCGAGAGGATCATAAAGGCTTGCACGGCTTTAAGGGAAGCTGTGAACACACAGGGAATAGATTTGAGAAGGTCAGGACTCAGTCTCGGTATTATTGTGCACAAACATCCTGTAATCTATTGCCACCATGAAAATGCAGATGTAACTTACCCTCATCATCACTCCTGACTAACAGGTCCACGCAGGTGTTGTTGCAAAATAGCCAAAGTCCCGATGAGGCCGTTCCAAAGCTGGAAGAGCCCACCATCCAAACCTGAAACAGGGTGAAAGAAAGAGTCATGTCATGGTGAGGGCTGCCTTGCTCTTCTGGCTACTTGTCAGACTAAAACTGTGAGGGAAGCAACAGTAGCTCGAGTGCCACGAGACAGGGAGCTGAAAAAGTCAGCACATGTGGGCAGCAGATGAACAGCCAGAGTGAGTGGGAGATGATGTAGGCTTCTTAAACCCAGAGGCATTTTGTCCAGGTGAAACACTGGAAAAGTTTGTTCCCATGATAGAGGGGAAATAATCACAGAATCGTTTAGGTTGGAAAAGAGCAGGAAGATCATTGTGTCCCACTGTAAACCTTAACAGTGCGAAGTCCCACTAAACCATGTCCCTAAGTGTCACAGCTACATGATATGACGGTGGCTAAACTTGACATTATTTACCCTGAAACACACCAAACCCTTGTGCTACAGGTCATTAAATCAGCCAGCTCCCCTCTCAAATGTGGCTGCATAGGAAAGTTACTCCTGAGTTACTGAGCTAATTCAGAAGAGTGAATCATGGTATGATACAAACTAATTCTGAAGCTGGTGTCCCAAAAAGGGAGAGCTCCTGATTTGTCTGTTGAATAGATCAGAAAATCAAGTTAGAGAAACTGAAATTGCTTCGACCATCCTCTCTCTCTCCCTGTCCCAGGCAGCAAGAGGGCACACCAAGGCAAGCAAACTACCCAGGAGGCTGTGAGGGGACCCCAAAATCCACCCCAGTGGGGTGAGGGACACAGGGATACCCCAGCTGTGCCACACCCCATACCTTCAGGGATGATGACTCAATCACTTCTCTGGGCAGCCTGTTCCAGTGCCTGACAACCTTTTAAATGAAGAACTATTTCCTAATAGCCATTTTAAACCTCCCTTGGCACAACCTGAGGCCATATCCTCTTGTTCTATTGCTTGTTACTTTAGAGAAGAGACCAACACCCACCTCCCTCACCTATAGGCCTAAGCACCCCTCTACCTATCCCTCTGCCAGCCACATAAAGGGTGAGCTACTGCTGTAGGAGGCAACAACCATATTTCATCTAGGGTGGTCTCTACTTACATTGGAAATGGTGGCAACAAAGAGCATGATGACAGTGGCGATGTGAACCACAAAGATACCAGCCAGCAGCACCAACATCTTGGGTTTCTTGCAAATGGCGTCACTGATACAAAGAGCTGTGGAGAACAAGAACAGAAGGAGGTGAAGGGAAGGGCTGAATGAAAGAATAGCATTACTGTAATCTTTATTTATGTGCAAGAAAACAGGTTGATCTAAAATCAATTTTGGAAGCATGTAGTCACAAAGAAAACACCTCTAAAACCTTTGTCAAAATCTGAAAGGGAGTTGCTCAAGAGGTTAAAGAAAGCCTGAAAGTAAAGGAACCAGTTTGGGAGGAGATGTAGAGCAGGGGTAGTCAGCTTGGGGGCATTTTAAAAATAGTCTGAGTATATACACATGTTGCTTAAATTGGTGTGTGGTTATGTACAGTAAAAATGACGTACTCCAGACTTACAATCCAGGAAGAGGAGCTTTTGCCCACAGGATTCACAGAGGTCTGGAAAGATTTTTCTCTCCCAGTTCTCCCTTTCACTCAAGTGGCACAGCCTCCTCCAGCTGGTCTGGGACATGGAGAGGCAGACTGTGTGTTCCTGGGTGCATGAGGTGTAGATCAGTGGTGAAGAGTGGACTGAGGGGCAGCCCCTACTCAAAGGTCCACTCCATTACGTGAAGAGGAGAATAACCAGAACAGAAACATCACTGAGATGTTCTGGGGCAGAAGAAGATGCTTAGGTTTGCAATGAAAACTGCCTGTTTCCCTTCTAAAACTTGAGGCATGCAGATCACTGCAGATTACTGCAGTAAGATTCTCTTGTAATACAAACTCCTCTTTGGTTTGTTTTGGGTTTGTTTTTCTTTTGCCTCTGTACTCTGCAAGCTTTTGCTTTTTGTAAAATTCCCTGTCATTCATGAAGGAAAGGGAATGTGCTTTAGATAGCTCTCATGACACTGTTCATCAAGGCTGCTGACTTCTTCCAAAAACACTAAATATAAGGGAAAAAAAATCTAAGCTGCAAGAGCGAGTGCAGACAATTCATACAAAGTGAGTGAGCATATTTCCCCTCCTTCCAGGCATTTCTTAGTAACAGTCAGAGAAATCATGTAGAAGATTTTACTCTGTCCACTCTGTGGCCAGTGAAAGACTGATTCCTAGAAAGTTCTGCAGAGCTGTGTTACTCTTTCAAAAAAAAACTTTCCCTTTTGTAGTGCTAGTGTGAAGAGCTGTTATCAAGCATGTGATTAAAGTTGGCTGTCAAGTTATTTTGGTCCAGGTGACTCAGGTAAGGTTTGATGCTGTCACCCTTTGTACAGGGTGTGGTAACATTGTCATGGAACAATGCAATTATACTTTATTATGTCTTTCATACAAATTGTAACAAAAGGCTTTGTAAAGTCCCATGAATATGTTTTGGTTTTTTTACTCAATGACTTCACCTTCTCCACTCCTGTCTTTTTGTGGTGCAGCATGGGAGTGTATTTCTGTAAAATGCTGCAGCTACTTCTTACATTGTTTGGATACAGTTTCCCAAACCACAGAAGACAGGCAGGCTTCTCCATCAGTGGCTCTTTGTCCAGTTCAACATTAGCTGATAACCAGGAGGAATTCCTTGATTTCAGGATCTCAAGGAACCAGCACTGTTAGGTCACTCCTCCCAGCCAACTGAAGCTGCTCCTTAGAAGGACAGATCAGGTCCTATCTCCTCAACACGAACTTGTCTGCTGTAAAGTTTCCTTCACCTGGGAGAACTTTCTGGAGCTATTTAGGCCTGGCTTATTGAACATGTGCTGGGCTTGCTTCTCTGCTTTGGGATGTCCTAGCAAACGTCTCATGCTCTATGGCTTGATTTGTCTGGATGGCCTGGTCACTGTGGCCTTCTCTTGTCACAGCACCTCCCTTAGTAATGATCTGCTGGAGAAAGTACAGCTTTCTTACAAGTTATTCCCTGATTGTAGTGATAGTCATTTATGGGTTCAGCACTGCTAAAATCCAGGTTCTCAATATTTCATGCAGGCTACCACATGAACACACCTGACCTAAGCATTAAACCTCTTGTTCCATTGATTGCAAAAGGAATGAAGGTTTCAAATACTGGATGGCAACAGATATGGGAACTGAGACCCTACTGTTGTTGCCACGACTAAGTCTTCTGCCTTCAGCAGGTGCCTTGAATAGAGCCTCCAAGTCACATCTTCCCATCCCTTTGATTATTTGTCATCCTTTTTCTGATTACCTTGGTTATTGCACAAACTGTAATGAGTGTTCGTGTCACCATAGCGTATCGGTGTGCATGTACCAAATTGTGCCAGATTTGCCTGCTCTAAAATTTGCCTTTTTGGAACAGTGGCTACACTTTTTTCTTTCTTAGATGGCCATATTTTTCTATCATCTTTTTAAAAACTAATTCAGCAGGTTTTTTGCCCATTATTTTGCTTCAAAAAAGCCTTGTACTTGAAAGACTAAAAATCTACTTTCATGACAGCCCAAAGGACTAGAACAGTCCTTTTAAATGCATCTTCTGTTTGCATTCAGAAATTAAAATGAAGGATAAATTTTACTTTTCAATGTAAAAAAACCCAACAAAACACGCACACAAACCCCAAACAAAAAGCAGCAAAAAAGACCACGCACATGCAGAACTTCAACCAGTGCACTAAGAAAACCCTCAAATCCTTTATTCCCTTTGCTTTTTCTGCCCCATTCTTGCACTGCTTGAGAGCACTGTTAGTTCAGGTGCTTTCAGTGCAGCTGCTTCCTGAGGACGTCAGAACTTCTCCCTGAATACACATGCTATCAAATGCAAACTCCCCTGGGGATACGTGCTCACCAGCTTAGTTTTGATTCTTTGTCACTTAAAGCAAAAGCCTCCTTCTCTATTCATTCTCCTTCCCCTTCCTTCATCTCTCACTGCCTTTTAAATAAAACACTAGAGAACAAGCCTAAAGAAGCAGCAGGTGAACGAATGGCATTGAAATAGAGTCATCTTTGTGTCTGATTATATGGCATAGACTTTTCCTCCTAATAGATGGAGAAGCTGGTGGAGCAGTGGTGACTGATACACTCTTT
>NW_009952058.1:791273-818952 GCF_000747805.2 Chaetura pelagica
CATTTGTTAAGTGTGAGACATCTCTCTCCGCTGCAGGGTGGGGCCACATTGCTGGAGCAATAGGACACAGTAGCATGCAAATGCCTTTGCTTCCATTCCCCTACCTAAACTGCAGCTGAATTTGGAGCTCCTCAGGCTCTTCTTGGGCTGTGAGTCAGTCTTAACCTTCCTAGAGCTGCCAGTTCTTTCCACTGACTCACACCAAAGATCGCAAAACCACAATTATTTAACCCTGCAAGTGTTCAGGACATTCTATCAGTTTTAGGACTGCTTCTCAGGAACTAGTCAAGCAACCAGATTGTGAATCCTGCATTGAGCCTCCTGGTGCATCTTCCAGAGGAGAGACCCTATCTAAGCCAAGAAAAACTGAGCTGAGACATGAGAGTAGAATGACTACTGAGGCAGCACAGGCTGGTGGGGAAGGAGTGAAGGTCATGCACCTGCTGAGCCTCTGGCATGACTCAAGAGAAGATCTTGCACCGATGACGGTGGATGGAGTTTCCTTTCCTGGGATGACAGATGAGGAGAAATAACATGCCACACCAACAGTAACCATGAATAACAATCACCATAGCAGCCTTCAGCACAAAAAACCCCTACAGATCTACACGACCGACTCTTATCTGTGCAGAGACTATTTCTCTGACCAGGCAGGAGTACAGGTACTGGGGAGCAACATAGAATTCTGTCACACCCTACTTCAAGTTCAAGCACTATCCATTAAAAACTAAGAGAAATTCTTCTCACATAGGCAAACTGTAGCCACCCCTATCGCTCCTCTGTCTACATAAGTGTTTTGAATCCTTCTATCTGGAGAGCAATCTAGAGAAGTGAGCCCTTGCCCTTGGTTTGCTGCTTTGCAAAGCAACAGGAAGGAATGCGAAGTGCCACTTGGAGGTATGACAAAAGCTGATGGTAGAGTTCCTCAAATAGAGGGAGTGGGTTAGTCAAGAGGATAAGCCAGATTAGTAGTGGTCTTTTGCTTCTGTCAGAAAGTGCACTGCAGTGAAAGGAGTAGAGGGAAAGTGTATAGGATGTTTCTGCAGGAATGATCAGTTTGTTTGGGGTGAAAAATCAGAGCACTCTCAACTGAATCTGAAAAAAGTTAGATCTCAAGTGTTCCTAAGGGATGTAATACATCTGACTTCCATTCCCATTTTTCTCTATGAACTGAGGTTCCTGCTCAGGACTGCCTCTCCCAGTGTGAGTTGGTGAGGAGTACTCTGAGGGATGCTGGCTGGGGGAAGAACTCAGCCAATAGCCTGCAGCAGCCTATAGTGTCCAGGGAATAGAGGACATCTACACTGCACCACCTGTGAGCACCATAGTGACCTCTGACTACTCTAAAACTCAGTTTTCCAGCTAAAGTTGCTTGAGTTTGTTACATTCTATTTCTCAGCACGGGAAAGATGGCATTTCAGGGAAAAAGCAAATGCTTTTTCTAGAATATCAACAAAAATCTCCATAGATTGAAAGCAACTGAGAAGACAGAAATTCTACCTTCCCCGGCTCCCACCACAGAAAATAAGGTTTGCAGCAGTAAGTCACACCAGTGGTCTGTCTCACCCAGTCTCAGATGGTGGCAGTAGGAGGTCCAATATTTAGAGGAAACACATGATTCTGGCCACTATCTGAGGTGGCACAGAGTCACACTAGGAATACAGGTGGTTTGAATCAGGGCCAAGGCCACTTGAAAAGAAAGGGGAAAACTGGAGAGGGCAGGACAGAAAAGAAAATATATTTGATACTGTTTGAGACAGCCACAAACTGCCACCTGTCACTGATGCATTTCTCAGTGCAAAGGCAACCTACAAACAGCAATGCTGCCGTGATGCTACCAGTGAAGGAAACCATGAGGTGTGATAAAACCTTCTGCAGAATTTGTAGATCTGCCTTTTGACTGAGCTGAGGCCCCAACTGCATCTCAGCCCTACTACAACTGCACACCTTGTCCTTGCATGCAACATAAGTATGAGCCCTCACTGTGCCCAGGGTCATTTGGCAGGATGCAAAGACATGAAGATTTCTGTAATATTCTGTAATATTCTGGTGGCATGGTGACTCTGGACGCACCACATCATTACTAGAAAGCTCATGACAACTTCAAACAGCCACAGGAAAGGATCCTCCTGCTTTCACCCTTTGTTTTGTTTCATGCTTCAGATCCAGCTGAATTCAGAGTCCTTGCTGACTCCAGACTTTTATAAACCACTCTAAGTCAGCACTGCTGTTGAAAACCTGATTTGGACAGACTGGCCTGACTCAATTTACAAGTCAGATGCTTTTTATAGATATGTGGATGAGTAGGCTGGTGCCTCTGGAAAGATATTTCACGTATGTGGGAAAAGGGTTAGGGCAGGAGGTGTGCATGGGCACATGGAGACCTTTGGAGCTTCTGGTTTATGGCAGCAAAAAGATTTTGTGCATGGATGGGTGGTGGCTGTGGTGACCTCATGGCATACAGTGAGGCTGTAAGAGTAGCAGATGAATGTCAAACAAAAGGAAAGAATAGAGCAGCCTGAGGGGCTACAACTGAAAATAAGTTTAAGTAAATGGAAGATTTTGTCTGGTTCTTCAGAAGCTTTTCCTGACGGTATGGTCTCCAAGGAATCAGGAGGAATTGCCTTCCCAGGGGACTGGTAAAGACTCAGATGTGAATAATTTCTTGTGAGACCAGACAAAGTCCTCAGGAATCCACCCTTGGTAACGAACCTTCACTTGCTGAGAAACACAAGGGGGAGTCACAAAAGATGACACACAAGGGTTTTCCTGCTCTCATGTTTGTGACTCATCTGAGAGTGGGGAAATATCAGAGCTCCTAGGGCAGACACTGAGAAATAGGCATTTTCTCCAGAAGGAACCACCCTGGAGCTCTGAGCCATGTGACAACATCAACAGAAACTCCAGAGCTCGCTTGGTAGTAGGAAGGGGAAGAGGCAGCTGCCTGGGGGCTGGCAGGCAGCCAGCAGCCGCTGCTGGAGGAAAATACTGTCACACCAGAAGTGCCAAGGAAGGGCTGGGACTGAGGGACAGTAAGAGGGAGGGGAAGGGAAGGGGACCTCAGAGCTAACAGAAGCACAGAAGTATCCCTCTGCACCTCGGGAGGTGTGATGGGGGAGCACCCTCACCCCTCAGCGCCATGGACGGTCCCTGGGTGGGTTAGACAGGGGAGGCGCTGGGACTGGCAGGGGTTCAGATAAGATGCCAAGACAGGCGAGAAGCATGTGTGGGAGGACCGCGGGTCGGGGCGCTGAGGCGGCGTGTGCAGGGTGTGCAGGGTGCGCAGGGTGTGCAGGGTGTGCAGGGTGTGCAGCTGCCGTGTGGCTCCCGCTAGGAACGGGAACGTGGCTGTGGATTCCCTGCCAGCAGGGCCGAGCCCGTGTCTGCCGGGGTGCGTGTTCGTGCATGGCCTCCTTGTGGGTGCACCTCTCTGTGTGAGCAACCTGGATGCTGTCGGGGCCCAGGTGGGAGAAGCCACCTGACGGGTCTGGCAGGGAAAGTTCAGGTTACGCTGTGGTGTGAGCAAAAGTGCACAGTACATTTCTGGTGGGACCTCCTGCTCTTCCTCCTTGCAACAGCCTTTAGATAGAGGTGGAAGATCTGTGGAGCCCATATCAGCTGTGCTTTTGGCTGCGTTTTTAAACTAAAACTAAGTCTCTGATACACATAGACAGTTTCATAAGGATCTTCATTTGTTTTTTTTTCAAGGGAGGGTAACTGGAAAAGAAGTGGCTCTTTATCAGATAGCATCCCTCTCTCTCAAGACTGCTAAACCTCTGAACATGCCAGTACAGCCTATGAGACACTGAGGTCAATGTGACTTAGGCATCTAAAGAGCCTGAGCTTTTTGGATCATTCTGCCTCCAGGGTGTCCTTGTTCCTGCAAGCCAGCTTGGAAAACACTGTGCAGGATTAAATTGCGAAATTGTGTGATAGCTGCTCCTTTCAACCCATAGTGAACGAGTGGCTGACTGCAGGGAGCAGGAGTGTGAGTATAAAGCAGAAGCAAGAGGATGCTGTGCAGCCTGGAGTTTTTTGGTGCTCTGTGCAGGGTGAGGTAAAGGTAATTGTGAGGTAAAATGCTCTATTTGGCTTTGAGACGGCTTCTTAACACCAGTGATTAGTATGGGCTGGCAGAACAATATAAAGGTCTTTCTAGCTCATGTTATGTGTGGAAATGGCTGTCAGGAACTTCCCTTGTTGGGACACACCATGTTGGACTGGCTGCAACCACTGGAGGCCAGCTAGCAGGCAGGTTGGCTCAGCTGCCGGCAGCTGTGCTAGAGCCCAGCTTTCCTTCAGCAGTGATCCATGTTCCCAAAGCTGGTCTTCAGTAACCCCCTGACCAGTCTGCTACAGCTCTCAGCATTTTTCAGTTCTCCCCTCTTGCTCCATCTCTCACGGTCCTATCCAGAGACTTGCTGGGGCTGACAGGGGAGATGTCTCTCAGGAATGAGAAGAATGTGGATGTTGGACCCAGTTATGGCTTCCACAACTCTCCTCCTTAAGCAGACTCTGCCTTGTGAGGGCAAAAGGACAGCAAAGGCTCTCACCCCAGATTTCCTCTAATCCAAATATATTGCCCGGTGTCCACACATCGTAAGAGCTAAGCCTTCAGCATGAGTCACTGCTCACCCACCCTCAGCCACTGCAGTGCTCTTAGTTCATCGTATCCCTTTGACCTAGCCCAGGGCCTGCCCTTGGGCTCTCTCCTCATGGGTGTCTCCCCATGCCTGCAGAACAGACTGGCTTTCATACAAGAAAGGGGATAGGTGTTAATTATGAGCTTTGTGAAGTGGTCATTCCCTTGTATAACATAGGTTCAGGAGCTGAGTTATCCTAACCTGTTCCTCCCTGCCATGACAAGGCGTGGGCTACGTTTGGTCTCACTCACAGAACAGCCTCTCTATCCTTCTGCCCTGCTGCAAACAGTTCAGGAGGAGGGGGTTGTGTAGAGCTGCAGATTTGGCCAGGGTTTCTTTTGTTCATTGTCCAACTGTTTTAACTCAGGAGGTACTTCCCAAAAGCCTCCCAGTGGGGTTTGAAAAAATCAGGCTCTAGACTGCAGCCTCCAGATGTGCTGCTTTGTTTCCCTCCCTGCACTGTAATTACAGAAAGCAGTTCAAGGAAGGAGGCACTCTAGACTTCCCTCTGGGCACTCTATATGGGGATCTGCTGCTGAGCCCTGTCTCATCTCTTGGGATGTCTGGGTGTGGACTGGCTCTGACAAGAGGATCTATGTAGTCACCTTTGAGCTGGTGCCTTTATTCAGGACTGATATTACAGCACGGTGGCTAGCAGTTAGTTATCAGCTCTGGCAGGGGCTGTCAAAAGACAAGGGCCAAGGAGAAGAGCCTCCTTTTCTGTGCACGTTGCTTTGTCTCCACAGAAAAGACCCATGAAGTACTAAGCATCCATCTTCAGAGGAGGAAATAGGAAATCTCCTTCCTTGCCCTCCTTTTTGGAGGTGTAAAAGAGCACTCCTGGGTCTCTGTCCCCTTGAAGGAAGGGTAAAGAAGTATCAACTTTTAGTCCTTTTTTATTACTTTTTTTTTTTTTTTCTTTTTTAAGAACAGGAGAAAAGAAAAAAAAATGTGTGCCATGCCCTGCAGCCTGCCCTGTGTTGTGTTGGGTGACAGTGGTGTCACCTCCTGATTGAAGGGCACAGGCACAGGAGCCCATTGAGTTAAAATGCATTTAGTGGTGCTATTTCTTGCCTTGTGGGGCACTTGGGTATCCGAGGGCAAATCCCAGTCTGGCATCAGGTGCCTTCCTCTTCCCCATCAGGTGTAGCACTTAGTGAAGAGAGCACCCCTCCAGCAGCCGAAGAGAACTGAGGGGTGAGCAAGTGGAAGTGTGCCGTGGGCTGGGTGCCACGGCTGCTGCATAGGGCTGATGGGGCTTGTGAAGCCCTGTGGGAGGAGGCAGGGCTAAAGGAGCAGGCTGTACCCTGCCACCTCTTCTGCTTTTGCTCTTAGGAAACTCGAGCAGGAACGGGCTGACTGCCATATGCCAGCTTTGCAGCTGGGAGGCTGGTGAGTAAAGAGCAGGATTCCTACTTGCAGCAAATCTCCCCCATCTCATTACAAAGAAGGCCCCGAGGAGGGTCTTTAACCAAAAAAACACAAGCTATTATCAGCAGATCTCCCAGAACTGTTTCAAAATACAATCTCAGTTCCACCCCAGGCCACCAAACAGTAATTCCTGCATGCACTTGTACTGCTCACACACTGCAAAACTCAAAGACCACCGGCTAGGCCAGCAGGGCTGGTTTGCCCAGCCTGGTGCTCTCTGTCCTCCGCAGGGTACTGGGAAGCACTAGTAACCCAGCAGCTCTGAGGCACCCTCTCCAAAACTGAGTGTGTTGCTCCATCAGATCCCAGGCCCCTTCTCCGTTAATGTGGGCTTGGGTGCGGCTCCATCTCTCCCGGATGGCACGTGCCCGGTGGAGGTTGCCCAGCTCTCACCAGCTCTCACACCAGGCTGCCCTGGATGAATGGCTCAGACTGACACATGCTCGAATGGTTAGTCATAGCTGGGGGCGGGGGGGTTCCACTGGAGCCTTTTGGGAGGAAATCCTTAGGTGGGTGTGTAGAGCCTTGCATGAAGGAGCTGCATTTCAGCATGTGCTTCCAGGCACTGCGGTGTTAGTCAGATACCTCAGGTTTGATCCTTTTCCTATTCTGATCCCCAAGGGAGCAAATAGAAATAAGCTGCCTTTAAGCCTGCACTCTCTCAGTGCAGAGTGCCCAGGTTTGGCAGCTGTGTGAGGTGGGCTGGGTGAAGGCATTCCACTTGGACCCCTGTTAGCACAGGAACAATAGCTAATGGGCTCCAACTTTTCAAACTCCTCATGCCCACCTCCCTCTTTTATGTTTGCTCAGAAAAGAATCTCACTCTGTCCAGAAATGTCAAGTGGGCAGTTCCTGGGCAAAGCTGCTCTCAGACATGCCTTGAGGAATTCAAAGCTTTTGTGTGAAAGTTGCTCTGTGGCCACAGCATTTATTTATTTATTTAGTTTTCTGCAAACCGATTTCATTGTTCATCATGGTAAATGATAACTTCCGAAAACACATTCTACCCAGACTGATTGCTGACTGCCCTGGAAATGCTCGCTGCCTCAGCCAGCTTCCCTGCCACTCCAACACACCTATGTCTCAGGCACGATTGACCCACAAGCTAAAGGTCCAGAGAGGACCTCAGAATTCACAAAATCCATCCTTTTACCACAAGGGTAAGGTCAGTTCAGCTTCTTGGCCATTCATATAATAACTGTCCACAGCACCAGCCTGAACTCCAGCCGTTCCCAGCCAGCCTAGGCTAACTACTGTTTTAGCCTGTTTCAGACCCATGAAGCTGTGCAGGGGCGGGCTGAGTTCCTGTGACAGGAACCAAAGCGTGATGCCAACAAACTGGTTTTGCTGCACTCCCTTTCTCAGACCTCAAAAATAGTTCAGGGGTTTGACCGCTGGGTACAAACCACAGCAGATGGATGAAGTGAGATAACTGGTGAAGGAGGGGAGGGGGAGGTTGCAGGTGAATAGGGAAAATGGCCAGTCTCTGCTATCCTACACTTCCCATCAGCACCTCCCCTCACCACACCCCACCCTGCAGCCTGTGCTGCTCTTAGCAATTCCACTGGCTCCCCCATTTCTCCCCTCAGTGCTCCCTACTCCAGAGTCTGTGCTACAGAGAAAGGTGTAGCATTTGCTTAAGAACTGAGGGTTGGCAGACCCTCAGGAGCTGGGAGCCCAGCAGAAAAAGAGACTCCTCCCTGTTGTACCCCAACGCCTGCACATTTGGGGCCTCTCAGACTTCACTTGGAACAACTGCTGCTGTTTTATATTAAAGCTTGGCAAACTACTGATGGAGGGGAGAGAGACAGGCAGAAAGATGCAAGTGAGAGCCAGAAACACTGAACCAGCAAGCCCTAATTTTGAGCAGGCATTTTCCCACGTTTGTAAACAATGCTGCTCCAGAGGTGTGAGGCTGCTCCTGTGCCCGGGCTGGCCCAAGTTGGGCGCCCTGTGCCTGAGCTGCACGTGCCCTGGAGGTGAAAATAACATCGCTGCTGCCAGTGCTCTACGGTGGCAACCGGGGCACCTTGCAGTGCTGCTCTGCCCTGTGCCACAGCTGGATTTCAAAGCAAAAGCTGGAAGGTTAAGGTGCGACCCGTAGCCAGTTCGAGTGCCAAGTTGAAGAGAAGGGGCAGAGCAGAGGAGAAAAGCAGGCGGGAGCTGCTGGGCGAGGGGAGCAGCCGCCAGTGAGGGAGGAAAGGTGCTGAGGATTTTCAAGAGCCGCTCTTACCGTGTGGGCTGGGACCGGTCCTGGCACCTGCGGGAGCAGGAGCGTGTTGGGCTGCGGTGCCTGGTGTCCTGAAGCGCGGAGCTGTAGTGAAGGGGAGTGACCTGGTGGTGATTTAAGTTTCCTCGGGTGGTGCGGGAGGGTGGTGTCTTTCCACTCTGTTTTAGAGGAGTTACTATGAATCAGTCTGCCTTTAAAGAGGAGAAGGGAAAAAAAAAAAAAAAGAGCTACGCCCTGCTTTGTTGGCAGGGAGTCAAGAGTCGCTGGGAGGAAACCAGCGATTCAAAAGAAATCTGTTCGGGGCTGCATCTGACTCAGTGTGCAGCACAGAGACCGCAGCCTGGAAAAACGACTGACGCTGATCCAGCTGAGTAACAGAGGCCCACAGCAGCATCTGTTTATAAAACTGAACTTCTGGTTGTCATAAAAAAAACCCACCAAAAACCAAAACCAACCCCCTAAAACAATACCAAAAACCCCACACCACCAAAAACCAACAGTATAGTTACAACTGTAGCAACGGGACTTCAGCAATACAATGGCTCAAACAAACAAAGCAGGGGTTGGCAGGGGGAGCCCGGGTGAGTCACGGCAGCCCTGGCTGTGCTGCCCAGGGAGGCACCCCCGGGGAATGCAAGTCAGACCCATGGGGTTGGCATGGGCATGACTTTTGGGAATACTACCAAGGAGCAGAGGTGCTCAAAATGCAGCTCTGGCCCGGTGGTGACTCCGGACCAAGTTGGCCAGATGGTGGTGGTTTGCTTCCATGGAGAGGGTAGGCAAGGGAGATGAAATAAGGATTTGTCATTCACAGTTTTCCGAGGTCAGCATTTCTTGTCGTCTTAAAGACTTCTAAACATAGATCCTTTATATTTGCAGAGAATTGGCTGGTGTAGTTGTCTCGTGGATGCTACAGGCAAGATTGAGTGGGGATGTGCTTGAGATGTGGGTGAAGGGGGAAGAAGTTTGTCAGAAAGCATCTGAATTAAAACATGATCCATATTGTGATAAGAGTTGGTCATCTGCTACTGCAAGGAATCAAGCCTGCCTTTGCAGAGGCCCAGAAAGAGACAAGCAGATACTGATAAATTACTTGGCAAAGGCCTTTACCAGTTAAATGAGGAGGGCACTGGATTGCCTTTGCCTCTAAAGGCAAAGCTGCTCTTCTTTGGAGTCTACAAAGATTTAAAAAAAAACAACTTGCTATTTTTCATATTTTTCTTTCTCTCTGGTGTTACTGATACATGTCTGGTGTAATTTTAAACTCTAGCAATGTGCTTAAAAACAGAGCTATGGATAAAACAGCAGCAAAGATGACACGTATGGTGGGATGTTACATTGTGCCCAGACAATCCCATGGGAATTCCACCACTGATGGAAAATAAAGACAGGGTTTTGTTGCTCAAGGGTAGAATAAGCCTGTGTTTAATACATATGGGTTAGGATGTGCTTCGTGGATATACATATATATATATGAGTACGATATCCAAGGAAAACAGAATATATTTGTTCATCTTGCATTTGCACCGAGCTGCACTGTCTATTTTCCCTTCCTTGTTCCCCCAGCAGAGTTTATTGGAATGAGAGATTCTCAGCTCCACACAACATACTGGAGCTCACAGTCCCAAAGCAGACTATGGGGACCAAAGTTCAGCAGCAGTGGAGCACCCTCTGCCCCAGACCTGTTCACAAGTGACTGCCCACCTGACAGAGGACAGCTGCCTGCACACTTACAGAATTGCTTTTCTGAGACCCAGCAGCCAAAACATCTTTATCTAAAATGCACTCACATGGGGCAAAAACGGTGGAAGGCCCATAAAAAGTTGGGTACGAAGTGACCCGTGACTGGCAAAGCATTATTTGTCCAGAGAGAGCAAACTCGTTCTGTGCAAATTGCTTTCTAGCCTGGGAAGCTGTGTCAGACAGTGGCCAACATCAGACGCTTCCCAGGGCAGCCATGGGGTTCTGCAGCGTCAGCTTGCCCACAGGGGAGTTGCTTCTCAGCTCTCCATCTGGAACAGTTGGTGCCCAGCCAGCAGTGGAAAGAAAAGCAACCGGACAGGCCACATAGGCTTTGGCTGTGGCCCTGGAGGAGCACTGGTACCCTGCCAGCAATTGGCTTCATCCCTGTTGCTGTACCCGTCAAGCCAGGTATGAGAGGGTGAAATAGCGAGCATCAAGTGAACAAAAGTGCAGATTGCTGCTCCTGTTTGGGACCAATGCTGCATGTGGGCAAGTGAAGGCACCCTCCTCATGTCAGGGTACAATCAGGTCAGGGAGAGCTCAGGGTAGAAGTGAGAGAATTTCCTACCAATAGCTAAAGGTAGGAGAACATTTCAGGATTTGTCATGTTTTCTGTAGCTGTTTGTCTGTGGATGAAGCACTAGCTCAATAAGCCTTGATGTGTGTGTGACAGAGAACCAGCTGTATCCACCCTTCTAGAGAAGGAGCTAGTCTTTCCCCATGCCTCTGGCAACTTCTTCCTTTAGGGTGTGTAGTTTTCACAAGGCAGGTTGCAATAGAAAACCCATGACGTGAAAAGTCTCATCATAGAATCAAAATTCTAAAGCAAACTGCCAGTTTGACACAGTAAGTTTGTATTGCCTAAGATCCCCACACCACGGTCCGTGGTGTCCTTTGACCTAAGCACCACTTATTCCACAGGCTTTTCTGAATGCCTGCAGCCAACTAACAGGAGGTGGTCAGGACCATCAACCGTGAGAATTTAAGCTGTGGGAATTGGGGTTGGCACTTCCACAGGCAATGAGAGAATGAAGCTTTCCCATGTGTGCCATGCCTTCGCTGAAGCTCTTCTCAAACATACAGCTTGCAGCTGCTCTGTCTGCTTGTTTTGCCATGCCCCACACATTTGCAGACATCACTACTGTGTGTGAACAGTAGCCCTTGGTATAACAAGATGAACATCCACCGTGACATTAGATAAGACAAACACAAAGTTTTTGCAAGCCCAGATCAAAGAAGGAATGAATGATAAGGACTGGTAGATGGGATGTGGAGTTAGGGGTGGGAGAGAATTCAGAACAGATTGTTTCTAGAGAGGAGGATGCCAGGGAAAATAGGCCGTGGCCTCTCTGCCCTTTCTTCAAATGCCAGAATCTATCCTTGGGAGAGGTCTATAGCTGAGTTCTCATGCTCTCTGGGATGTGTTTTAAGTACAAATTCAACAGGAACTCAACATATGCTATTTGGATATGCTTCTACACTTGCAAACACACATTGCATTTTAAGCCCGCCCCAGTCTAAACACCATGTCTTTCTACCTAAAGACACTTAAACCCTTTCCTCTCTCTTATATGTGATGTTTACTCTGTGCAACATCCCGCTGGCTGCTTGCAGGACAAGTGGAAATATGCTCCATGCTGTTTGCTACCTCTCCACTTGTCATAACATGGAGAAGGCGGGGCTGAGCCTGAGCTAACATGTGGGTTTAAAAAAATAGAAACCAACAAGTTTCATACTGCTCTGTAGTGGTGTAACTGATGTGTTTGTGTGTGTGTATCCTGGGGTTATCCATGTGATACAGTAATTTTCAGAGACATATGATACATCGCAGAGCCGTGTGATAAACTGCATTTGTCACGCATGACCCTTCAGGGCTTGAGATGCAAAACATTCATCCACCGGGGAGGAAAGGGCGATGGCTCCTTTATTTATAGCTTCACTCAGTTCTGAGGAAGCATATATTGGTAGTCACACCTTTACGGTTTTGGTAATTTCTCTGATGTGTCTTGACATGTGCCTGTCCCCCCAAGGACTGCTAGACTTCCAGTACTTAGGGAAGCTGACTTTACAAGCTCAGTGGTACAAGAACAGAGTCAATTGCAGTCAACACTGAAGGGATGTAACTCGCCTGTGCACAGTCTGGGTTTCGTTTGGATTTTGCTGGTTTTGGTGGCAAAGATGATCCAAGTACTGTGGTAAACTGCACAAAGAACAAAACCTACAGAAACATCTACAAATTATTTTTCCAAAATCAGTAAGGACTGCCAGACTGACTGATCTTTTGAAAGTAAGTGATGGGTAGGTTAAAAATGCCCTGCGTTTATAGTATTTGTGTAGAATAGCCTGTAGAATATAATAATAATAATAATAATAATAAAATTATAAATATAAATAAATAAAATATAATAAAATTATAAATAGTATAATAATATAATAATAATAATAAACCTGTAGAATCGTTTGTCACAAAGCTTTAACAGGCAAGAACGACACTAGTTCCGTCCAGGACCTGAGCATTATGCAAGAACGCATTCCCTGCATCCCACCTACCACATCTGGGAAGTCCCAAAACTTTTCTTGTGTCTTAATAGGAATAAAAAATGAATATGTGAAATATGGAGATCATTCCTACCATAATTTGCATAGTCATTAGAACTTAGTTTCGTCCTACCACGTGAAAAGGATTGTACACTTGGTTCTTATGTTGGAAATGGAGATGAGAGTGGATTATGAATCCTCTGTGCAGTAGGTGGACTGACATCTCACACTGTCTTAGGGTACTGATATTCACATTGTGGTCTCTGCAACCCAGACTGGGTGACAATCTGTCGCTGGCTGAAAGGTTTGGACTAGTTCTCAGGGGGTCAGTTTGCCCAGAAGCGCCCTGCGCTGTTGGGTGGGCTACATGTGATCCTCAGTTTAAGGTTCTAAACTGGAGGAGGAAGCATGAGCTGGCTGCTGCTGGGAATGGAGGCCTGAATCTAGGAAAACATTACTTTCTTCCATGCTCTGGAGCAAAAGAAAGTGTGGTGAGATGAGAGCTGTCTGAAATGAGGTGGTCCTCACTTGTTTTTATGAGAGTGGGGGAACTGCTCTCCCCATCTCATTTTTCAACCTCTACCTCAATGTCAATCTCTCACCCGTTTGTTGTTTTTTTTTGTTTGTTTGTTTTGTTTTGTTTTCCCCAATGAAAGCAGCCCAGCTGAAGACATTTGCTTGTAATGTGCAAATGGTACCTCTGCCCTGGCAGACCCATCTGAGCTGTCACTTTTCCCAAGAACCTCTCCCATTCCACATCAAAGAGGTGGTGGCTGGTGGTATTCTCCACCTGCACATGAAGGCCTCTCTCATCCATTCTGGCAAACAAGGAGGTGTTTTTTTAATTGGTTTCTCCTGCTCCTGGCTTATTTCTGCCTCTGCCTTCTGTAGTAGCTGCATTGTGCAGTACACACTACTGAGTGCTTAACTAACAAGTTTTACCATGTTCATGGGGAAAAAAAAAATCATGCAAGCACATAGAAATGGCATGAGCTGACAGTGCCTTATTGTTCTGCTTTCATTCACTGCTGACAGAAGGAATTAGCCGCATGACTGTCCTGTGTCCTAGGCTGTAACTGTGCCATTGCCTGTAGGAACAGGCTTTGGTTAAGAAAGGAAGGCAAGGGCAGGTGCTGCTCATGCTGTGGTTGAGTTCTGATAACGGGACATCTTTCTAGTTACCTGCTGCTCCCAAGGGCTGTTTGGACTTGATAATTATAGTTGAGGGTTGCTGGACTTTCCTCTTAGAGCAGATGTTAGTGTCTTGAGAAAGTTGTAGGATCTCCTTCAGCCAGGGGTAAGGTTTAAAGAGTACAGGAAGGCCAACTGTACTTGCTTCTCACTCTCTGCAGTATCTTGCTTTTTTCTTTTAATCTCAGATGTATTTATTTAAGTAACACTGTAGTGTCACAGGTGCTACATGTATGCAGAAAGGGAGACTGCTAGCCTAGGAAAATAAATGGCAGAGCCTGCAAGGGACCTGGCCTGTGAACAAACCAAGCAGGCAGATCACTTACTCAGCTGAACTGAAAGAGAAGCTCAGGGAGGTCTTGCTGGGGGGGCAGTGGTACCTGTACTGGTCTCCCAGTGAAGGGGGAGGGTTGGTGGGAGGGGAAAAGCACCAGGCTTAGTGCATAGTAAGGGTGGGAGGAGAAGGAAAACAGGGAAGCACAGCTGAGATGGAAAGACAGGCTGGGCATTGACAGGGTCAGGGCAGGACAGAAAGGGCTGGACACGAAGGGTGATGCAGCCAATAAGAAAAAACACCTTCAAGCTCCAAGTCCCTGAGCAAAGTGCAGAGGGCTGGCAGGAGGCTGGGGAGTCCTCTCCCTCCTCTTGCTGTTGCATGGCAGACGGGAGGGGACAATCTCTAGCTTGGCTTTTTCATTCCCTGACAATCAGGGAAACGATTCTTGTGCCTGCAGAGGCACAGTTCCCTTCTGAAAGAGGAAACATCTACACGTGTCACGCTATGGGCCAGCTTCCGACCTTATTTGCAACAGCACAGAACTGGGACAACTGGCACTGGCTTCATGGCAGTCTTTCTGATTTTGAATCAGGGACTGAGGCAGTGCTGTCAAGAAACTGGTGGTAAAGAGAGAATTTGTGAGGAGGAAGACCACTCACCTCAGCACAGAAACTGAGTGTTGAACTAAGCTCTCCTTCCTTGCTCCCTGCTCCCTTACTTCTTGCCAGTTGTCGACTGGTTTTATGAGAGGGAAAATAAATTGTGCTTTGCTTCCCACTGTACACATATGCACCTTATGCATTCCCAAATACAAAAATTTTCATTGCTCCGTTTCTTCTCCTTTTGTAATGTACAGTCACCACTTTCGTGGCTCCCTTGTGTTTCAGGCAGGATATGGGCAGGAAATAATAACACAATATTCAAACTGGAAAAATGCAAACCTATTATCTGGGGGAAAATAAACCCAAAGTTAGCTATTCAGAGGGCGGGAGCCTTTGGAACTTGCAAGAGGAATAAAGCTGGAAGCAACCTAACAGGGACAGCAGACAGAGAGCTGGAGAAGAGCTTGCAATGTGATACAGCACTTAGCTGGGGAGAAGGCACTCAGTGTCAGATTCTGATGTCCCTCTCACATCCACAAATCTCAGAGCCATGTTTCACGCCTGAAGAGGCCCTACCAGTGGTAGTGACAGCAAAAGCTGAAGGTTTTCATCGCTGAGATGGTTTGCCTCAAATCCTATGGCAAAGGATTGCTCTAGTGCAGTCCCACCAGTGCTTGTGCTGTGAGACCGAGGAGTTGCCTGGCCCTGTGGTACCTTCATACTAGTCAAAGTCAGAGGCATCATCTCCTAGTGCAGCTCCATGCTGGGAGTGTGGGGGAAGAGATGAACTAGAAAAGCAGGGGGAGATAGGGAGCATTCACCACATTGCCTGGCTCTGAGGATTATTAGATAGCACCAAGAATTAAAAGCCTGGGCTTTTTTACTTCAAGTGTGCTTAAAAAGGGTGATGCTTTGTGAGGATAGAACAAAAATCAGCAAAATATCTCAATGGCACAAAATGATTGGTTGAATTCAATTGGTGCATCTGGACACCACCATGTCTGTGAGATATATGATCAACCAGACAAAAAATGAGACTGAACAAATTGAAGCAAAGGACATGGCAGGCTGGTGAAGAGCAATGAAGAAATGGTTAGGAGGTTGTGGTTATTTGAGGGGAGTTTTTGAACCTTAGACAGAAGTTTAAGAGTAACCCCAAAGCTGTAGGTACTGCCTGGCTAAGAGCAAATGTTACGTGTCCTGTGATATGTAAAAGTGTGTGCCTACTTTGTAATACTGGTTCAAATTGGACTAGGGAGTGAAACTGAGCAAAATGAGGCACAGGCTGAATAACCTGCAACAATAGCTTTGTGGTGGCCAGATTCAATACGAATTATGAGCTCAACAGTTCAAGCTGAAACAAGAGGAGCAAGAGGCACCACCATCTTCATCGCTTTCAGAAGGACAGGGCAAGAGACTCTGAGTGCAGGGTCTGATCCTCTTCACAGTGCTGCTGTGTATGTGTTGGGGTGAGCAATGTGCAGGCAGGGTGACAGGCCCCTCAACATCCCATTCCTATTATTGTGGCTAAAGAGGCAGCAAGCCATGTGTTAGAAGCCACATGTTAGGAACTCCTATGTAGTACTTGAATTACAACTCTTAATAGCTCATTATGCTCCTTAAGTTGTGATGTTTTCTACAGGTGAGGAGAAAAGAGGCCGTTCTGCCTCTTGTACCACCTGCAGAGCAGCTATTCCCACCAGGCATCGCCAGCAGCTCCATCTGTCTGGCTGTGGGGTCCTTTTCTCTGTAAGAAAAGTATTCAAGGTGGAGGGGAAGAGAAGTACTGATCCCCTTTGAACTCTCTAATTTTCATGGCAAAGATGGACTCTGTGTGACCCAGAAGCAGCGGTGCAGCTGGGCAGAGCAGTTCTGATCAGGCTGTGAAAGCTTGTGGGCTGCACTGCTGCTTGTGGAGGTTCCTTGTGCTGCCTCACATCTGCTTGTTCCAGTCACCCTCATGGCTCAATGTAGAGGCAACATCCATGCCATGGGCCAAAGAGTGGGTGTGATAGAGCTCTGAAAGTTAAAACAGACCTCTGCATGTCACAGCCACCAAAATAAAGTGATTGCAGAGTCGAAGCAATGTGAAAACAGCAATGAAAAATGGAAGCTGCAAAGTCTCTGGTAGCTGACATGCATTTCCATCTCTCAGAGGGGTTTTACTGCTGTCTCTGCTGTCCAATTTTGGGGAATCAGGATATGTGGTTGTGTTGGAGAAGTGAATTCTGAGCCTTTCCCTTTGCTGGAAACCAATACCACCCAACACTCACACAAGCAGCAACTGCTGGTTGTTCCACTCTCCTTGCCTGATGGCAACTGAGTCTGTCCCAGCAGCAGCAGGTGCTGCTCACCAGCACGAGTCCACTGGGTGTGTGATGTGTCCCTCCTAAAATTCCTGGAGAGAGTTGCCAAGCTGAGAGATACTGAGTCACAGGAGCTCTTGAGGGGATTTATCTTCCCAGGAGAGTAGTCTCTGAAGACAGCCTGCTGCTCAGCCAGTGCCTTGCTGGGTACCATGTGCTGTTTGTAAAGCTGAATTGTTCACATGAGAAAGGCCAGCCTGTCACTGTAGTTTAAAAACCCTTTTGCTGTCTAGGGAAATGTCAGGAGGCAGAAACAAGTAAAGGGAGGGTTTGACCCAGACACAAAGAAGCTGTTGTTTTCTGCCTGTCCTGGTTGTCAGTGGTGTTGGGTTGCTCAATGCTGCTCAGGAAAGCAGCTCTGGAATTTCTCTGCCTTCCATGAAAGCTGAAGATGTGTAAAGTGAAATGCTGCTGCCTGAATAAACACCTGCCAAACTGTCATGGGAAGAGTTGGGATGCTGTGACAGGGTGAGCACAGTCACTGAGCCTAAACTGGGAGTCGAGGAGAATCCTCTGGCAAAGCTGACACCTTGTTTTTGATTGCTTGGTTTCCACCTGCAGGTGTAATCAATACCCAGGTGTTGGAGTGACTAAACGCCCGCTGTTGCTGCTGCTGGCTTTCAGCTGCACCAAGCAGTGGGGAGGAATAGAGAGGAGGGGATGGGTGAGAGAGAAATTCCTGTCTCAAGAACCATAGAAGCATTTTCATGCCTGGGATACTTTCCTATTTGCTTTCCCCCAAGGTGGCCCCTCTCACCTTGGAGACAGGGTGGCACCTGAAACCACGTGCCATATGAGGTTATTTACCCCTGCAAAATCAGGAGTAGAAGACATATTTTGCAGGTCAGAATCCCAGTTGGGGGATTCTGAGGGGCTGGATGTGGAGGAGCTGGGGTGTATCAGAAGGGGATATCAGGGTGACATCCTGTCTCAGAGAGCCTGTGGTTTGGCAGAGGAAAGTGGAGGGTGTGCTGTGCCCACACTTGGCCCACTGATCTGTTTTCTGATCCATCCCACACCTGATGGATGTTCAAGGAGGATCCTTATGTGTGCAGGCTTGTTCACAGATAGTGGAAACTTGCCCAAGGCATCCTTGCCTGCCATCCCAAGCCACATAGTGAAAGGGAAGGGACCTATCAGAAATAATCCAAGTCAAGGGATGGGAGGAGCTGCAGTGGGATGGTGCAGATCTGTACTGTATCCTCCACTGATGTGAATAGCCCCAACCTTTCCCTTGTAGTAACTCTCTTTTTCCTGTACAGCCCTCAGATCTCCCAGAGGTCAGTAACACAGAAACTGGCAAGCATCTCTGTCCGGTTTCTTCCATCCCTGGATTTGATAAATTTAAGGTCCAGGACATTTAAGTAATTAGGTCTATTTATCACAGAGTGTGTGCTCACATACCTGCTGTCTGAGCACACTGTATCTGTAAAAGGCTGGTGCCAGGCAGTCCTGTGTGCTGGACCCCTCTCAAAGTTGAGCCCTGGCTGTGGAGAGCTCTGCCAAATGGGTTCACAAGTAAGAAAACAAGCATCATCCTGAGCACTTCAAATGGTCAGTCTCGACAAAGAGCTCACCAGAAGGACCTTGCAGGACTCTGTGCTAACACTAGTGCCATTCAACACACTTGTTATTGTCTGGAGAGGAACGTAAACAGCAAGTTAACAGTTCACTCGTGGCCCACAGTTATGCCAGAGAGGCAATGGGAAGCTGACTACGAAGGGCTGCAGAAAATCTGCTGGTACTGAGTGGCTGGGCACCCCTGGGCAGATGGAATTCAGTGGCAGCAAATGCAAGGGAATTCCACAAGGAAGAAGACAGCCTGGCTGTACAGCTACACTGAATGGCTCTAAGTCAGCTGCTGGCAGCAGAGAAAGAGATCTTGGATTCACAGCAGACAGCCTGCTGAAAACACTCTCTCAAGGCTCTGTAGAGGTCACAAAGCCAAACAGAAATGCTAGGAATGAGTACAGAAGAAAGAAAGAACGTGATTACATCTCTGTGTACTTCATGGTCTGCTGAAAGTTTGGAAGTTGTGAGTGCTTCTGGATACTCTTTTGAAGAGCATAGAGAAACACTAGTAAGAATAGAGGGGACATAAACAGTGATCAGAAGTAGGGAGGTAGTTTCTGGGCAAGCACAGATTACTGATCTTGGAAAAGAGATGCCTGAAAGGGAATCACAAATGGTATGGAGAATGTCAATAGAGAACTAGCATTCACGCAGCCTCATATCACAAAAACTAATGGCACCTGATAAAATGCCTGGGCAACAGGTTTAAAACAAACAAGCTACGGACTTTTCCACGTAGGCATCAAGGAATAATGGAACTCATTGCCACAGGCTGTTGGTGGAAGACAATACATTAATAGGTTGGGCATATCTGTGCAGTATATTTCCTTTGATGGCTGTTGAATGCTGCAGCACAGATGCTACCTTTGCATCAGAAGTGTCTTCAGCAGCAGGCTGATGGAAGGTTAACAGGTATACTGGGATGTCATTTATGTTTCCTCTGTTTCTTATACTTCTTCCCTTAGTATCTAATGGTAGAAAAGAGCTACTGATTTTTCAGTCTAGGTTAGTACAGGTCATCTTAAATTTTTAGTTATTTTTTTTTTCCATTTTTTCTACAGTAATTTCTAAATTATGTGAATCCAGTTGAGGGCCACGAAGATCATCAGAGAGCTGGAGCATGTCTCCTGTGAAGACAGACTGAGAGAGTTAGGGCTATTCAGCCTGGAGAAGAGAAGGCTCCAGGGTGATCTCACAGCAGCCTTCCAGTACCTGAATGGAGCCTACAGAAAAGCTGGGGAGGGACTTTTTTCAAGGGCTTGTAGTGAGAAGACAAGGGGTAATAGATCAAAACTGGAAGAGGGTAGATTTAGGTTAGACAATAGGAGGAAATTCTTTGGTGTGAGGGTGGTGAGACACTAGAACAGGTTGCCTAGGGAAGTTGTGGAAACCCCTTGAAGTGTTCAAGACCAGGCTGGATGGGACTTTGAGCAACCTGGTCTAGTGGGAGGTGTCCCTGACCATGCAGGGGGGGTTGGAACTAGGTGGTCTTTAAGGTCCCTTCCAACTCAAACCATTCTGTGATTCCATGATTCTGTGATGCCCTATTAGCTTTGCCAGGGCAGTAGATGTCCTTAGACATTTAGGAGGTAGAAAAGAGACATACTCTTCCCTTGCTGGATGAGCAGTAAATATCCTTTGGCTGTCTGATCCAAACAGTTACATCTGTCCAAGCAGGAAATGCTAAGTTCCATATCAGCAATGAAATTTGGATTCTGCCTATTTGCCACCATAAGTAGAACATTTGCAGAAATAACTGAGACTAAAATTTGTCCCCAGGGACGCTGGTCTTTCCAGCTTGCATGGATTCATTGCTTAGGGACGAATTTCAATTGAGGAGAATAAATTTGCATTAATAAGCTGGAAGGAGGTATAAACTGTCCACAGGCAATCTTTGCAGTGGAAATGATAACCAGCTAGAAGTCCAGGAGTGTGGGATGCTGGTAAGAGAACCATGTTGGTTGTGGCTTAGCAGTTTCAACCAGCAAGAGGTCCTGGCCACAGCCTCTCTGTGGGTGTTTCACAATGTCAGATCCTGTCCCAGCTTTAGGAGGGGGGGAAATACTCTTTCTGCAAACAGAACCACTTTTTGTTTATTCGGCCCTTTCCATTTCAAATGCTTTGATTGCTGATATCTGCCATGTCATTTAATGACCAACCCCTACTCAGAGACTACAACTTCTAAGATTATATGTGTCCTGAACCATTTCAGCTGTGGTTCTGCTTTTTTTTTTTTTTCCCCAGTTCTGCTCTGCCCAGTTTCTGACTCCACCTTCTCTGCCTGCGCACCCTCCTCAGCAGACAATGTTTTTCCATTTAATTTTATGAGACAAACGCTAGGCATTCTCATCCCCTCCCCCAGTCCTGGAGAAGAAAAGTCCACATCTGGAGGCCATTCACAGCTGGAAGATCTCTTCTAACATTCCTTGCTTTGAAATCCAACCCGTGTAACCTTCTGTCTAAATACTCTCTGCAGGCATGGCAGAAAGGGGCTTTGTGAGGGGAGTCCATGAAGAAGCCTGTGACCCCTACATCCTTTTGCAAGTTCCAGACTTCAGGATTACAGACTTTCTGCCCCAGAAGGCAGTTGCCATTTGGGTTTAGGGCTTCCTAGTTTTGAGGTCTCCCAAATACCCACTTTGGAAGCAATTCAAATAGGGGACTTTGTTCTTCTGAGGTGTTAAACATGCCTAGAAACAGTTAAATGAAGCTGTCTGAAGCATTGGGTAGGTTCCAACACACGCAACTGGTTTGGACCAAACAGTCCGAACGGTGACCTGTGGGATGCATTTTGTCTGCAGAGCAGTTCACCCAGACTTCTAGTGCCTTTTCCACTACTGAAGAGTAAAATCTAAGGTTTCTTACGTACACCCTGCCCACTTGGAGTAAATTGCTGTAACCTGACCCCGGGTTGCTAGGAAGTTTGATAATTTGTCACTCCATGTGAAACACCTTGGAACAGAGACTTACTTTTTATCTTTTTGTTTGCTTAGCCTGTATATGCTGTCATCTATGACTGCATTACAGAGTGCTTTACAATGCTAGCAACCACACTCATCATTGTTGTAAATGCCCCTGCCATGATTAATAGGACAAAGATCATTGAGCTGCAGGTCTGGTATTTAAGGCCTTTCACAGAGGAAGCAGGTGTGTCCTCTCCCTAAAAAAATAAAAGGGAGGGGGTGTTCTGTTTGTTTCCTAATTGGACTCTGTCTGCTTTTATGTTATGGTAATTGCCAGCAGCTCTTTGAGCTTGGTAACACATCCTTTTGCTGGGGGAACTCACTGGTGAGGCTGTGCAACAGCCTGGGGTGTTTCACACTGTGTCAGGTCTCTGGGACCTGAGTGGGTCCAATTTGTCCCTGCTCATGGCAGGGAGGTTGGAACCTGGTGATCTTTCAGGTCCCTTCCAACCTTAACCACTCTATTCTATTATTCTATGAATTACCTTAACTCTTGGTGTCTCATCAAGGTACTGTTGCACTCATACTGTATACCTGTTTGCCTGGAAAAATCTGCCTCCATGTTTCTTCTTGTATTGCAAATCTGAGAAGACTAGAGAAGCTATATTCTTCTACATTAGTATAATTTGGGAACTGTTTGTAGTTGGCTGTTGAATTTTTGCTCTGAAAGTAAGTGAGCCTTCTTTTGAGAAGACTTGACATATGTGTATGTACATGCACTCAAAAGGTCAAGAAATATATTAAAAAAGGGTTGTATCAATGTTTTAGTTCTTAACCCCCGGGAGGTTAAAGGCATCCATTCACCATTTTCACTGTTAACTATTACAGGATATGATTGATGCTGTCCTGAGTCACTTTATACTACTACAGGTACTGTTCAGGTCATGCGACTTAGCTGAGGGGATAGTAATAAACTGCTGAACAAGAGTGACTTAAATCATGACACACTTTATAGGGACTTGCCTGACACAAATTAGCTTTCTAGGCTGCTCCATGTAATGTAATGTAATGTAATGTAATGTAATGTAATGTAATGTAATGTAATGTAATGTAATGGTCTGCACGTATCTGGGCCATATTCAGCCAACATGCTACCTCAGTTTGACTCACCTGTCATGACTATTCCCCTGAGAAGACTGCTGAGGGAAAAAGGGGTTAGTAGCTCTGGGGTGTAAGTTACTTTCTTTTTCTTTTATCAAGCTAGAATTGTTTTTTGTGTCATACAACCACCAGAACATCTGGAACAGACATGTATTTTGGGGAATATGGCTGCTTGTGCCTAGGAATACCTTTGCAATGCTGGAATTAAATTTACACTGGTAAGAAAGACAAGAACAATGCTCAGTTGTTGTCAATACTCTTACTGACACCTTATTCTAACAGTTTGAGGAAACAAAAGAATGCATATGATTACTAATTATTATTACTCTAATCTGTTCTGTGACAATGCTGAGAACCTATGGCCCCAACGTGCTAAGTGCTGGTCAGAAATATAATAAGGCACCACTGTTCTTAGAGGTAAATGTGATGCTGAAATACAATAGTGATCACCAGCATGGCTGTCGCAAAGATGTGGGTCCCCATTTCAGAGTGCAAGGGTTTGCCTGGAAAGAAGCCATTTTCTTTTCCTGTGTTCTTCAGTTTTGATACTTTGGGGAATATTTCTAGACATGGAACAATGACCTTCCCATCTCAGTTATTCTGTTGCTGGTCACCACATGACTGTCATCAGGAGCAGTGAGACCTGCCTCTGGAGGTAACCAGTCCTGTCACACCAGGATTACAGGCTAATTGCCTGCTGTGGGCAGCTGGAGATGGTCACAGCTGCTGCTCCCACAGGCTGCTCTGAAACTGTGGTTTCTTATCACTCCTGAAACTCTGACACTTGCTCCCAGCACTGCCAGCACTGTGCTGCCTTCTGACAGGCGTGTGAACCCAGGCAGGGCAGAGATGGGACTGGCAGTGCTTCTGAAAGCTGGGCTTGCATACACAGTGATGAAACCTTGTCTTGGAAGGATGGAACTTTATAGGGACTTGCCTGACACAAATTAGCTTTCTAGGCTGCTCCATGTAATGTAATGTAATGTAATGTAATGTAATGTAATGTAATGTAATGTAATGTAATGTAATGGTCTGCACGTATCTGGGCCATATTCAGCCAACATGCTACCTCAGTTTGACTCACCTGTCATGACTATTCCCCTGAGAAGACTGCTGAGGGAAAAAGGGGTTAGTAGCTCTGGGGTGTAAGTTACTTTCTTTTTCTTTTATCAAGCTAGAATTGTTTTTTGTGTCATACAACCACCAGAACATCTGGAACAGACATGTATTTTGGGGAATATGGCTGCTTGTGCCTAGGAATACCTTTGCAATGCTGGAATTAAATTTACACTGGTAAGAAAGACAAGAACAATGCTCAGTTGTTGTCAATACTCTTACTGACACCTTATTCTAACAGTTTGAGGAAACAAAAGAATGCATATGATTACTAATTATTATTACTCTAATCTGTTCTGTGACAATGCTGAGAACCTATGGCCCCAACGTGCTAAGTGCTGGTCAGAAATATAATAAGGCACCACTGTTCTTAGAGGTAAATGTGATGCTGAAATGCAATAGTGATCACCAGCATGGCTGTCGCAAAGATGTGGGTCCCCATTTCAGAGTGCAAGGGTTTGCCTGGAAAGAAGCCATTTTCTTTTCCTGTGTTCTTCAGTTTTGATACTTTGGGGAATATTTCTAGACATGGAACAATGACCTTCCCATCTCAGTTATTCTGTTGCTGGTCACCACATGACTGTCATCAGGAGCAGTGAGACCTGCCTCTGGAGGTAACCAGTCCTGTCACACCAGGATTACAGGCTAATTGCCTGCTGTGGGCAGCTGGAGATGGTCACAGCTGCTGCTCCCACAGGCTGCTCTGAAACTGTGGTTTCTTATCACTCCTGAAACTCTGACACTTGCTCCCAGCACTGCCAGCACTGTGCTGCCTTCTGACAGGCGTGTGAACCCAGGCAGGGCAGAGATGGGACTGGCAGTGCTTCTGAAAGCTGGGCTTGCATACACAGTGATGAAACCTTGTCTTGGAAGGATGGAGGCAAGTGGAATATGCTGCTTAAGGGACAAGATCCAAAAGAAAATAGCTGGAGTAATGGAAAGATTTTGAGTGAAAGGAAATTTTCAGTTGAATATCAGGAAATCTTTGCTAGCAACTGACTGCTGTTGGTGTGTGGAGTAGCTTCCCAAGGGGAACCTAGTAATGCAAGCCTAGTCTGTCAGTTCTGCTCTCCAGACTGGACTGGACAGAGGACAGCACACTACAGGCCAGGAAATGAACTTGCTTTGTCTGGGACTAAGACTATGGGTGTGACCCTGCACAAAAAAAACCCCAACAATGCAAGTGTTGCCAGTGACCTTAGGGAACACAGGCTCCTTCTGAAAAGTAGCCCAGTACTGGTTTTGTATCTCTCTTCTGAACCCAAAGGTGTTTCTTGACAGTGCACAGCCACCAGGCTATCCAAAACCATGCCTTCCCATTAAATTCTGCTGTTTATCCCTTCAGGCAGCTGTTAAGAAGTGGTGAAAGAGTCTCTGAGATGCACCAAATATTAGGAGGAGAGAGACAGATCTACTTCTCACCAGCAGGGATGGAAGGCAGCACATCTGTGCTGTGCATGAGGCCTGTAAAACTGTACATACTCAATTAATTGAAACTCATCCCAGCCTCTGATCTGGCAGAGGCAGGGAAGGGGGAAGGAATAGTTGCCTTTCTACCATGCTTGGTCTTACTTTGAGACCTCTGGTCCCCTGGGACTCCTCTGTCCAGTAGCCCTTACAACAGAGGCAGGTAACATATTTTTATCCCTCGTGACTGGTCCCAGTGGACACCTCTGTCTCTTGCCAGGTGTATCCCCAAGGAGCCATCCTTCTAGTACTCTTTGCAGTCCTTCCTGGTGTTCCCCAGTTAGGCTAAGGTGCGTTAGTGCTGGGGTGCACAGGGCAGTGTGAGAAGGGTGGAGGCAAATAACTGTGGTTTTAAAAGTAAATAATTCAAGCAACAATAACCTCTCCACCCAGGTAATCACAGTGAACAAACATTCTGCATGTCAAAGGTGTTTCTGGAGATAAGGGTTAGCACAATAAGTCTCCTGCTTTCTCAGCTTTATCTAGTGCTCAGCATTTAATGCCACCTAGCTCTCTGCTGAAGGCCAGGTCTTGTCCCTCTAAGCAGCAGTGCCCCAGAAAAGGTTACCTGTAATTTCTCAAGGGGAAGTCTTTGTGCTGACAGTAAGCTCCCAGTATGGCAGGTATGATGTTTTCCAATGGGCTGGATTTCATGCCTTTGCCCTTGACTCAGAGAGTGCAGTGTTTGTCAGGGGAAGGACAGAAAATGGCCACATACAGAGAAACAATCGTTCTGATGGCTATGAGATTCAGCTTCATAGTTACAACCTGCACTTGCTCTTGCAAAGCAGGCTGAGGCTTTTGTTTCCCTTTTTTCTTTTTAAATTACCCATGTGAATATGGCTTGCTGGGGAAGATCTGTTTCCTCAGCTACCCAGCCAAGGGGAGCTCTATAGAAGAGGTTCCAGGGTTTAGCCTTGTGACCTGCCTGCCTTGACAGGCCATTACCATGTTGTGATGGTTGCCTAACAACGTGGTGACAATTGTGCTGAGGCACAGTGACAGCTGTGTCACATCAGAGGGCTGCTGAGGCTGAAACTCTGTAATATTTGTTTTGCAATGGTTCATTGCTTGCATCAGTGTGCCCCCAAGTCATGAGTGCAGGTGTAGTGACAGTGACACTGTCTACGTGCTCACCTAACTTCTGCCACTGAGTGCCCTGCAGTGTCTCCCTGGTTTGGTGATACCAACATCCCTGCAAACAGAAATGACCAAGCCTTGCTCTGCTCATAGGGACAAGAGGTGGAACAACTGGGTGGGAGCTCTGTAGACCTGTACAGCTGGGATTGGAACTGTGTTGAAGAGAAATGCCTTACATACAAAACCATCCCTTAATTTGCAGTACAGTTATTTTTGCCTTATGATGTAATGACCAAGACCAGGGCATCTAGCAGTCCGTGGGCTGTGATACAGAAACCTTCTCATGGGTGGCAGTGTTAGAGGCACCATCTCTGTTGCATGACTTGAAAGCTTATCAGTGGTTAGACTTCAGAAAGTACCTGCCAAAGGGGAGACATTTTATCAGCAAGTGTTTCTAGTGGGGTTCCAAGTTTTAGCCTGATGAACTCATTTACTGGGAAAATTTAATTGCTGGCATATTTGCATGTCACATAAATAATAGCAGGGAGGACAACAACAGCAAGATCAGCTTAAATTGCAGAGGCAGAGATGGATCTCTTGAGTGCATTTCCACAACAAAATGCCACAGCTACCTTCCTGTAGCAAAGTGTGTATGTGGGATGCACCAGGGATACGGGAGAAGATATCCTGAAACACAGTGCCCCTATAAAGGATATGGGCATCACAGTATATCATCTTTAGGCTAAAAACCCCAATAGTTTAGGAGGGACATAACTGCCAAACGTACAAGTGGGAGACCAAGTGGGACCTTTTCAGTTTTTCAGTCCCACTAACCTCTGTGTCCAAGCTGAGCAGCAGAGGTATATCTTGGCACCCTTTAAACTCTTGGTCCCTTGAGAGCTCATGTCAAGGACCAGACCAGTGTATTGTCCAGTTCGTGCACACCTATAGCATGCCTGATCCTGGAGATGCAGTCCACAGTTGAGGACAAGAGGACGTGTGCCTTTTGCTGTGCTCATAAGGGGAAGGGAAGATGGCAAGGTCCTGGTGTACAGGTGCGGCGGGTGAGATCCTAAGGGAGTGTTGTCTTCTGCTCCTGTTTGTATTTCTCAAAGGATGCTGAAAACTGGAAATTACTCAAAATGTAGTTTATATAAGAGAAAGTTAAGAATTGACTTAATCACAATCTACAAACGCTTCACATGGGAGGGAGATTTCTAATAGTAAACAATGGTGGCAGAAAAGGTCTTGTGGAAATCTAGGTTACACCTACGCTAGTAAATAAAACAATACAGGGCCAGTTCTCTGAACCTGAGGGCAAGTGGCACAGCATCCCTCTGAATAAAATTAATTTCCCTA
>NW_009952058.1:819536-824036 GCF_000747805.2 Chaetura pelagica
GATGCCCTCACTTTTGGTGTCAGACTCAGCCCTGCAGTTGTTAGGAGAGTACTAGCTGCCACAAGCCAAAACTTGCCATGAAGCATGCTAACAGTTTGACAATGCAGAAAATTACATGTCAGGGCTTGAGTGCATGGCCTGAACTGCTTAGCTTGCTAAAATAGAAGTCACCTAAGCCACTGGCAGTTGAAAGCCATCTAGAAATAGGGCGTGCACTCCAAACTGTGAGGCTGGTGAGCCAGTGGGATAGTTTAGGAACAGTAAATTCCTTGTCATTTTAAGTCTTTCAGTCTAGCTCTGATGTCAACCTAAAAAGATAAAGATGTAAGAGAAACTACAGCCTCAGTGTGGGCAGGAGAGAGCCCAAAGGTGAATGCTGTACACAGGAGCAGAGCAGGTGTCTGCAGTGTCCAGCAGATGCACCTGTATCCCCAGAGGGTGTGATCACTACAGGGAAAGACTCTGTGAGAATGTCCAAGTGATTGGAAAGGGAATCATTCTTCATCATCAGTGTTAGGAGCCCTGACTCTTGTGGAAAGCACTTGATTAAATCTCTCTGCCTCCAGGATAGGGAGATGGAAGCAGCACTCCCTGTACTCCCTGCCGCTCTCTTCTGTGGGAAGTCTCAGTGCCTACACACAACCTAGTAGCCAAGAGGGGCTACGGGGGCTCAGAAAAAGAGAGGGAAGACAAGGAGATGTTCCCAGGCTGAAATAGGAAAATGTGGTACAGTAGGACAGACAGACTGGCTGAGGACTCCTCAATACAGGTTAGACTTCAGGTGTCCATTAGCAGAGCCCTAGGGCATCTTGAGGATTGCAGCACAGACAGACTTACCAGGAGTGGTAAAGGGCACTGGCCAGTGACCTGCTTTGAACCTTATGGAAGAGGAGCAGCTGACGTGTGACTGCATCCAGTCATGAGCTGAAATGCTTAGGGATTCTGAAGGTCAGGATTGTGGTGCATTGGTAAAGCTGCGTGTGAGGACTGATGGCAGTAATTAAGGATGTTTCTTGTGTCCAGTCCTGGATTAATGAAGGAATGAAAAACCAGCTCTGCAATCTCTGTTTTAATCCAACAGTCTGAAAGCTGATTTCAAACCAAGGCAAAATAGAAAACTCTTGCTTTAAAAGGAAGGAGGCTGGGAGAGAAGCCCTAATCAAATGTTCTGCTAACTCTAAAATCCTTTGGTGAAAACTAGCAGGGGAGAGTCAGGCAGAGCTGGAGATGTGCCTTCCTACTTCTTCTCCAGAGCTGAAGACTGGCCATGAGTGACCCTAGCATGCTTCAGTAGAATCACAGCTCTCTCAGAGACATCCTCTTTACCCCTGACCTAGCCCGTAGTTCTCGCCCTCTGTGTTCTCAGCATAGCCCCTCTGAGCTGTGTTCCCTCCTGTTCTCTCCAGCCAGTCTTTCTAGTTCCACAGCCTCTGCCAGACTGCAGGATTCTTTTTTTGTGTGTCATCCAGGAAACACACCCACCTCTCTCTCTCCAGCCCCATGTTCTGCCTTGCTCAGAGATTCTATAACACGTGTGAAGGAATTTCAAGCAATGCAAACTACAGCCATATAATAAATAAAATAATATAAAAATAAAATAAAATAATAAAAAAATATAAAATCATAGGAATTAGAGATGGGAAAATCTTGGCAGCTCATCCAGTCCATCTTCTCATATTCTAGTCCAGCCCAGTTCCTGCAAGATTCTTCCCTACAGTATATTTTCCAGTGCATTATCCAGTCTGGGCGTGCATGATTTAAGCAATGGGTGTCCTTTACTTCCCATGAGAGACTGTTCCACAGACGACTATTTTAACTGCTTGGAAGCAGTTTCTGAAGTTTTCTTTCTGTTCTACCTGACCTAATTTCTCTAAACTCTGCCCCTGGTAACAAGCTAGCCAAATGTTCTCCTTCCTTCATGCTTGCCTTTTCAGGTGATGGCAAATAATTCCTGTTCAGGCAAGCTGTTTAGCCACAACACTTAACTTAGTTGTAAAGCTCAGCAATTATAATCCGTGGTTACCTGGGAAAGACTGATGTTGAGGTTAGCATGTGAATGGATGTGCAGAACACAGAAGACATTGCCTCTTTAGTATAATGGTCACTTGACACATCCCATCACAAGGTTTGGCTTTGGTTGCCTTTGACTTTGGCAGACTTGGAAGCCCACATCTTCTAGCCCGCATCTGCTTCAGCTGTTTTATTGGGTTCTTTTTCGGTTTTGTTTTTAATTTCAGTCAAAACCACTTAGCTGTTTCTGAGAACAAGGCTGGCAGAGGAATACTCTGTTTTATCCACATTTAAAAAGAATAAAATCTTGATGACTTTTCCTTTTAAGAAAACATCCTCTAAGCAGCGTCTTCCTTTAAAATAAATCACATTTCTTTCTGTCAGGAACATGCCTTTTGCCATCTATGACAAAATCCCTCCTGAATTTGGCTAAATAATGAGCCTTTGAGCAACTGCAGCTTGAGCCTGCTCAGAAAAAAAATAACAGAGGCAAGGAAGAACAGTTGCTTAATTTTTACTTTATTTTTTTAAAAAAAAGCTGTGGGCTTGATGGAAATGGTAGCACATGATTTCGTGACTAAGGCCCAAGTTACAGAGCCCTTGCACAAAGGACCCCGGCCCTGGCTGTGTCACCGCTCCCGGACACCATGTGCTCGCGGCCCTGGGGAAGTGATGTCCCTGCTCCCTGGGGCTGCCCAGGCAGCAGAACCCTGGCTGTGAGGAAACCGGGAGTAACGCAGAGGAGGAGGACGAGGAGGAGGAGAGACAAACTAAAACAAAAGAAAAACAAAACACAACCACAGCCTCTGCCAGACTGCAGGATTCTTTTTTTGTGTGTCATCCAGGAAACACACCCACCTCTCTCTCTCCAGCCCCATGTTCTGCCTTGCTCAGAGATTCTATAACACGTGTGAAGGAATTTCAAGCAATGCAAACTACAGCCATATAATAAATAAAATAATATAAAAATAAAATAAAATAATAAAAAAATATAAAATCATAGGAATTAGAGATGGGAAAATCTTGGCAGCTCATCCAGTCCATCTTCTCATATTCTAGTCCAGCCCAGTTCCTGCAAGATTCTTCCCTACAGTATATTTTCCAGTGCATTATCCAGTCTGGGCGTGCATGATTTAAGCAATGGGTGTCCTTTACTTCCCATGAGAGACTGTTCCACAGACGACTATTTTAACTGCTTGGAAGCAGTTTCTGAAGTTTTCTTTCTGTTCTACCTGACCTAATTTCTCTAAACTCTGCCCCTGGTAACAAGCTAGCCAAATGTTCTCCTTCCTTCATGCTTGCCTTTTCAGGTGATGGCAAATAATTCCTGTTCAGGCAAGCTGTTTAGCCACAACACTTAACTTAGTTGTAAAGCTCAGCAATTATAATCCGTGGCTACCTGGGAAAGACTGATGTTGAGGTTAGCATGTGAATGGATGTGCAGAACACAGAAGACATTGCCTCTTTAGTATAATGGTCACTTGACACATCCCATCACAAGGTTTGGCTTTGGTTGCCTTTGACTTTGGCAGACTTGGAAGCCCACATCTTCTAGCCCGCATCTGCTTCAGCTGTTTTATTGGGTTCTTTTTCGGTTTTGTTTTTAATTTCAGTCAAAACCACTTAGCTGTTTCTGAGAACAAGGCTGGCAGAGGAATACTCTGTTTTATCCACATTTAAAAAGAATAAAATCTTGATGACTTTTCCTTTTAAGAAAACATCCTCTAAGCAGCGTCTTCCTTTAAAATAAATCACATTTCTTTCTGTCAGGAACATGCCTTTTGCCATCTATGACAAAATCCCTCCTGAATTTGGCTAAATAATGAGCCTTTGAGCAACTGCAGCTTGAGCCTGCTCAGAAAAAAAATAACAGAGGCAAGGAAGAACAGTTGCTTAATTTTTACTTTATTTTTTTAAAAAAAAGCTGTGGGCTTGATGGAAATGGTAGCACATGATTTCGTGACTAAGGCCCAAGTTACAGAGCCCTTGCACAAAGGACCCCGGCCCTGGCTGTGTCACCGCTCCCGGACACCATGTGCTCGCGGCCCTGGGGAAGTGATGTCCCTGCTCCCTGGGGCTGCCCAGGCAGCAGAACCCTGGCTGTGAGGAAACCGGGAGTAACGCAGAGGAGGAGGACGAGGAGGAGGAGAGACAAACTAAAACAAAAGAAAAACAAAACACAACCGGCCCCCCCCCCAAAAAAAAACCAAAAACAACACCCCAAACAAACAAAAAGCCCCAAAGAAAAAAAACCTCAACAGAAAAAAACCCTGAAAAATAAAAACAAACAAAAAACACCCAAACCGAAAACAAAATCAATCAATCAAACAAACAAACCTCACCCCCACAAAAGAATAAAAAGGGAGGAGGGGGGGGAACCAGCAGCGGAGAGGGAGACGCCCAAGCTCTCTGCCGTCTCCACAACACTTCTCGTTTCCGTTTCCAGCGGCCGGGCCCCTCCCTTCCCTCAGGAGATGTGGGGAAGCCTGG
>NW_009952058.1:824370-824964 GCF_000747805.2 Chaetura pelagica
CACCCTGCCGCCCCCTCCTGCCACCCCCCGCCCTCCTGCCACCACCTCCTCCTGGCACTGCCCGCTCCCTCTGGGTCTCCAAGCCCAGGGCCCCAAAACTTGTGTCGTACTGCCCTGTCCCCCCCTGCCCCCTCCCCGGCACACAGGGCATGAGCAGCAGGGATGGTGCCCAACCCAGCAGGACGGTGTGAAACCACAGCTCCAAAATGCCGTGAGGGAATGGGAGGGGATCCGAAATCTTCATTAAATCTGGGGAGGAAAGGAGGTGCCCTCCATCCTGCGTAGTTAGTGGGACATCCAGAAAGATGAAAGGTGCAGTTATGATACCTAGTACTGTTGTTTTCAAAGCACTCACCATAACGTAACCCCTCTGCTCAGTGCTGTAAAGAAAGTTGGCTTTGTGATTCCCCTTAGACCAGCACATTAGACCTTGGCTCCTCTGACTCGTGTTCACTACTGTCTCTACTCCTTCAGGGAAGCCAGCCTCAGAAACTCAATTGGGCCCTCTGGCCACCCTGGTTGCTATACTTCTTGCCATGATGCCTCTTTATTAATTAGTCCTTCCCCTCCCAGTTTTCTCTCCTCCTTCCCCCC
>NW_009952058.1:825008-828948 GCF_000747805.2 Chaetura pelagica
GCTAAAGAACGAAAACACCTCCCACGCCTCACCTCAGAAAAGCTAACTCTCTATCTTACTCACTCTTTCACTCTTTTTGATTTCCAAACCTCTCCTCCTAGCTCAGAGTCTTCCTTTGAAGCACTGGCTCCTCAAATACCAGCACGTAAGTATAACTTTGGTAAACCATGAAGTTCCAATGGCCTCAGGGGGGCAACCCACGTGAGTAAATGATGCAGATTTGGTACGGAGACCATGGCATTTAGCAGAGATAGACCAGCTTTCAGTTGGATATTGTGATTTGGTTGGTTATGAGGGAATATACTGACTTCAATCCAGGATGGAGCAGTGTCTGCCTTGCAAAAAAATTTAACAGTAGGCTTGAAGGTCTGCAGGGTGCCCAGGTCTTACTGATGCAGCTGGATTGACTAGGTAGTATTTGGAAGCTTCCTCTAGCTTTGCTTATTCTGATTCACCATAGTGAAATGGAGGAAAAGATCAACTGAAGCAAAGAACAATTGCTTTGTCTTACTCGTTTCCATATATGAAACCAAAGCACAGTGTGGTTCAACTGTCCTGTTGAATTTTTATTTTGTTGTTGTTTTTTTTTGCTTTAATACCGATATTAAACGTTTCTTTGACTCCAAGATCACCTGCATATGTGATGTACTCTTTCCACAGATTAATTTTAGATCCTTGAGTTTTGCCATTATCAAAACAGAGCATCTCTCTCTCACCAGCTTTGTGCTGATTCCAACATCAACAAGCAGCAGCCGTGCTGTAGATTTGCATCTGGGGGAATGACTACGGAGACTCAACTTTATAGGGTTAGGGAACAAGAACTATTTTTGAGCTATCAGTTCAGCCATGGCAATGTGAAGTTACACACAGCTTACTCCATTTCTGGACTGAGGTTTTTACCCTGCATTTGCACTCTGTATTGCTGGAACAAAATTGCTAGCAACACCCAATTAAAACCAGCCCTGAACGTTTACTCCCCATCACTGCCACTGCTTTGACTGCAGTGTAAACCCACCACTAATGACTTGGCTGATGGGAGGGGAAAATTACATGTCAGCGCCAAGTACAGAACCAGGAATTTGGGCTGTCAGCCAGCTTGTTAGATCACACTGTGTGCCTCTAATGAAATGCATTGATTTGTGACTCTTACAATAACGTTTTTAGGAAATCATTTCAGTGGCTATTTATTTGTGTGTTGGGGCAGCCTGATGAGGGTGGAAAGCTAAAGCTTACGAATCAGGAGCAAAAATTTAAGAATGAGGTTAATTAAGCATTGCAATAACTTTTCTAAGGATGTGATGGGTTTTCTGAAATACTCTGTTACATGGTCGATACTAGTTAGCTGTATAAAGTACATGCTATAGTTCCAGTAGAAGGTCTGTGTATCTCTAGAAACAACTGTCTGGAATTCTTAGGGTTCTGTTACACTAGAGATGAGACTGTATTGTTGTAATGGTCCCTCTTGATGATAAAAAAACCCCATAAGCCTGTGACAGCCATTGAGTCTGGGTGTTTGTGATTCTGTGGAGTAACAGACTAAGATCCTGTAAGTGGCAGATTTAAAACTGTCAACAATTTTTGTAAAGGGGACTACCAAATTACAGAGACACTGCAGAAGCAGACACCCTGCCAGTCCTGCAGCTGATACAATGTGCCCTGATGAATTGGTGAGCTCAGAAAAAATTAACCCATCAATAAAATGTCTTGGTACATTTCAAAGCATCTGGTCAGATGTCATGAAATTTCTTGGCTGCTATGTATTCAGTCAGAGAGAAAGAAATAGTGGGGAGAGTCCATGACCATCCTGTAGTATTTCATTGGATATCCCAGGAGAGCAGGTAGGGAGGGATAGTGAGCAGTGGATAAGGTGTTTATCTGCTCAGGGATTTGTATGGACCCTTTCCTAGACTGATTCCTCTTTAATATCCTTACAGAGCTATATAAAAAACCTTGCTTTTTTCTTCTCTATTTACAATTTATGGTTGGCTAAATTTTATAACTAACTTTTTTTTTCTTTTTCTTTTTTTTTTTTTTTTCTGTGTGCCCAAATGTCCACATCCTAGAGTTGCCAGAGTTTAAGCCCTCTGTCAAAAACAACCCCCTTTAAATAGTCTTACATTGCCTATCTAGAAATTAAGGCGTCCAGAATCTCTAGTGAGTCCTTAAAGTCTATGTTGCTGCATTTGATTGTTTTTTTTCTTTTCATGTCTGCTTTCTCTAGGGTTTTTGAATGGCAGATAAACAAAAAGATTAGAAACAAATCCAGCCAAGTAAGGCTTGTTTTGAGAGAAAAAAAAATATGAAGAGAAAAGCAGAGGGGAAAAATGTAGGTAGGTCAAAACTGATTGCAAGATTGTTTGTTCATCTTTAGGATGCATTTACTTATTTCAGTTCAATCTTTGTTTCTCTTCTGCCACAGCCTTGATGTCTAGCAATGTAAGCTGTTCATGTTTAAGAACAGAATTCACCTTTAAATGTGCTTAGACTAGAAAAATATCCCTATGAGGTCATTTGCAGAGCAAGAGTTAACGCACCACGCGAACAGCTAAATAAAGGTTACGATCTAAGTGGAATTATTCAGAGCTCAGGCAGAAATCTTTTTTTTGCAGTCTGTCACTGAGTTTGAGAAGTCTGACTCTGTCAGTGTCACTGCCACCCAGAGACATCCTGCTTTCTGTGTGGCGGTGAGGGGAGGGCAGCACTGGATGATCTTCCTGTAAAAACAGCAAAAACAGGAGCAATGGGAAGTGTCCTGCGTAAGGAATGTGTGGAATGAGGGGTGAGTATGAGCCAGTCTTGGTTCAGATTTATGTGTGTAAATAGCTGCTCTTCTTCCTCTCTTTTCCTCTTCAGGACAGCTGAAGAGCCAGTCAGGAGAGCGTTGGATCCCTGATATCCCTGGGGAGGATTGCTGCATGGAGGGATGTAAAGAGCTGTGTGCCTCTTGAGACCTACCAGTTAAGTATTGCAGTTTTGGGGCCCTATCTGGTAAGGCCTCCTTGCCCTTCTTTTCCACCAACATCCTGGGGAGTTCAGGGTGTCACTTTGGATCAGGATACACCCAAATTAGGTATGTGACATAGCTAGGATAAAAATGCATCCCTTGTAAACGCCCAGGCGTTTTTAGAGTTGGCAATCTCTGTAAAGGTGTGCTAAGATTGTCTTTTGCATTTAGTTTCCTTGTTTTGTTTCTAAAAGCCAAGTGCTTGGCTGATTGCGCAGGAAATCAACCGCTATGGGCATCCACTTCAATGGGAGAACTTTAAACGAGTCACCAGGGACTGGCTGCTGCTGAGTTCAAAGAGAAAGAGACATCCAGAACCTTTAGCCAAGCCAACTTATGGTGGGAAATATCAGATACAAAGAGGAGAAAACTGGAAGGCTGAGTGGGGTGAAAGACATATACAGCTTGATTTTCCTGTCCATAATTGGTCAGATTAAGGCAAGGTTGGAACGGAGATCTTTAAAAAAAAAAAAAAAAAAAGAATAACATTAAATTTTGCTAGGGGAAGTTTGCTGAACTCGGGAAATGTGTTCTGGTGTTTATGTTGTATGGAGCTGTGTGCAATAATCTGAGGATGGGAACACACTGAGTAAGTTTATATGCTACTTGACAAAATATTGGAAAATGTATTAGAAATATTAATTCTGTGCAGGGCAGAAGGTGGAGCAAATGCCCTGCTAAGCTCCTCCATTCATTTATCTTTTTTTTCTTTTCCCAATTTTTTCAGAAGTCTTCCCAGGCTCAGATAACTCAAAGGTAACTGAAATACTGTGTCCCACCCCCCATATCCTTAAGTGAAGCAAAGAGGTTATGTTCATAGAAATGGAAAAAAAAGAGGAAGTTAGAGAGGGGGAAAACATAAAGGGAAGGACCAGAAGTCCAAACTTGAGTCTTGCTTACCCCAAGCACACACTTGAGCAGCAGACTCCTCAAAAA
>NW_009952058.1:829054-836989 GCF_000747805.2 Chaetura pelagica
AAAGATTGCCACCTTCTGGAAGGATAAATATCTGCCATTCTTCAGAATACTATCTGATACATACATCTTTTTAAAACCCTATTATATTTATAATAAATTATTTTTCTAAATCTGAATTCTTATCCATATAAATCTAATTCAGTCTCATTTCATCAGTACATATGCTGTGATCCAGCTTTAGAAACTGACATAGCATCCTGGATTTTAATGAGACTCTCATCAAGCTTAAAATTCAGAACATGTTAACATTAAGGATTAACAGTAGAGAGATGGACTTCATCTACTCTTGAGCCTGAAAACCAGGCTTTTGTTTACTGAGCACTTAGAAGCTAAACTTAAGGTGTCCAGATGCAGAGAGACTGAGTAATGAAAAAAAGTAAAAATTACCCCTCTCCTTTTAAATAGCATCAGCTGTTATTCTACCTGTTTCAGTAAATTAAGTACATCTGTGTCAAGCAGAACCTTTTTACTAATGAAAAAACCTGCAGACAGTCCATGGAGCATGGAAACATTTAGCATTGCTTTCACTTAGCCTGTCTTAGAAATTATTATCTACATTAGAAGAGCTTATGCAGTGACTAAGATTAAAATAACCACAGAGCTTGTGACTGTTCTGCTCAGGGCAGGAAGGGCCAGGAGCTCATGACAGCACAGCCCACATATGGAACAGTGACCCTGCAGGCTCCTGCTGTTGCCTGTGCTGCACAGGGGTTGTCCCAGGCTGTGCTGTCACCCAGTGTTATTCCTACACCTGCCTCCCAGCCCTTGGTCTCTGGTGTTGGATGCAAGCGCTGAGAGCAGATGGACCACTGGTTTGCTCCGTCCGGGCAGAGCAGCAGGGCAGGCATGCAGGGAATGGGCCCTGCTCCTTCCCAGTAGTGCTGGGAGCCACACCAGCCTGGCACTGGGCAAAAGCCTTTGTGGGGTCAGATGGGGTGTGTTCTTTTGGGATGCTCCTCTCCCTCGCAGTTTGGTTCAATGGGGCACTGCTCCATGCCCTCTAGGGGCAGTTTGTCCTCTCACAAGAGGTGAGACTGTTCTTAATTTTCATCCTTACGATACCAAACAGCACCCTCAGGTATTGTGGGACAAACAAGAGCTCAGAGGGGATATTAGGTGAGTGTGAATCTTTCTGTCTTTCCTTACTAGCTTCCCAAATTCATCCAATGTGAAGCTGCTTGGAGCTGGGATTCCTGGTAAACTTTGGGCTTTGGTAAAAGCTGTCACTAGGTGGGACACTGAAAGTTTTCTCCATGCTCCCATCCTTTGGACTTACTTGATTCATCACTGTTTCACATACCTCTGTCACAGTGGTAATGCCATTGTGCCAGTCTGCCACTCAGTGGACCTTCTGCTGAGGGGCTTCTTTTGACATTAAAATCTCCAGTCCCCAGAGGGAGGGCTGGATTGATATCTTTTTAGGGAATTAAATAATCAGTCTTCAGAGCAAATTGAGTCACACAAACTTTCCTCTCCTTGTGTTTTTCTTCTCCACTTTCCACAACTGGCAGGTCTGGAGAGCTTGTTTGGCTCTCCCACAGGTCTGGAGAGCTTGTCACCTTTCCCATCCTGCTGAGACTCTGCACAGGGCAAGGGATGACCTGACACCAAGGGTGCTGGTAGCTTCTGAGCTAAGGTCACCCATCCCCTGAAGCATTGGACTGGGAGCCACCAGCTCCTTCCATACAAGCTCCCAAAGAGCCACTGCATGGAGATGGCTGGGATCATTCTGCATTTTACAGAAACTTTCTACTCAGTCAATACAGGTCACCCTTTTGTACTTAATCCCAGCCCACAGCACCAATCATTTCCTGTATAATCTCCCAGAACAGCTGTGCTGTGATTGCATTGTGGATTATAAAATGACCACTTTCCACAAAACAGCTGCTGGCTGGAGGAACAGCATTTAATGATCACTGGGGGGGAGTGAGAGACGAGGGGAGGAGTCAAAGGAGAAAGGGGGTTTGAAGCAATTTGGTTTCTTGGAGGATCTAGACATGAGCAAAAGAGCAGACAAAGCGTGAATCTCCTTTCTGTGTGGATCTTCCAAATTAACAGGACTTTGAGGAGTTGCTGACAAGGTAAATTCAACTCTTTCCTTTTGTGGCTATCAAGATACTATGGTCAGTCATTGTCAGTAAGTGCTTGGCTTTCATACAGGGAAATTTTTCTGACAATGTTCTCATGAAGAAGTAGTTCAGGTTTACTTCTCATTTGCTGTATCTTCTGCATCCTTTATCCAGCTCTTTCTCTGAATCATTTGTTTCTTATCTTTTTTTGCCTTTTTCCTTATTACTTGCTCTGAAATTATATGACTTTTCAAATACCATCACAAATCAACTGGAGAGATTATTTCTCTATTGAAAGATGTAAACTAGAAATCTTCTATTGAATATTTAAATTAGAAAAAATATTTTTGTCAATATTATGAGTAGAAAGATGTATTTTTTTAAATAAAAGCAAGAGCAAACTGAAACCTGGTGACAGCAAATCTGAAAATCAAGCATTGATGAAAAACTGAAAGACTTTGTGTGCTGAAGGTTTCTATTTTCAGATTAAAAAGCCATGGTTTTGAAGAGAGCAATATTATCTATTATCTCCTTTTCAGTCATAAGCCAAATTTTCCACTCAAAAAACTTTCAGTGTGTGATTTGCGACCAACAGTAGCCAGAAACATTCACATAATTAAGTGTTCCTACCAAGTATCTGCTCTGTGAAGAAGGCATCCAACATGCCTTCACAAGATGGAAGTCATGAGCTATGGTATCACTGAAACATTGCCATCTCCAGGATGCAACATCTCCATTGCTGAAAGAAAGAAATGCTCTGGGGAAGAGACAAAAGAAGCCAGAGCATAAGACAATACAAGAATTTTTTTGGGATCTGGGTATTTTCTTGCCTTCAATGAGGGTGTTTTGAAGCCAGCAGTGTTTTCTCAGAGTGATGAGATGCTAATTAAGTCCTGCCTTCCAGGAGGAACTTAATCATCTTTATTGACCTTGTTTCTGAGACAGCTGGTTAGCAGAATAAACGCCTCTAACTGCACCACTTTTGGCTGTGGTGGAGTCACAAACAATGCACAGTTCAGTCTTTGGTCATTTATTTATAGTAGTGTCCACAGTACGCTAGGCCTTTCTTACACCTTCAACTTTGGGTGAGTCAACTGAAGCTATGTGAGGAGGACCAGCAGCAGGCAATGTCTGTATAAACCAAATCTATTCATGGCCAAATAGATTTTGAGAGTCATAAATAGGAAAGGGTGGGAGTTTCTGGATGAAGTTGTGCCAAACATAGGGAGTGGCGTGTGGGAAGAGGCATGTGTTGATTACATGAAAGTTGATGTGTGGGTAGATGACATCTCATCAGTCCATGGATTGATAAGTTGAGGTTCTCAGAAGTCAAGGCAGGGTTTTGCAGGAAGCGTAGAATCTTTAGATTCCTTTTGAGTGAGAAAGACCATGGCACCCTGGCACACAAGCTGCTTTCTGAATTAATTTTTCTGATGAGATGAAACTGAGAAGAGTGTTTGTGGCAATGTTTGCACTTACTGCTTTGTGTGAGAGCAGAGACACTGTCATCCCACGACCCTGCTGAAGTGCAGAGCAGTGTTTGCTCAGGTAGGAAGTGCTGCCCTGGAGCTTGAACTTGAGCTTCCAGGTCTGCTATAGCTGGATGTCCTTTCTGAGCAGGTCACTGCTTTGATGTGTGACCTTTAGTGAACCAGGAACATTTCCCTGCCTTTCACCAGTGTGAGATCAATACACTCCCTACTTCCTTAGGTACAGTAATGAACTGCTTGAAAAAGTGTTTTCAGACACTTGACAGCAAGAATTATTACTTAGTTGGACAGAGCATCCATCATGGCCCATCTAAAGGCAACACATGGTATTTGGGGAAGCTGGTTAGCAGCTTTTTGCTATCATCTCTGAGATGAGGGGAATACGATGTCCCTTTCATTATGCTCATGTGCTCACACACCCCAGCACACACAGCCCTGCTATGTCATCCTCCCATTCCCAGTGCAGATATTCAATGTACTTTGAAATGGTTGGAGCTGACTTACTACTTTACTGCCCTAGCTTTCAGGCAATGGTTCTTCAATGCTGGGTGAGCTGTTGAGATGTTGTGAGGAGGGCAGAGGACTTATATCTCACCCCTATGGGTGTGCACTGGGAAGAGCTTGATTCACAGGTCTAGGTGGGACAAATGGCTAGTGTGACAGTCTATCCCATTTATGTGTTGTAGATGGAGCTGCTGAAGGGATTACCATGGAGTCGTGCTTTTCTGGCTGTCACCCTGAACCTGCTGGCTCTAAGCCTCTCCACCACTGCCTTGCTTGGCAGCTACTGGTGCACTGGGACCCAGAAAGTGCCCAAGCCTCTATGTGGGAAGAGCAAAACCACCAAGTGCATCAATGTCCCCATGCCATCTGATGAAGGTGCTAGCAATGTTTCATACCAGGATGTGGTGCACTACAGCTGGGAGACCGGGGATGACCGCTTTGCCTTCAGATACTTCCACACAGGGATGTGGCTTTCCTGTGAAGAGAGCTTGGAAGGGCCAGGTAGCGTCTTGCCCAGGCAGCCACAACTTCTTCCTTTTTTTTTACTCCACAGGAGTTTGGATATGAAAGGCGGGAGTCTGACAACACTTGGCAGAAAAGCCTTCTTCATTCTCCTAGATAGCATCAGCCCTGTGCACTGCTGTAGTCATTATATTTCAGTCTTCCATTGAAATGTTTACTAGAGCGGGGCAAGGGACAATGGTTGTCTCTGGTATCCCCTGTAGAGGGGGTATCCCCTTCTAGTATCCCTGAAGAGGGACTATGAAGTGTAAGTGGTAATGGTGGCAGTGAATTTGTGAGGGTGTCATTCATCCTGATGTGAACTGGAGTGAACCTGCTATCCCTTTCCCCACATCTCCACTCCTATGCACAGCTTACTTCATGCTCTCCAGGGCACATTTGTGCATGTCTCCTCGGAAATCTAAGCAGGGTGATTTTATGCACCGTTGTCAATTTATAGTCATCACTGTGAGGACGGCAATAGTTGATGTTCTCCTTAATTCACCAAAGTGAGAGGTTTTGTCAATTGAGCAGGGACTGAGCTTTTCTTTAAAAATATATATATATATAGATCTAGAGAAACAGAGGTACTGCCTTAGAGACACAGAAAAAAACCTCAAGGAACTGAACCCAGAGAAACTAAGGCTTGGAGACAAATTGACCTGAGAATTAGAGCTGCAGTATTGTAATTTTTTTAGTTGTTTTTGTGATATTGTGACAGGTTTCATTTGTGATTTTTGATCATGTGGGACTGGCACTGTAAACCCTGGAATGCCAGGAGCTGGTCATGCAGCCTATACTAAACCCATTTGGTATCTCTCTTCACCCTTGACTTGCTCCTACCCAGCCCCACTGAAGTCCTTTTGCTGAGACTTGTGTCATGCCAGCATAGGTGGATGGTCTGCAGTGCAGAGATGCTCTTTATGGCCTGGAACATACGTCAAGAATCAGAACTGACCCAGAAGGTGGCCAACAGGATTTGTATCTAAAGATACACTCATGAAAGTTGCTTTCATCAGGCCCATTCCCCTGAGCTCACCTCCCTCTTCAGCTCTCCCCAAGCACAAACATCTCACCCTCTTTGACTAATCCACTGTTCTAGTACAGCATTTCTCATTTTCTTATCTGTTGTTGTCATGAGTTTGGAAATAAAGAACAGGTGAATAAAAGCAGATAGAAGGGGGATGGGAGCAGGAGGGAATGTGCTTGAAACATTCACATCCTAATGAGAGGGCTGCTGAGCATTTCCAGGCACTCTACAGAAGGAGGTGTGTTTATCTGGAATGGTTTGGGCTAGAGTGTGTTTTGACATTATTTATGGGAATGGGACTACATCCCTTGACAGCTTTCTCTGAAATACTTGTCTGGCCATTGGGCAGTCCTGGAATAACCCCAATGCCTGAAGGAAGACAGAGAGCTTGTTACACCTGGATCACAGCAGAGGATGGGGTAGAGCACATTGTCTCAGTCCCCTGCTTCCTGTAAATCAAATACAACCAACCCACTGCTGTAGGTTTTCAAAGCAAGTGTACAGACAACAACAGCACAAAAAAAAAAAAAAAAAAAAAAAGGGGGGCAGTTGGCTACTGTGAGCAAGTGAAGTTTGAGTTGAGCTGGAGAAAGGATTTCATTATTCAGGCTAATCTCAGGATTGGTTTAGATGAGCCATTACTGAATAACCTCATTAAAGTTCTACATGGAGTAGCAAACCACAAGTTAAATGAGGACTGCAGATGGCACTGAACAGAGTAGCATCCTGAGAGCTGTGGATGACAAGTAATACAGGAGATTGGGAGAGATTAGAACTGGGGATAGAAATTAAGTAAATGAGGTTCTTGCATGAAAAGCAGCAGACTGATAACTACTGGGAGAAACTGCTGTGCCAAATAGAGGAGTGGACCCTCAAATGTGTTAATGCAATATGCAGCAAGAGAGATTTACAAATAATAATGATGAACCTTCAGCTGAGACAATAGTTTCTATCTGGCCAATGTAAAAAGCCAAAGCAAACAGAAAAACCTTTTGTCTGAATAGCATGTCTAAAGTATAAGGGCAGACAACCATATTCCTATGTGATTTTCTGGCACAGAAGAGGGACTCACATCTCTGTCACACAGCACTTCACTTGGGAAGGCTGGGGATTTTTTCTGCTTTCTTCTTTAGGAAGCAGTGCTAGAACTGCTCTGCTGAGACTGGGGTGAGTAAGAATTCATGTCTTCAGCAGAAGTGGTGGGTATGCAGCCTGTTATAAGTTACAGCCTTAATAGGCCTGGACAAAAGTCATGTGAATGAATAGCAACAGATTTCTATATTCACTAGGGGCTCATAAGATTAACAAATTGCTGAAGTTTTTTGTTGTTGTTGGGTTTGTTTGTTTTTGTTTCGTTGTTTTAGTTTTAGTTGTAGGTTTTTTTTTCTGGAAAGGCCATTTCTATTTTTCCAGGCAGACATTACCTTCCCCTACCTTACCCCAGTGAAGAGACATAGTCAGAAAGAGAAGGTGAGAAGATATGATGGGTAGACTCAGGGGTGACTGGAGCTATGCAAAATGAAAAAAGAGTGAGAGGAATAGATTCCATTTTTGCTTATATATCTTGCATTGTTTTGCAAACTAATACCTTTGATTTTGTGTTTCAGAAGAGAAATGCCGTAGCTTTATTGAGCTTTCACCACCAGCAGAGAGAGGTAAGAGCAAATTCCCATACCTCACTGTAGCTGCCCAGTGCACCTCCCTCCTTGGGATGGGAGACCTGCAATGTTTCACCTGTGTGAGGACAGCAGGGTGGGTCCCCAAAGAGGCAGGCAGGAAATCCTGGCCTCGTGGTTGCTAAAAGAGCAAAGTTTTCCTCCCAGATGTCTGCCTAAACCTCTGCCATCCCCTCCCGTATGAAGTGAGGTTCTCATCTAATGAGTTCTCTGATCTGAGCTTGTCATTTTGCTGTAGTCAAAAAGGGGTTGGATGCCACCTGAGGGCAGTCCCTCCCACACATGCTACTTTTTGACTCAGTGCTTCAGTTTTGGGGTCTAATGTGATGATTCTGGAAGTCAAATCGCCTCTTACTTTGTTGTAAGTGATGAGGACATCCAAAAGTTGCACTTTCAGGGCGAAATCCTTGCCTCATCAAATCCAAAACTTCATTTGGGTTGGAGAGCTCACCCCTCCTGTCATTGACACGTTTCAAATTACCCTGGGGATAATTTCATAATACCTGGATGTATGTGTACATATGCAATGGAGATTTTACTTACTGAAAGCTTTTCAGCTGGTGTGGGCTTGCTAACTATTGCCTGAGATGGAAGCTGGAGGCAAGTAATTTTGTATGTGAAGGGAAAGGCCTGGGGCACAGAGTCTGTGTCAGCATTCAAGCCAC
>NW_009952058.1:837049-841942 GCF_000747805.2 Chaetura pelagica
GGTCATCTTCTTATTCTGCATTGTTTCGCCTTATTTAAAATCACTGTCTGACCTGTTTTTATAAAGTTATGTGAGGGGTCCAACGCGAGTGACCTGGGTCACTCTCGGCACAACAGCAGAGTAGAAAAACCTCCCCTTATTCTTTTGGGAAACAGTATTCACACAAATCAAGCACTGCTGGTATTACAAGAACTCATGCAGGTCTCCACTTATAGGATCTTAGGGGCTGGAAGGGACCTCGAGAGATCATCTAGTCCAACCCCCCTGCCAGAGCAGGGTCACCTAGAGTACATCACACAGGAACTCATCCAGGTGGGTTTTGAATGTCTCCAGTGAGGGAGACTCCACAACCTCCCTGGGCAGCCTGTTCCAGTGCTCTGTCACTCTTACAGTAAAAATTTTTTTTCGGATATTCACCTTGAACCTCCTATGCTCCAATTTACACCCATTACCCCTTGTCCTATCACTGGTCATCACTGAGAAAAGCCTAACTCCATCTCCCTGACACTCACCCCCTTACATATTTGTAAACATTGATGAGGTCACCCTTCAGGCTCCTTTTCTCCAAGCTAAAGAGACCCAGCTCCCTCAGCCTTTCCTCATAAGGGAGATGTTCCACTCTCTTAATCATCTTCGTAGCTGTGCTGGACTCTTTCGAGCAGTTCCCTGTCCTTTTTGAACTGAGGGGCCCAGAACTGGACACAATACTCCAGATGTGGCCTCACCAATGCAGAATAGAGGGGGAGGAGAACCTCTCTTGACCTACTAACCACACCCTTTCTAATGCACCCCAGGATGCCATTGGCCTTCTTGGCCACAAGGGCACATTGCTGGCTCATGGTCATCCTCCTGTCTACCAGGACCCCCAGGTCTCTTTCACCTACACTACTCTCCAGCAGTTCAGCCCCCAACCTGTACTGGGACATGGTGTTGTCTTTGTCATAAAATTAGCAGCTTAACTGCACTGACTGAATGACCCCTGCATTTACTGCAAAATGCTCACTTCACAGGGAGTAGCAATGCATTTTTCTGCTTGCTTACTTTCATTCCCTGCCCAGGTCTCTGGCCCTGTTGCTTCCAATGTCTTCCTTATAGACTGGTTTCCTAGGAAAATAATTTTATGCAACCAGATTACATGTCTTTGTAAATATTCCTCTCTGTTCCACCTTATGCTTCTTCTGCTACTTGCCTAATTGCAGCCCAGTATTGACAGGCCATGTTCTGTTAGACATCAAGCTCTTGTAAATTAATTGGAAGATCACTGTGGGCTTAAGCATGACACACATAGTGACACTGTGGTCTTAATAGTCTTTCACCTGCTTTCATCCCTTCCTGCACATTACACCATCTTGAGGTGACCTTGACCTCCAGCACAGCTGCCATTATGAAGTTGGGCCAGCCCAGGAGGAGCTGATGTGACTGCTGATTGCAGGCTGGGCTGGCTGAGTTGGGTGTGTGCAGGCAGCATTACAAGACCAGATTGCACAGCATGTGTCGTGAGCCTGGACTCACAGGGAAAGCAATGCATAGACCTGTGTGCATGTGTGCTGCCTGCAGCATCCATGACACTTTCAGCAGTCTGAACTCTAATGGAACAGTCCTCCTGATTATGCTGCAGCAAGCAAGCCAGCTCCTTTAAACAGGGAATGCAGCTCAACAATTCCTGCTAAAGAGCTGGATGACTCTATGGCACTAATGATGCTGAGGAGCCAAGTCAGTGCCACATTAATGAGGGTTTTCTTCACACTCCTTTTCCTCAGTTGAATGTCTCCTCTATGGCCATTAATAGTTGCTAACAGTAGTGTTCACAGTGCTGCTTCAATTGTCAGATTAATATTTCTTCCTCAGTGAATCCTCTGCTCTTCCACAGCTCAGCATTAGAGTGCCTTTTCTCATGCTCCTTCAAGCCCTACTGCACAGTGAGCTCAGCTGAGGCCTGTGGTATCACTTAAGTCCCACTGATAATACCAGCATGAAAGTACCTGTACACTGTTCAAGCAGCAGGGTGAGTGGTCAATGTTACTGCTCTAGATGGATATCCACCCCAAGGAATGAAGACCTGCAAGGGACCTCCTGAATTGCAGAGGCCAGATCCCAGTCATCACCACAGATGAACCATATATTTATTTTCCTAACCAGTTGAGTCTCAGGTTGAAAATAGTTTCCATTGCTGTGATTAGATACCTACTCTGGACATCACTACACTAACGAGTAAGAACCTTCTAATGTCCAGCTCAGATGTGTTTGTGGCCAAACTATGACCTCTAGGTCTTGTGCTAATACTCTTGTACTAATACTTTCCCCTTGCCTGTCTCCCCATGGCTTCTTCCTTGCTGCTTATGAACAATGCTGGCTTGTTTACAGACAGCTGTTCTAGTTCCCCTCAGCTTCTGCAGTGCCAGACCAGCCAAGCCATCTTCAGAGACAGACTGTCTGTCCCCTTCAGCATCCTTTTAGCCCTTGCTCACAGGCTAAGGAGATTGCTTTTGGGTGCTTGTCATATTCCTTCTTTCTCTTCTTTGCAAAGGACATTCTTTCAGGCGTGGGTTGGGAAGAGGGAGTACTCTTTCTTGAACAAGCCATCCTGTATTGATATGAGGAGTCTCTCATTCCTGGCAGGAATCCTGTGGCTATCGCTGGGATCAGAGATGTTGTACATCAGCTTGTTGCTCATCAGCTTCATCCTCCTGATGGTGGAAATGCTGCATACTAGCAATCCTGTCTGTGGGTTGAAGCTCAATGCCTTTGCTGCTGTCTCCTCGGTGCTGTCAGGTAAGTGTGTTACTGCAGGCTTGGAATCAAAGCAGCAGGAGAGTGTCCTCTCCCACACAAAGCTGAAGTATGCAGCTCTGGCTCCTGCTGTAACTTCTTTGCTTTGTTTTTTGTGTCCAGGTCTCCTTGGGATGGTGGCACACATGATGTACAGCCAAGTCTTCCAGGCAACAGTTAATCTGGGACCAGAGGACTGGAGACCACACTCATGGGACTATGGCTGGGCTTTCTAGTACGTGACCTCTGAAGCATCTTCACCTCCCCAGCCTTTTGGGCTTCAGACATGCTACACCCTGTAAAAACATACTTCCTTCATGACCTTCTGTGCTTCCAAAGACAAGTGTACCATGGTCCTCCTACTGCTAATCACCCGTCTTTGCCTCATCCCCCGCCTTAACAAATAATTGTTGAGTTATTTAAATGAGTAGCTACCAAGAACTGGCAAAACAATGAGGTCACAACTAAAATTGACTAATCAGGTTTGCCCCTTGGCTGGTTTGCCCTGTTTGGTCTGCCCTGTGTGCAGAGGCCAGTGTCACACCTGTGATGATGCTTTCAAACATGCCTTGTTTTTCTGCAGTTTAAGTAAGTTACATCCTGGTTTGGCATCTTCACTAACTGATGTCCAAAGGGCCTACTCTTGCAGCATCAAGTCTAGACACATGTTTAAAGATGTGGACATCGTAGCCAGGAAAAGCAGCTGCAAAAAGCAAGTGACTCAGGGTTCATTTCTCTAAGGGCTGAAGAAGCCACACACAGCTGATAGCCCCTTACTGATTGAAAAACAGTTGGATGAACCTTGCAAGTGCCCATAGAAAGGATGGGGCTAATTTGCGCTGAACTGACACTGACCACATCGATTCTTATGGCTTCAACACTCCAGTGCCATGAGCCAGCTGTGGATGTTAAATGTCAGCACAGCCATCTGGTTATGCTCATGGACATGCCTCATGTCCAAGAAGACACTGAACAGCCCTGCCATGTAGGACTTACTTCCAAGCTGTCCTGTCCTGCTCTGACCAGTTACAGACTTCCCTGTGGCCTTTATCTTCCCAGTATCCCTCCCTTCCCTGTGACAGGGATGATCACTGTTTACCCCACCAATCTAAGAAGGGTCTTGTGGTGGGACAACCCCTAAGAACCATGCAGTTATGAGCCTTAATCTTTCTAGTTCATGTCCATGCTCAGCAGCTTTTGCCTGGCAAATCAGGGTGCATCACAGTGCACAGTTAAAATCCTTTCCCCACTTGGCTTCTCACAGCATGTGCTTTCTTCTGTCTCTTGTAGCATGGCCTGGGTCTCCTTCACCTGCTGCATGGCTTCTGCTGTTACCACTCTCAACACCTACACTAAGACAGTGCTGGAGTTCAAAAGAAACCACATGAAGGGCTATGATGGGAGCTTGAAGAATCCACCTCAGCATCACCAGTGCTTCATACAGAAGCAAATAAGCAGCTATTACGAGCCCCAAACCAGGCCCCTCCGTTCAGTTTCTGAAGGTGTCGACTTCTACTCTGAGCTGCAGCAGAAAGTGCTGAAGAGGGAACCAGAGCTTGAACTGGACGACGTCTTGGGACAGACAATCGGGGAGGATCGCTGTTAGGGTTGAGTGTGTAGGGACAGAGCAGTGGGGTTTGGGAAGCACAAGAGCTTTTAACCAAACACTAGCACCACCGTTAGCAAGTTCTAGGTGAGTTCTTCCTTCCTGTGCTGTTTGGAGAGTGAGAACTGAAGGTGGGCACTGGGCCAGGGCAACGGCAGTGCCAACAGTAGTAGGGTGGGTCCTCCCTGATCACACTTTGCCAAGTGTCCTCTGCTGGAAAGGGTGAAATTGGAGGAACATGTTGGTGCCAGCTCTCTCCCAGCACTTTCAGACAGAGCTGAGGCAATTATACTAATCCCAGCAGTCCTGCACCTGGGAATAGTCAGTGCCATCCAGCTGGCACACTGAAGCACTGGGACTCTTTTGAGTAGTGTCACACTGACCTTCCAGCAACCCCCCTGGTTCAGGGCTATGGTGAAGGGCATCAGTGCTCATACTGATTTACTGTAATCCTCTCTGAACACCCTATTTCTTCTTTATTTTCAGGACCAACCTCCTCTTCTCCCAGCCCCCAGATT
>NW_009952058.1:841983-852344 GCF_000747805.2 Chaetura pelagica
CCTATCTGTCATGACCCCCACATGCTCCATTCTTGCCTTTTCCCGCAAAATCTCCCATTCTAAGGTACCTTCCTGTCTGTCTCTTTCTACTGTGCTTCTCCACAACCTTTAAAAATCCTTGGCTAGGCTTTTGATTTTTTTGTTTCTCTTCATCTGTCTCCTTTTCCCCATTGTAAAAATATCCCAAACAAACCCCAAATCAAGCAAACTCAATCTTTGAAAGGTGACATACTGGTTCACATGACACACTGATGCTGTACACAGTATTTATTTGCTCCACTGCAGTTCACAGTTCAAATACATTTTCCCAACAATATACAGACAGACTCTTTATTCACAGTGGGGGTGTGTGTTTGTCTGGGCATAGAGAATTCACATTATGGGGGAGCTAATGTCACCGCACTTGAATATCAGTTCTCCCAGAAAGAACCTCAGGAGAGTAACTACTTCAGGAAACAGCCGCTTCACCTTTCCCAGCAAGGTGGTGGCTAGAAAGGAGGGAAGGGGCCCTCCTGTTTAATCCTAATTTGCTACATTTCCTCACATTTCCAGTTCCTATTATGCAGCTGTATTTACTGACTATATATTATTAACCCCTGTCTGGAGGAAAATGCCAGGCCTACAGCCAGTGCTACAGTTGTGCTAATATATACAAAGCTATTTACAGGAAAATACTATTAAACATATACAAACTGTTCACAGGCTCTGACAGTAAGAGAGCAGGGCCCAAGGACCAGCCTTGGGGCTTGCAGCTAATCCTGAAGGGCTATCCTGGAAGCTTTATATGGAGATGTAAGGACAGAGAAAAAAAGAGGGTGATATAGCAAAGAGAGGTGTCAAGAGCCCATGAGAGCAAATCCATAGCAGATCTGCCCATCTGGAGGGAGGTTCAAAGTCCTACCATCACCTCACCACTCAGGGGGAAGTGTAGGCAGGCTGAAAGGACATGTGCCATCCCCAGGAGGACAGAAGAGTCCTTTGCAATCCTCATCTCAGCTTGGTTCTGCTGAATATCAAAGGTCAGACCTAGAAAAACACTGGGAAAACAGCTCCTGTATTGTTGCCCTGCACTGTGGGAAGCTGCTGGAGCATCAAAGTGGTTCCTTCTTATATGGTCATTTCTATCACAAGAAAATTCATGTAGATGCCCTGCAGTGACCACACAGGAGACTGATGGCACATTCAAAGGCACAGCTGAAAACACTAAATGTTCTATGAGCAAATGTGCCCTGGGGTAGTCCATTCCTTCTGGAGCTGCAAATAGGGCTGGGCTGGCAAGAGAATTGTAAAGTTGAGCCCAGAGCAGAGGTCAAATGCACAGAAAAGCTTTCTGGTTCTGCCTGTCTGAGCCTCTAAACTCTGAAGCAGTGGTGTGAGAATCAGCTTTGCTGTGACTGGATCTAGTGCAAAGTTTAAAATGCCAGTGGGGATCTGCTGGGAATGTGTCACTAAAGGGCTGCGATGCATTTGCGACGGGAGACTCAGCCCATTGGACTTAAGTATGATGTTACAGTGACACTTTGGATGAATGAAAAGCTTAGGGATGGACAGAAATAAGATGTGATCCTTTTCCTTGTGTATCACCCACATGAACCTGTCCTGAACCTGGGTTTGGGGAAAAAATATACAAGGGCTGGCAAATGCTGTGGAGACCATCTTTCTCTAGATCAGGTAACTTAGTCAGAGAGCTAGTTTATCTGTGAGTTTGGGGGCAGAATGGAGAAGAGGGCTAAGAGAACAAGAATGGTTGCAGACAAGACTAGCCCTGCAGGAGACAGCCAGAGGCTTCTCTCCAAATATATAAAAATTAAAGCAGATGGCATCCTTTAGCCATACCATTGCTTGAGTTATCATGGCCCACTCAAGGCCTAGAGCTTGTTTGACTGCCTGGGAATACTGCTTGGACATAAAATCTCATTCATAAATTAAACATACAAAAAATATACATATACTGTATAAATTGATACATATATATATAAAACCTGGTCATATATATATATGTATATAAATCCTAAATTCACATTTCTGTGTTACCTGGAAGGAAGCATGCAAGAACAGCATATGGAGGAGGAGACTCTCAACAAGGTTCCTCTGGTAGAGCACAGGTCTGCCTAGGAAAAACCTGCCTCCAGCAGCATTCATTCCCCAGAGGGCTGAAGAAAGGGCAAGTGCTTTTAGCCCCCATTCCCTCTACACAGCAGTTTTCCTGAAGATCCACAGAGCAGATTCCTGTATTCCACATACAGGCTGCAGGTCCAACCAAAATCTCAGGCACCACCAGGCTAGAGCTGGAGAAGAAAAGGCAAACAGAAACTAAAGCCAAAACTTATTATAATTCAGTCTGGTAGAGAAAAGTGGTAATTCACAGGACAGCAACTGAACCTGGCCACCACTACATGGAGGACTCTCCCTCTGTGAGTCTGTCCATCCCTTATGATCATCATCCCTGTTCTTTCTAAGATGCCCTTCTTTGTCCAACTCCCAAAGTACAAGTGGGCTTCACAATCCATCCAGCTTATGCCCAAAGGAGCAGCCAGTAATGCTGCAATCTCTCTGCATCCCAAGGAGCACCTAACTGTGTCTATTACAAACAGATCAGGTATTTTCAAAGGCCTGGGTTTCATTAGGGATTCCTGCGCAATCTCACCTTTTGAGGAAAGTCAACAAATTTCAGCCGGGCAAGAAATCGCCTTACTTCTCCACGGCTGATTTTGGGAGTGGTGGTGTCCTTCAGCCACACCATTCGACCTTGACTCATCATGGCCCACTTCAGGCTCAGCTTGCTGACCGAGAGAAATCCTGGCTGCTTTTCAGAGGTTGCAGTTGTTGTCACAGTGATGTGAAATGCATCCTTCTGGAGATCATTAATTCCAACTGGTCCATAAGAAAAGGGACAGAAAAGATTGGTGAGAAGTAAATGATGACATCTCTTCCAAAGGAAATCTTAACAGTCTGCTTAGTCAAAACATCCACCAGTCTGAGGGTATATTTAGTCTGACTTTAAAATTGCAATATTTAAGTTTACATATTTTTTTTTCCATGGAAATCGACTGAAATTTAGATTGGAAATTGAAGGGTTTGGTTCCAGGTGTTGTTTTTGAACTTACCATAGGAGATGCATATATTTCAATAATGCGGTTCACTTTCAGAGAGCTTTCCTTCCCACACCTGTTAGCAGGTATTGTTTTACCTCTATAGAAGGGGAAACTGGTAAAGCATGGGCAAGTCAGTTCACTCCAGTCACAGCATAATGCTCTGTACACACTGCAGAAAACCCAGTTTCTAAAAAAACTCTCTAAAAATGAAACTCCATTCATTCTTGACCAAGCTGCATTTTTGATACACATCCAGTTAGATCAATCACTATGTAGCAGCTTTTATATGCTTCCCAGCCTACTGCTCTCAGTTCTAGATGAACTGATCTTTTGTCCCACATCCTGCCATGCTCAACAGGCTGGCTGTTAGTTGAACTACTTCAGAAAGAACACAGAAATCCAACAGGGACTGTACAATCTTGTATAGAGACCCACTTTTCCCTGAAAACTCACATTTAAATATTTTTTATTCCTCCTTTCAAAAAGAAAAAGGAAGAAGCAGCACAGCTGCTATCCTGGACAGCAGGAGATGGCCAACAAAGGTAAAAGTGTATCTGGGATGACAGAGAAAAGTTTCAGTGATTCTTCATGCACTGCCTTGAATCATAAGTAACTTCATGGAACGCCAGGGAACTTCTCTGGTGTAGAACATGTATGAAATCAAACTTGGACTTTTCCTTACTTAAACACGTGCAAGAAACTTAGTGGGTCTTTTATTTGCAAAGTAGGGGTTTGACATGACCTTCCTTCAGATAAATATTTGCCACTGCTGGCCTATGTGTGGTGGACTTCAGGTTCCACCTTTAAAAGCACAACTACATCCCATTGTTTCTCACAGCTACCTCTTCCTCCATTTTTCTATTAGCCTAGGTAGTTCCTCCTCCATTTGTACTCACCTGCTGAAGCAATGACTTTGTCTGTTGCATTGGTGAGGTCCAAAAGGACTGTAGGAAAAACTGGATGGAGGAGATAGAGATGGTGCAGCACAGGGCGCTCAGGTCTGGGACCAGGTTGCTGTTGGGATGAAGGACAAACAAAATGTTACAGCTGAGTAGAAAAGAGGGCTCTAGCTGTGCCCAAGAGATAAAGAGGTTTTCTGACACTGCGTGGTCTTTATGAGAATCAGAAAATCAAAAACTCTATGGTTTTACAGAGATTAAATCCTGCAGTTTGTTTTTTTTCCCAACAGAATTTTCTCCACACCTTCTGTGTGCTAAGTCTGAGATCTGGCTCTGTCAAAGACAGCTTGATGGGCAAAGCTACAGTTTGGAAGTTTATGTCTCCATGCTTACTTGGGTGCCTGCATGCAGAGAAGAAGTTCTCTGCAGCTGGGAACAAATTTGCAGTAAAAATATCTCACGTGTTGCAAAAAAAAAAAAAAAAGAAGGAATTTGTGCAAAACATCTTAGTTTTGTGGATGTGAGCTTTCTGTCTATAAAGACAGGCACTTGGTGAAGAATTTGCACACAAAAACTCCTGTGTTCTGGCTCAGAGAAGTCCGAGTGTCAAAGCAAGAGGAAAGACAGATTGTATGTGCCTCACAGAGAAACCTCAAAGTGAAGAAAGGTGTTTGCTTACCAAACTTTGTAACACAGGCTGTGCTTCATTTGCCCAGAAGAGAAAAACGGACTTCTTCTCCAAAGTCATGACCGATAGTGCATCCAGTTGTTGCTTCTGCCATGGGAGCTCCTGGTTCCAAACAGGGAGGCCAGATTTGCCATCTACCACTACCACCTCAAAGTCAGGAGAGAGATACAGCATTAAGGGATGCTCAGGTGGGGGGGCGTACAGAGAGCCCCACTGAAGTGGCATGGCCTGTGCTGTTTGTTCCCTTTAATGCCTGTGGCTGCACAGTGTCAGCCACAGAAACGGGAAGAGTGAGGAGCTGGGCATGATTGTCCCTTTATACCCAAACTCCCTCACTCATATGCTGCCACTGCCCTCATTGCCTTCACCTGTTTTACCTTTTTGTTCCCATCTCCAGTCTGTGCTTGCAACATGAAGTCCAGAGTTTGGTCAGCACTGAAGTAACCAGGTACAGGCTGGCTGTAAATTTGGAAAAAGAAACACTCAGCCCCACGGCAGACAAACAGGGATTTCTGATGAAGGCAGCACAGTTGCTTCAGTCCTTGATTCTGCCTCTTAAAAATGTAGGATTTGCCATGCTAAGATCAGAACTGCTCTGACTGTCAGGAACCATTTATTGGTGGATCAGAAAAGTGAAAAACTATCAAGCAGCCCATGGTGCTTGTTAGCCATTCTTCAGAGCTGCCTGTGTTAGGGGGCATCCCTTGCTGGGCTGTGTAGACATCTGTTTATCACCCTGTGACATGACTCCATATTAGTCTTTCCTTAGCGTGAGAACTTGTACAGTTTTGCTGTTGTCCTAAAAAACTACCCAGCCCTTTCAAAATGCATCGAGAAATTTGACCTGCTGAAAGGGTATTTCTGAGGCTGCACAAGTTGTGTGAAATGGCTCTTAATATGCTCATCATTAATGTCAGCTCATGATTCCTTATTTTCTTACTGCTGGCAGTTTTACAAGCCTTTTAATAACTTCAGCAGTTTAAATGAAGTCCCCTCTCATCCTTTCCCTTCTGGGTGGCGTAAAACTACTGAATATCTCTCATTATAGCTGTTTTCTAACCATCTTGCTTGCTTTTGGCTTTCTGAGTCTTATCTCTGTCTTCCTTAAATTCATGACAGCTAAACATTAGGTCCTAAATAAGCACAAATGACTTCTCAGAATTCACAGAATCAGAGATTTTATGGCAAGGCAGGATCACCAGAGTATGTGCCCCTTCCTCTTGTTTATGACAAATTTCTGTATTTCACCCAATAAACCAAGTATCAGTAGGCTGACTTTGATGAGACCTACCAGCCATGAGGCTTGCTATGGAAATACAAAGATGAGATTAATTCATCACTTCTCCTGACAGTCCATTGTAATGATTAATCTCACCCAAAGAAACATGCCTGCATTTTCATTTTCTTGAACATGAGTCTCTTTTGCTCCAAACCACTTGTTCTTGCTATTGCAAGATTAAAATGCCTGTTAGCTCCCATTACTTACAAATGCTTATGAACTCACCTCTCAGGCTTCTCTTTGGTCATGCAAACCCACTGCTTAAATCCTCCAAGCTAAAGCATTTTTTCCAGCCCTTTTTCTCCAGTATTTCCAGCTTCCCCTTCAAAATATGCATACCAGAATGGCTCCTGAACAGCAATGCCACAGTACACCAGTGGCTTGACTATTTATACTTACTACACCAAAAAATGTTATTCACTCTACAGACACCTTTGGCAACCAGAACCAACACTTTCAAGGCAGCATTATGGGACACTCCTACAGCTCAAAAGCTCTATAGCAGCTAAAAGAAGTAGTAGGTAGTTCTATCCTATTGACACAAACCTAGAACACTTCCTAAGGTGCCTCTTCTTATGTTGCTTTTGGGTTACAGTCAGCAACAGATCCCACAAATTGAATGCACACAGACATATGTATTTTAGATGCTACCAATCAACTGAAAAATCCCCTGGAGGGGGTTTGAACCAGAAGGCTAGTAATTATCCCTGCCCAACAGTAATCCCCACAGCAACCTGCTATTAATCCTCTCTCATCTGAAACATCCACTTAAAACACAATTTTCAACTGCTTACTCAATTTCATGGTCTCTGAACTTCACCCTTGTTTTATGACTACTGGTTCTCCTTTATGGTTTTCCAGGGTTTCTGTCAAAAGCTATCTGGAAATGCAGCACATCTGCAGCAGCCAGGCTGTTTTTCTCAGAGGCTGTTCCCAGTCTGCCTGGCTGGAGTGGTGTCCTTGGGCCAAGTTTACCTAGGAAAAGGGGAAATCTCATCTGGCTCTGTAGGCTTTCTCTGATGAGGAACTTGATTTCAATCTGTTTGACTCCGTAGTAACACCCCTGAGCTCAATTTGTCCCCCAGCCTGTGTTGCTGAAGCAGAACTACTCTAAATCCTGAAAAAACCACAACCCTCTCAAATTAATACTTATTTGCAGCACGTTCAGTCTACCAGATTTCTTAACTCTGAGAAAACAGGCAGTACAGGACTTTAGCAGAGTGGCATTGAACAAGAATTGCTATCATTAATTTTCAATGCCTATCTGGCAGCTTCCGTACACATTGTACTCTGTCCCTTGGGAGGTCCCAAAACCAGAAAAAACAAGGCTGCAGTGCTGCAACCTGGAATACTAGCTGCCCAGAGAAGTCGTGAAGTCTCTATCCTTAAGAGATATTGAAAACCAGAAAGCACACTGCCCTGAGCAACTTGCACTAGCTGAGCCTGTTTGAGAAGGTAGGTTGGACGAGACAACCTCCAGAGGTGCCTTCCAACCTCAACTAAACTGTAATTCTGTGAACGGAAAAGGTAAAGCAGTTTTCAGTCCTTGATTTGAATTAATTTACATTTTCCAATTCATTAGTGGATCCATTTAGAAATTTATTGTGTATAACTCATTTTACAGCATCTATGAACTTGCTTTGCTTAGTCTGTACACACTGACCCTTTAAACTAGACCCCAGATGCACCTGAAAGACTACAGATTCTGGGCCCAAAACACTTTTAGTCCATCTCCTTTCCCCACTGCATGATGAGCTAGCCACAAGCCATTCCTAAAGCCATTGCTTATGTCGCTCATCAGCCCTCAAGAATGTGGACGTTATCTTGATATCAAACCTAGCTGATTTTTTGTGCTTAATGAAGTTCCAATGCCTCCTTCCTGTAGATGCTCTTGACAGAAAGGTAACATTGAGCTGGGAGCTGCTTTCTTTCCTCTAAATAGCAGAGGAAGCAACTTGTTTCCAACAGCATTTCCCTCAACTGTGCCCAAGTGCCCTTTGCGTTTAATATTGGGCAAGATGAAATTTCCAGTTCATACAAACCTGCAAGATCTGGCAAATTACTTAATTTCTATGTGTGAAATTAGAGAATACATGATATTATTTTAAGGTCTACTTTCTGTACAAATGATGTGCTGGCTGCTGTCAGAGTGCTTGTTTTCAACTTTCAATGAACTTTAAGACCTGTGGGCCATACACAGACACCTTCTCTAAATACTTCACATCATTAATATAACTGCTCCTCTTCACTGAGCTGTCAAGTGGCTGCTCGGGACAGCAGATGGGCTGAATCACACACCAGTAATCCCCTGAATTCCAATGCCATGACACTGCCAGGACAGCAAGGCTGGGTACCTGAATCAAGCCCCTTATTCGTGGTCACTCACAAGCACATGGCTCATGTTTCTAGCCTTCTGTTCCTTGCTCCCCCTGCCCTCCTCACTTGCTCAGTAATGCATCTGCACACGTCCATCCAGTTCTTAGATTTCTCTGCAGACTTAGATAATTCTTAATTGCTTTCTAAGGAGCACATGAGCCTAAAAGTGATAGGCAGGAAATGGTACAGGAAGAAATAGGACACAAAAATGTTCCCATTATGTAACCTGCTGATGTTCTGCAATTCCAGGGTCCAGAAGGGCTCCAGGTCCTGTCCCTGCAGCAGGATCAAGCCCTCTTTAGTTGTGATGAGCAGGTTGCTGCAGTTTGTGTCAGGTGTCTTCATCATCTGCAGGAAGTCAACACCACCACTGGGATAAATGGAAAGCAGAGAGGAGATTATGAGGCTTGTACCTGCACATCTCAGCACTAGCTGCCTGTCCACATGACAATTCATTCTACCTATGATTTGAACTGCCGCTGGAGAAGCCCATCATTTATCCAGTGGAGCTTAGCTTCCTTTGGGGGTTTCTCTGTTAAGTGGGCTAAATTCAGGTGTGGAGTCTTCTAAACATCTTGAGTTACTATAGAAGCATGGGGTCTGGAGGCTTGCACTGTTTAAGTCCTTTTATTCCTAACCAGGCTGAACTTGACCCCAATTTGGCAGTAAATAAGAAGGAGCAGACAAATCCAGGCCTACAACACTGTACACAGACTGAGCTTCCCAAAAGGACTCCACTAGTTGGGAACACTTATTTTTTTTCCTCCAGGTATGCATTGGGGATGGAAGAAAGAAACAAAGAGTGGAAGCACCAAAGGACTCCCTTTTATCATACTCCGCATTTCTTTTGCTAGGACAACCACAGGAAAGGGAGTAAACAAGGGGTTCCCCAGAGTACTGTCATCAACTAAACAATGGAAAGAACAACAGTAGGAGGAATCATCTCTAGGAGCACTAAGAGGTGTCTACTTTCCACTTCCTCTCCCAGCAGAAGCAGGATGATAAGTCTGTCTCTTACCTGTAAATGTCAATGAGTTCTGACAGGTTGACAGATCTGCGCTTTTCCCACTCTGGCTCCTCCTGCTGCAGCATTGCAGGAAAGCTGTCCCGGTTTCTGGCTTGGGTAAAGATATCCCTTAGGGCAACTGCTTGAACATTACCTGCCAGGAAGAGTAAAGATGAAGAATCCTGCCTGAAAAAGTTAACATCCTAATAGCACAGAGTTGTCCCTGGGACCACTGCAGTTCTGACAGAAGGCAAAGAAATGCCCACAGCTGGAAATTCCCTGGCATGACATGACTTTGAGAAACTCCAAGGTATTCCAGGCTAGCAGGTATTGGTGCTCCTACACTTTTCCACACCATGGAAACTTATGGATTACCATGTAAACACACCATGCCCTCTACTCCTAGCTTTTACAGGAGAAGGCATAGTAGAGATATTTCAGGGCCATTTTAAGTAAAATGAATGTCTTCTCAGTAAGGTGAAGTGCTGCAAATGCAAGGTGCATCTTACCAAAACCAAACAGGATGTAGATGGCTCCTCGGCTGGTGATGTGGACTTGGGGGCCAATCACTTTCCCTTCTCCATTGGTTCTGTACTTCACAGGCCCACCCAACGCAGTCCCAGTCTTTCCTGACACCAAGATGAAAAACACATCAGGCTGCAAAGAGAGAGATATTGGGATTTTTAGCAGTGCTTTCACAGACGTGTGCTCTCAGAATCTTCTCTGGTCCCCACAGCATGAAGCTCCATTGCTCTTTCCCCCCACAGCAACGTCTAGCTAGTGGTCTCTTTCTCTTTGCTCAGTTTGGCTTCCTGGAAGTCCTACATTCATGCTTTTCTCTTGACTGCAAAACAAAACCCCAAAAACCTTAAGTTCCCTACAAACCTTAATGCTAGAATTGAGGGAAGGGATAAGCATAGAGGAAATCTGCATCTGAATTAATCCCACAAGTATTTATTTATTTTGGATAAGCTGAATGCTCCTTTCTCCAGTGATTTATCTCAACATGGTTCCCTAC
>NW_009952058.1:852656-862647 GCF_000747805.2 Chaetura pelagica
CCCTACACTGCTGCTAAACACTCACTTCACTGAACAGAAACAGGTAATTCTCAAGTCTCATCCTGGGGTAAATAATGACACTTCTGTTCATTCCCAGCTGACAAGAAATGCAGGTAGTGTCATTACTGCCTGATCTCACTGCTCTGACCTATTGAAAAATAAAAATTAAAAAAGGTGCTTTTCAGCAAAATCTAAGGAAATGAAAATTAGGGGCTCTTGCAGCTCCTGGTACAGCCTTTACACATTAGGCTCCTTGTTCTTCCTCTAGATAGTCCAGATTCTTTCAAATCTTGAGAAGGGATATGCTGTACCTGTGTCTCTTTGAGAGCCAGAACAACTATATCCCTAATCCCATCTCCATCTACATCTGGAAGAGTTGCAGCTGGTGCAGCCAGGATCCCACTTGAAAGGTGGATGGAGTTCAGCGTCCAGATGGTCTTGCCTGTGGGAAGAATAGGTTTAAAGAGACCTGCAGCACTTGAGGAACCAGGAGGCATCTCCAGAGGGTTCCACAAAACCTTCCTGAAGGAGGGAGCAAGAGAAGTTTTCTCTAATTCTCTGAGAAGAATTAGACAAGCCTACAAACTGGGGCAGGCTGCAGTGGGAAGCAAAGTTATTTCCCCAGCATTTTCTTCAGACTCTCTTTGAGTCATGTGTCAAGTCCCACTGTGCCTCCTTAGCATCTTCCTAGAAAGACCTGAGCCCAGAACAATCCCTGAAATAGCAGAGAATATTAGAGGTTCGCTCTTGGAAGGAGAACCTAAATGAGAGTGCTGCTCTGCAGGACAGCAGTTGTTTTCCTCAGCCAGTAAAGCCTGTAGGTAGATGCCAGGAAAGGGAACAGATGGGCAGTTCTGATATTCAAAGTGCAAATCTGTGTCTCAGTTAAATTCCCAGCAGCAAATAACTACTCCACCATGGCATGCTCACTCCACCTCAGGGTAGAAGCATGTTAACAGACGTGATGTCAAATGGTTCAGCAATCCAGCACAGACCCAGCTGGAAACCCAGTAAAACCTGATCTGCAAATTGGCAAACAAACACTCAAAGAAGGCAAAATGAAATTCAATGCTTTTACTTTTCCATGATTCTTTTGCCAACACTTCTGCTTTTTCAATCATAGTTTAAAAATGCTTTTCAGCTGCTATGTAAGATAGGGCTTGCTCCTGCATGACAAAGGAAACCAAAGGCCAGACCTACAAACATTTGGGTACACTAGTAACACTACTAGTACTGGCAAAGGAGACAGCCTATGGTTCTGACCCTGCAAGGACTGTGCAATTAATCTTGTCCCTAAAAGCAATTTGCTGGATCTGTCACTTAAACCCAACATTTTAGTATCTCTCCATTCCCTGTTTTGATTCTAAATATATACCTACACCTATCTATGAATATTTCTGCCAGAGAACTATGTGGTAGAACAAAGAGAAATCAGAGAATGGAGGTGCACATGATCAAGTGATTAGAAATGCAATATTCATTCACATCTAATAAATTCTTCTATGGGCCAAATTTACCTGGAAGATTTCCTGGCTTGTTGCTATATAACCTCTCCACGAACAGTGTTTAGCTCAATGTCCTTTATGCCATGGGGATGCTACAGGATAAGATTAACACTTTGAAAGGTTCTGCGATGGTAGGATGAAGATGCTGCCATGAAGTAGCAATGGTTTGGAATCTCGTACCCCATATACCACCTCATTAGTGTTTTGAGTCCTTCCTGTGTGCCACTAGGTAACAGCTACCATGAAGTGCCCACACAGAATCACTCGTGCTCTTTAACAAAACAAAACAGCAGCGGCATATTTCGAATATGGTGATAGTTTACCTGTGGAAGCACTGAGAAGGCTGAGGAATTTTGATGTTCCTGTAACAAGGCAGACGGGCCCTGCGGCTGCCCCCAGTGACAGCCCTTTGCACTGCACACTCCGAGTCTCCTCTGGAAGCTGGATGGACCACAAGGTGCTGCCGTTCATACCAGAAAGGGCCACCACAGTTACAGAAGGCCTAGAAACACCTGGAAGAGGCAGGAAAGAGACTGAAATCTCTTTGCATTGGAGGCTGTGTCCGTGCTGCCTCTGGTCTTTGAGCATCAGTTCTACCTCTAGCTTCCAGAGTTGAGTGGTTCAAGCTTGCCACATCCACACTGCCTGAAAGCAAAGGTCAGATCTCACCCCATGGCTGAGTCTCTGCCTGCAGAAAGCCCAGTGCAATAGGATGCCACTGGATCTGGCAGTCCCTGTATAACAGTGGCCAATATTAGCAGGATGCTACCACGTTACCTGACGGGAGTGAGGATTAACAGAGAAAGCAAAAGGAGCCAGGGTGAGGAAGAAGGGTGAAACTTGCTAAACAGCCAAGCACAGTAGCTTCCCCACCATCAGCTAGTCTATTATCTGTGAATTAACAATGATCTGGAACCTAGCAAGTATATGGAGTGACCTGGAGAAAAAGGCAGCAAGGTGAGGGTGTTGCCTGCAACACCAGCCTACACCTGCTCTAAAAAAACATACGTAATGCTCCTTGCTGGCAAGCAACTGGCTAGTTCAGAAGAACCAGAGTGCTTCATCAGTCAGCTCTGCCATCACTGCTTCTGTTACCAATTAGTGACTAAGGCACTGGATCACAGATTAGGAAAGAGTTGAGACCCTACCACTGAATCCCATCTGTGACCTTTGTAAAGCTGCTTCCTTTCTCCACACTTCTACTTCTGTATCTGTAAAATGGAGGTAGTTAAGACGGAGCTCTTTTTTGAAGGGCTCTGAAAGATGACAAAGGGGGGAAAAAACAACTTATTTCCTATTGCTATTTGTAGAGCAGTGCTTTCTGATTGCTTTATCTCTGCCCTTAAACCAAGTGTGCACAAATACAAGATCAAGAGATGGACTTGCCCCAAAATGATAAAAGGGGAAACAGATGATGCTGAACCAACAGGTATGGAAGCACAGACCAGCATGAAAAGCACAGGCACACCAACCATTTTAAGGAACTCTGGAAAGAGCAATGCAGTGGATTTGCAGTGGCAGGAACTCTTCTTGCGTGTAAGACACAATTCAGAAGCCCATAGTGACAAGTACAGAAAGAGGAATGGAAAGGAGCTGTGGTGCTTACCCATGACACTAGCGTTCATCAAGGCAGTGAAGACAATGAGGATGTCAGGGAGCCCATCACCGTTCACATCACACAGCTCCAGTGGGGATAACACACCACCTGCAACAGTCACACAGCATCACAGCACTGTTGTCAAACAGGCCATCCAGCCCATTCTCCACACTGGGAGCAGAGGGCTGGCCCAGAAAAGAGACTCAGGGACAGCCAAGCCTCACAGAGTCTGCTAGGGAACCACCCATGCCAGGAAGCTCCCACCACCTCATGGAAAAGCAAATGTTGCATCTGGGACAGAGAAACAAAAGGGGAAATTGGAAAAGCCAACAGAACAAGATGTCTGCTTCCCACCTCACTTTCTGAGGTGATGTGGGATCCACGTATCTTATAAAAGTCTTAGCCTTAAGAGCCAGCGGAAGAAAGCAAGGAGGGAGAGACATATCTAGACCTGGCAGAAATTATTTCACAACCCACTGTTACTTTACTGCAGAGGTCAGAATCAGAGATACTTTAGAAATGTTACCAGTGGCTGGTATAGGATGACAAAGGATCCCAAATGTTGATTTACAGATTCAAGCAGGACAAGACAAAAGAAATAAGGTTAGTTAAGCCAGTTAGGAGACACAAAGACTTCTACCCTCTCCTCCTGAATACACCCACACACTTCAGCATGGAGGTGCTGGTGAAACTCAGGATGTAGGGAGGGAGGGCCTATGTTTTCAAGTGGGCTGGGCCATCTCTATCTGGAACAGGCTGCACCATCCAGACAAAAAGGCAGGATGGGAGAAGAGTAAAAATGCTTTTTGGTATTGACAGAAACAAGTTTTTGTGGCACTGTTATCTACTGATGCCAGATTTCACAGGCCTCAGCTTGAAAAGTGAGCAGGACACAGCCGCCTGTCTATTACCTCGGAGCATCTGCAGTGGTGAGGAAGGGCCTCTGCTCCGAGCTGGCTCTCCCAGATAGGTCTCTCCCGCCGATGCCCAGCCTGGAAGCTGCCACCTCCCCCACGCCAGATGTTGTTCCTGGGGCTTTCTCACCTGCTCCCTGACCTAGGTTGCGGTTCCAGGTGTTATGCAAGTCTCTAGGGGGACAGGGAATTAGAAATGCACACACCAACACAAGAATCATTGAGATCACCACAGTGAGCAAAAAGATGGCTGTGCGCAGGTATGGCATGAGGGAGGGAGCAGCCTTCTGCTCCAAACTCCCAGCTGTTTCTGCAGGATAACCCTCAGGTGCGCTGTCTGATGTGTGCTGCTTTGTCATCCCAACCTCCACATCGGAGTCAGGGTCCTGCACCTCCTCAGGAGGACTCTTCCCGTTCTTGACCCCCCCATTCTTCTGGATGTTGAGTACCAGGTCATCTTCACTTTCATCACTGTCAGCCTGAGTGAGGGGATCATATTCCCCAAGGTCTGGGCTCTTCTTTCCTGAGGAAAAAGAGAAATAAAACATGAGATCCTTACTTTTGAAGGATCTCAGTGCACAAAAGGCTGCAGGGGATGGTGATACAGAAGGAAGGACTGTGTGGTCTGCATTTTGCATGGATCCAAGTGAGAGGTGTGAGAAAAAAGGCAGGGTCTGTCCATGTTTCAGAGTAGAAACTGCTGGAAAAAAAGATGCCGATAGTTTATTTCCCCAAAACAAAGGTGTATATATATAAAACAAGTATATGCATACATATACACATATGCATGTATGTGTGTGTGTATATATATATGTATGGAATTCACAGCTGATTTCATTCTAATACTTCATGTTTGGTAATGAGACACATGGACATGAAGTCATGCTTAACGCTCTGAGTATCTAAACTGTAGTAGCATTCTCTTGACTTCAGACTCTGAACTCCTTTAGCATTTGCCAACCTCTATTCCCAACACAGCTCCTCACCACTTGCAGTCTGTGTACTCTGCAACTCATTTTTTCCCCGACATGGTCCAAGCAGCTCTGCTGCCTTCTACTATGCCCTTTTGGATCAGTAGCATGCTGGTGTTCCAAGTGATCAGGGCTGCCTATCTTCAGACACCACCTTCTCTGTATGGCCCAGCACTGTGAGAGGGAGTGCTCCAGCCCCTGTAGAGGGAAACCACAGTGAACTGCTCTGCTCCTGCTCCCACCAGAGCCAACAGCTTGTGCTTGGCCTTGCCGAGGCAGGTAACTTAGCACTGATGCCTTCAGGTGGTGCTACAACAAAGTAGCTAAGCTCTAGGTGTCTCCCCCATAGAAGCCTGGCACATGGACAACTTCTCCCTGAAGCCCTAGACATCCACAGGGTGCGTGACGAGGGCAGGTGCCGAGCCCAGTCGTACATGCTGGCATGAGGCCAGGGCCATCTGGTTATGGGAGCAGGCAAGTTCATGCAGACTTACTGCCCTGAGCTACGAGTGGAGGATCACGTCTCAGGGAGCTGCCCTGTGCCACCAGCCTGGGCATGGAGCCATGGCCACCACTCCGACATCTGCAGGGTCTCAGCTTATTTCTCTCTCATATTTGAAGGCAGGATTTTGCTATCCCAGATATCTGCCTCATTTCCCTTTGCCTCAAGCTAACCCGAGACAGCTAACTTGTGCCCAAAGATGCTTGAAGTGATACATGCAAGACATAACTAATAAGCAAAACCAAGCAAGCTGTAACAGCTCTCAGACACTAAGAAGAGAGAAAGGCTTTACAAAGCAGAAATTTAAGGGCTTTCATGATTATTCTTCCTGCATAAGATAATATGCCTTACTTCTGGTCTTCCTGCTGCAGACAGACTCAGCTACAGACATACTGTAGCATCTAATTAGTGCAACACACCTACTTTGCATCACCTAGAATTTATTTTGGGGCATGTGGATCCCATTTCTTTCCCACTTCTTGCCCTAGCACTTATAAATGGTATTCTGTGACAATTTTAGGATTTAAGAAAAACTGTCAATCCCACTAAAGGCCAAATGCACCACACTAAGCGGGAGCAGTAAGGACAATCCACCCACACTGAACAGAAGAGAACAGAGATAACCAACGAGATCACATATCTAAACCAGACCCTTCCTATTTGAATCAGGGGCTTTTACAACAGACTCATGTCAAAACAATCTGGTGCACACACACTCCAAAAACCCAGTCTTTGTGGAGACAGACTACCCAGCTAAAAGATACATTTCTATGGGATGATCCAGTGTATCTCTGTGAGACACTGCATTGTTTCACGTAAGTCTGCCCTAGATATGCATGTGGGTTTTTCAGAAGTGTTGATAACCCTGGCTTCATTCTGTGAGCAGAACAGAAGGCCACCAACCCCAGTGGCACACAGGTCTCTACTCAGAGACTGCAGTGATGGTGCAGTGTAATTCCCAGATGTCTACACAGTAGGTTGTACTGACAAGTTGCTGGAAGAGTACTCAGAGGAAACAAGAAGTTCCAGAGAGGACTTAATGGCAGGGTGCTTGTAGCTTCTCCCTACAGATCCAGATGTGCCAGTTCAAGCCAGGTCAGAGTGGCATGAAAAACAAATGCTGCTGGTCCAAGAATAAATGGTATTTATCCTGGGAAGCCAAAGTTATGCAGTTATGTTAACCAGACTGCTCCCAGTTTTGGAACCTGTAATGCTCTGAGTAAAACAACTCAACAGCATAATTACATTTCAGAAATACTGCGATCTGTTTCGTTATTTTAATTTCAGACAGTTGACCCAGAAGACTAAAACCTGATGTTCAACCTTGGGTCAACTAAAAGCCTTAACAGAAATGAGCTTTATCTGGAACAGATTTGTTCTGGATCTCTAGGAGACAGAAGGGACCTTGAAACTATGCATCACTTGCTCCTTGAACTGTCTGGGATTGAGATGCTGGGAACATGAATGATGGTGTCAGACACCACAGACAATCTGTAACAGTAATAAATCCACTGATCAGGGGGTAGAAAACAGCTACTACACAGTAATGACTTATAACTTTTGTTGATCTACACAGGAAAGGATCTATTGAGTTATAGGAGATCTATAATGCAGAGAACTACTCAGTCTTATTTCATGTCTAAGCCAGACCTGGCATTCCTTCTCCTCAACCTTCCTCAAAAGGTTAGCTGTCACTCTCAGAAGGGACAGCCACTCAGTATGGTCAGGCATAAAATGCCCTGCTGATTTAAGCCAAAATGAGAGAAGATACTGCCCTTTAACAATGGCTGTTGGAGAATTCACCTAGCACATGGGAAAACCAATTGCATATCTAATCTCAAGAGGATTCAAATGCTCATCTCCCCCTGTTTAGAGAGAGCCCTAACAATCAATCTGGAGGTGTTCTGGGAGTGTGTCTGGAGGGCTGATGAGGATGTGCTCAGCCCAGCCTTCTGAGGCTGTTCTGCAATGCAGAGAAACGTAACTCATGATTCACCTGGCTGGAAATAGGGCAGAAGGAACGCAACTCTTCATCTCAGACTTAGGTCACTTGCTGTGGAAAACAGGGATACCACACCTGGCTTCCACTAAACACTCTCAGGTGATTTTTCAATAGAAAAGCATAAGTAGTGACACATAAAGAGCAGTAAACAATGTGTGAAAACAACAGCAGTCTCACACCATTTAGAGAATTACAATTTATTGATAAGTGCTCCAGAAGTCAAATTCTTTCCTTTCTAATCATCAGCAAGGCTCAGGCTGGGGGAAGACTGTTTGTCCATCAAGAGAAAGCTAAAACTGCCTTTGATGCAAGTGATCAGCTGTCAGAAAATTAAATTCTCCCACGCTTTCCCTTGTGGAAGCAGAAATACTAAGACCTGAGTTGGCCTCTTAGTCAAACTCTCACCCTATCTGTGAAACAATAATCACTGCATAACCTTTGTGATAAATTAGTCCCTGCACTAAAGAAAACAGACTCCAGAACTACCCTGAGCACTTCTATGGCCTTGTGTGTGTAACAGATCTGTATAACTCATATCTTGTTATCCGTCTTTTGAAAAGTGTCACTAAGTGCATATAAACCTTGCACCAATCTTACAGGGATGGAGTCAGTAAAGTTGGTTTCCCTGCTGCGTTGTGTTATGTCCTACAGGTGTAGTAAATAAACTGCTTCTATTACATCCTGCTTTAAATTGAATTCCAGCTTTTTCCAGAGCACCACTGATAAAACAGAGGTTCCCAGTCAGTGGCGTGTGGTTAAAATCAATCTGAAGGACTGCTGCTTGTGATCTGTGGCTAAATTACTGGTCACGTTACCCTGGATTATTTTTTTTGCGACCACTAGAAGAAAAGGCAAATACTGAAAAGGGAGGTTTTCAAAGGGAAAAGAGAAAGAATGCCCCAAACTTGGTGACTTTCAAGGGCAGCTGGACTCTAAACTGCACTTTATGACTTTGAAAATCTCCTGTGCGTTTGCCTAATAGCACTTTTTGCACAGGCAGCTTTCAACTATTGCAGTAGAAGAATGTGACCTCTCACAGAAGAAAAGATAAATCATGTGAACATGATTTGGAAAGGAGGCATCTGTGAGTTGACTGGTGTTGGAACCAGGTCTCATAATGAAATACTAATTTCCAGTGCTGATGGCTTGAAAGATATTAGTTGTAATCCTCTTTCTGTTATTGACTTACTGGAAAGGCTTTTCTTTGCACTCACTTCAGAATGAAAAGAGTAAATCCTGGTCTTTAGATAAGTACAATTTTCAGTGTGCTAGTCCAGTCATGACACACTGGTTCCAGTATCTTTTGGACTCACTTCATGTTCTGTGTATTTTCCTTTTCTTTCCTCAGCAGGCAGGCACCAGTCACTGGGTACTGCAGACATACTTCTAAACCCATGGGGAGAAGAGTTGCCACATATTGATGTAATTAATTTAATGAGATGCAGCAGGAAAAAAACAGCTATAGCAATAGGCTTTCTGCTTTCTCATCATTATTGAAAAGCTGCACTTTTCAAGAGTTAACCACACAACAAGGTATGATATACACAATTAAACATAAGGACTGATGCAAGAGCTGTTTCTTAACTGGAGTTGTGAGGCCTGTGCTCTTTTCCAAGTCAGTGACTCTGAACAGCAGATATCAATAGATCACACTGGCTCCAGAGGTCCCAGAAGAGATCTGTACTTGTTATTGCACAGTCCTCCAGTGGTCACACTCTCACACACATATACCCACTAGTTAACACTCTTCCTAAATAAACTTAATATGAAATATATTCCTTCCCGTTTAGGCAAATATATATATAAACAGGAATAAATTGATTTACAAATACATCTTCTTTGAATTGAGATCTACCCAGCACTACATCAACTAAAAAAAACCGACTCAAGGTAGGGTCACTAGAAGCTGGTGGGAAGGGCCCTGAAGACAACTGTGATCTTAATGGCCAAGTAGAGGAGGAAAGTATAACCTGCCCACTGAATGTAGCTTCACAGACTGAGGCACTGCAGGACTCCATGTGGTTCTGGGAAGGAGCCCTGCCCTGCCAGCGCACAGCTGGGCCTGTCTCTGTCCCACGGCTGCTCCGAAGACAGGCAAGATGTGGCCAGAAGGACCAACGAGGCATTCTCCCATTGGAGTTAAGGTAGCCAGGTGCATTGGCACAGTCTCCAGCCCATCTAGCAGCAGCTAGCATGCTCTCCAGATCTGTTCTTGCAATGTCTTTTCATTCCCTTTTAATATCCTGGCTGAAGAGAATACTTGTTGTACTGCTGCTCCTTGCCTTATCTTTTGAAAGATCTGGTTGCCCAAAACAATAGTCCCTTATACTTGAATACCCTTTCATCTCGCTGCAGATCTCTGGCTGGAAGGTGTGCAGAGCAGGTAGGCGGCCTTAAACACTGACCCGGATAATCGCAGCGGGACCTACCGAACTCCTGGCCCAGCTTTCGGGGGTAAAGCCCGGCAGGAGACCAGAGAGGGGATGACGCTTTCCCTCGG